>NC_134670.1:1394369-1723369 GCF_030463565.1 Pelecanus crispus | reverse complement strand
GGCTCCTTTGGCGTGGGAGAAATGCCCGGACGTTCGCAAGCCCCGTGACGGGTTCGGGGAAAAAACACTGCCGAGTGTACCTCATACGTTGGGGCACAGGCAGGCCAGCTCAGACCGCAGCCGCAGTCTCTGTGGTGCCATGGAAGCGGCGGAAGTGGAGGATGAGGGCTGGCCACAGCTTTGGGGGCTGGCCCATTTGGCGTGGGAGAAATCCCCGGACGTTCGCCAGCCCATGCCGGGTTCGGGCAAAAAACGCCACCGAGCGTGCCTCATACGTCGGGGCATAGGCAGCACAGGTGAGCCCGCAGCCCCAGTCTCCGTGGTGCTGTGGAAGCGGCGGCAGTGGAGACCGAGGGCTGGCCCCAGCTTTGGGGGCTGGCCTCTTTGGCGTGGGAGAAATCCCCGGACGTTCGCAAGCCCATGCCGGGTTCGGTGAAAAAATGCCGACGAGCGTGCCTCATACATCAGGGCATAGGCAGCACAGGTGAGACCGCAGCCGCAGTCTCTGTGGTGCCGTGGAAGCGGCGGCAGTGGAGGCCGAGGGCCGGCCCCAGCTTTGGGGGCTGACCCCTTTGGCGTGGGAGAAATCCCCGGACGTTCGCAAGCCCCGTGCCGGGTTCGGGCAAAAAACAACGCCGAGTGTACCTCATACGTTGGGGCATAGGCAGGCCAGCTCAGACCGCAGCCGCAGTCTCTGTGGTGCCGTGGAAGCGGCGGCAGTGGAGGCCGAGGGCCGGCCCCAGCTTTGGGGGCTGGCCCCTTTGGCGTGGGAGAAATCCCTGGACGTTCGCAAGCCCATGCCGGCTTCAGGCAAAAAACACTGCCGAGCGTGCCTCATACGTCAGGGCATAGGCAGCACAGGTGAGATTGCAGCCCCAGTCTCTGTGGTGCCGTGGAAGCGGTTTGAGTGGAGGCCGAGGGCAGGTCACAGCTTTGGGGGCTGGATCCTTTGGCGTGGGAGAAATCCCCGGACTTTCGCAAGCCCCGTGCCGGGTTCGGGCAAATAACACCAGCAAACCTGTCTCATACGTCGGGGCATAGGCAGCACAGGTGAGACCGCAGCCCCAGTCTCTGCGGTGCCGTGGAAGCGGTGGCAGTGGAGGCCGAGGGCTGGCCACAGCTTTGGGTGCTGGCCCCTTTGGCGTGGGAGAAATCCCCGGACGTTCGCAAGCCCGTGCCGGGTTCGGGCAAAAAACACCACCGAGCGTGCCTCATAAGTCGGGGCATAGGCAGCACAGGTGAGACCGCAGCCCCGGTCTCTGTGGTGCCATGCAAGCGGCGGCAGTGGAGGCTGAGGGCTGGCAACAGCTTTCGGGGCTGGCCCCTTTGGCGTGGGTCAAATCCCTGGACGTTCGCAAGCCCTGTGCCGGGTTCGGGCAAATAACGCCGCTGAGCGTGCCTCATACGTCGGGGCATAGGCAGCACAGGTGAGCCCGCAGCCCCAGCCTCCGTGGTGCCGTGGAAGCGGCGGCAGTGGAGGCTGTGGGCTGGCCACAGATTTGCAAGCTGGCCTCTTTGACGTGGCAGAAATCCCCGGACATTTGCAAGCCCATGCCGGGTTCGGTGAAAAAATGCCGCCGAGCGTGCCTCATATGTCGGGGCATAGGCAGCACAGGTGAGACCGCAGCCCCAGTCTCTGTGGTGCCGTGGAAGCATCGGCAGTGGAGGCTGAGGGCCGGCCACAGCTTTCGGGGCTGGCCCATTTGGCGTGGGACAAAACCACGGACATTCGCAAGCCCCGTTCTGGGTTCAGGCAAAAAATACCGCCGAGCGTGCCTCATACGTCGGGGCATAGGCAGCACGGGTGAGACCGCAGCCCAAGTCTCCGATGTGCCATGGAAGTGGCAGCAGTGGAGGCCGAGGGCTGGCCACAGCTTTGGGGGCCAGCCCCTTTGGTGTGGGAGAAATCCCCAGACGTTCGCAAGCCCCGTGACGGGTTCGGGCAAATAACGACGCCGAACGTGCCTCATACGTCGGGGCATAGGCAGCACAGGTGAGACCGCAGCCCCAGTCTCTGTGGTGCCGTGGAAGCGGCGGCAGTGGAGGCCGAGGTCCGGCCCCAGCTTTGGGGGCTGGCCCCTTTGGCGTGGGAGAAATCTCCGATTGATCGCAAGCCCATGCCGGGTTCGGGCAAAAAACGCCGCCAAACGTGCCTCATACGTCGGGGCATAGGCAGCACAGGTGAGATTGCAGCCCCAGTCTCTGTGGTGCCGTGGAAGCGGTTTGAGTGGAGGCCGAGGGCCAGCCACAGCTTTGGGGGCTGGCCCCTTTGGCGCAGGAGAAATCTCCGATTGATCGCAAGCCCATGCCGGGTTCGGGCAAAAAACACCACCGAGCGTGCCTCATACACGGGGCATAGGCAGCACAGGTGAGACCGCAGCCGCAGTCTCTGTGGTGCCGTGGAAGCGGCGGCAGTGGAGGCCGAGGGCTGGCCACAGCTTTGGGGGCTGGCTCCTTTGGCGTGGGAGAAATCCCCAGACGTTCGCAAGCCCCGTGCCGGGTTCGGGCAAAAAACACCGCCGAGTGCACCTCATTCGTCGGGGCATAGACAGGCCAGGTGAGACCGCAGCCCCAGTCTCCGTGGTGCCGTGGAAGCGGTGGCAGTGGAGGCCGAGGGCCGGCCCCAGCTTTGGGGGCTGGCCCCTTTGGCGTGGGAGAAATCCCTGCACGTTCGCAAGCCGCGTGCCGGGTTCGGGCAAAAAATGCCGCCAAGCGTGCCTGATATGTCGGGGCATAGGTAGCACAGGTGGGACCGCAGCCCCAGTCTCTGTGGTGCCGTGGAAGCGGCGGCAGTGGAGGCCGAGGGCTGGCCCCAGCTTTGGGGGCTCGCCCCTTTGGCGTGGCAGGAATCCCCGGACGTTCGCAAGCCCTTGCCGGGTTCGGGCAAAAAACGCCACTGAGCGTGCCTCATACATAGGGGCATAGGCAGCACAGGTGAGACCGCAGCCCCAGTCTCTGTGGTGCCGTGGAAGCGGCGGCAGTGGAGGCCGAGGGCCGGCCCCAGCTTTGGGGGCTGGCTCCTTTGGCGTGGAAGAAGTCCCCGGACGTTCGCAAGCCCATGCCGGCTTCAGGCAAAAAACACTGCCGAGCGTGCCTCATACGTCAGGGCATAGGCAGCACAGGTGAGATTGCAGCCCCAGTCTCTGTGGTGCCGTGGAAGCGGTTTGAGTGGAGGCCGAGGGCAGGTCACAGCTTTGGGGGCTGGATCCTTTGGTGTGGGAGAAATCCCCGGACTTTCGCAAGCCCCGTGCCGGGTTCGGGCAAATAACACCAGCAAACCTGTCTCATACGTCGGGGCATAGGCAGCACAGGTGAGACCGCAGCCTCAGTCTCTGCGGTGCCGTGGAAGCGGCGGCAGTGGAGGCCGAGGGCTGGCCACAGCTTTGGGTGCTGGCCCCTTTGGCGTGGGAGAAATCCCCGGACATTCGCAAGCCCCGTGACGGGTTCGGTGAAAAAATGCCGCCGAGCGTGCCTCATATATCAGGGCATAGGCAGCACAGGTGAGACCGCAGCCCCAGTCTCTGTGGTGCCGTGGAAGCGGCGGCAGTGGAGGCCGAGGGCTGGCCCCAGCTTTGGTGGCTGGCCCCTTTGGTGTGGGAGAAATCCCCGGACGTTCGCAAGCCCGTGCGGGGTTCGGGCAAAAAAAACCACCGAGCGTGCCTCATATATCAGGGCATAGGCAGCACAGGTGAGACCGCAGCCCCAGTCTCTGTGGTGCCATGCAAGCGGCGGCAGTGGAGGCCGAGGGCCGGCCCCAGCTTTGGGGGCTGGATCCTTTGGCGTGGGAGAAATCCCCGGACATTCGCAAGCCCTGTGCCGGGTTCAGGCAAAAAACACCGCCGAGCGTGCCTCATACGTCGGGGCATAGGCAGCACAGGTGAGACCGCAGCCCAAGTCTCCGATGTGCCATGGAAGTGGCGGCAGTGGAGGCCGAGTGCTGTCCACAGCTTTGGGGGCCGGCCCCTTTGGTGTGGGAGAAATCCCCGGACGTTCGCAAGCCCCGTGACGGGTTCGGGCAAATAACGACACCGAACGTGCCTCATACGTCGGGGCATAGGCAGCACAGGTGAGACCGCAGCCCCAGTCTCCGTGGTGCCGTGGAAGCGGCGGCAGTGGAGGCCGAGGGCCGGCCACAGCTTTGGGGCTGGCCCCTTTGGCGTGGGAGAAATCCCCGGACGTTCGCAAGCCCCGTGCCGGGTTCGGGCAAAAAACACCGCCGAGTGCACCTCATTCGTCGGGGCATAGACAGGCCATGTGAGACCGCAGCCCCAGTCTCTGTGGTGCCGTGGAAGCGTCGGCAGTGGAGGCCGAGGGCCGGCCCCAGCTTTGGGGGCTGGCCCCTTTGGCGTGGGAGAAATCCCCAGACGTTCGCAAGCCCCGTGCCGGGTTCGGGCAAAAAACGCCACTGAGTGTGCCTCATACATAGGGGCATAGGCAGCACAGGTGAGACTGCAGCCCCAGTCTCTGTGGTTCCTTGGAAGCGGCGGCAGTGGAGGCCGAGGGCCGGCCCCAGCTTTGGGGGCTGGCTCCTTTGGCGTGGGAGAAATGCCCGGACGTTCGCAAGCCCCGTGACGGGTTCGAGGAAAAAACACTGCCGAGTGTACCTCATACGTTGGGGCACAGGCAGGCCAGCTCAGACCGCAGCCCCAGTCTCTGTGGTGCCATGGAAGCGGCGGCAGTGGAGGCTGAGGGCTGGCCACAGCTTTCGGGGCTGGCCCCTTTGGCGTGGGAGAAATCCCCGGACGTTCGCCCGCCCATGCCGGGTTCGGGCAAAAAACGCCACCGAGCGTGCCTCATACGTCGGGGCATAGGCAGCACAGGTGAGCCCGCAGCCCCAGTCTCCGTGGTGCTGTGGAAGCGGCGGCAGTGGAGACCGAGGGCTGGCCCCAGCTTTGGGGGCTGGCCTCTTTGGCGTGGGAGAAATCCCCGGACGTTCGCAAGCCCATGCCGGGTTCGGTGAAAAAATGCCGACGAGCGTGCCTCATACATCAGGGCATAGGCAGCACAGGTGAGACCGCAGCCGCAGTCTCTGTGGTGCCGTGGAAGCGGCGGCAGTGGAGGCCGAGGGCCGGCCCCAGCTTTGGGGGCTGACCCCTTTGGCGTGGGAGAAATCCCCGGACGTTCGCAAGCCCCGTGCCGGGTTCGGGCAAAAAACAACGCCGAGTGTACCTCATACGTTGGGGCATAGGCAGGCCAGCTCAGACCGCAGCCCCAGTCTCTGTGGTGCCGTGGAAGCGGCGGCAGTGGAGGCCGAGGGCCGGCCCCAGCTTTGGGGGCTGGCCCCTTTGGCGTGGGAGAAATCCCCGGACGTTCGCAAGCCCATGCCGGCTTCAGGCAAAAAACACTGCCGAGCGTGCCTCATACGTCAGGGCATAGGCAGCACAGGTGAGATTGCAGCCCCAGTCTCTGTGGTGCCGTGGAAGCGGTTTGAGTGGAGGCCGAGGGCAGGTCACAGCTTTGGGGGCTGGATCCTTTGGCGTGGGAGAAATCCCCGGACTTTCGCAAGCCCCGTGCCGGGTTCGGGCAAATAACACCAGCAAACCTGTCTCATACGTCGGGGCATAGGCAGCACAGGTGAGACCGCAGCCCCAGTCTCTGCGGTGCCGTGGAAGCGGTGGCAGTGGAGGCCGAGGGCTGGCCCCAGCTTTGGGGGCTGGCCCCTTTGGCGTGGGAGAAATCCCCGGACGTTCGCAAGCCCGTGCCGGGTTCGGGCAAAAAACACCACCGAGCGTGCCTCATAAGTCGGGGCATAGGCAGCACAGGTGAGACCGCAGCCCCGGTCTCTGTGGTGCCATGCAAGCGGCGGCAGTGGAGGCTGAGGGCTGGCAACAGCTTTCGGGGCTGGCCCCTTTGGCGTGGGTCAAATCCCTGGACGTTCGCAAGCCCTGTGCCGGGTTCGGGCAAATAACGCCGCTGAGCGTGCCTCATACGTCGGGGCATAGGCAGCACAGGTGAGCCCGCAGCCCCAGCCTCCGTGGTGCCGTGGAAGCGGCGGCAGTGGAGGCTGTGGGCTGGCCACAGATTTGCAAGCTGGCCTCTTTGACGTGGCAGAAATCCCCGGACATTTGCAAGCCCATGCCGGGTTCGGTGAAAAAATGCCGCCGAGCGTGCCTCATATGTCGGGGCATAGGCAGCACAGGTGAGACCGCAGCCCCAGTCTCTGTGGTGCCGTGGAAGCATCGGCAGTGGAGGCTGAGGGCCGGCCACAGCTTTCGGGGCTGGCCCATTTGGCGTGGGACAAAACCACGGACATTCGCAAGCCCCGTTCTGGGTTCAGGCAAAAAATACCGCCGAGCGTGCCTCATACGTCGGGGCATAGGCAGCACGGGTGAGACCGCAGCCCAAGTCTCCGATGTGCCATGGAAGTGGCAGCAGTGGAGGCCGAGGGCTGGCCCCAGCTTTGGGGGCCAGCCCCTTTGGTGTGGGAGAAATCCCCAGACGTTCGCAAGCCCCGTGACGGGTTCGGGCAAATAACGACGCCGAACGTGCCTCATACGTCGGGGCATAGGCAGCACAGGTGAGACCGCAGCCCCAGTCTCTGTGGTGCCGTGGAAGCGGCGGCAGTGGAGGCCGAGGTCCGGCCCCAGCTTTGGGGGCTGGCCCCTTTGGCGTGGGAGAAATCTCCGATTGATCGCAAGCCCATGCCGGGTTCGGGCAAAAAACGCCGCCAAACGTGCCTCATACGTCGGGGCATAGGCAGCACAGGTGAGATTGCAGCCCCAGTCTCTGTGGTGCCGTGGAAGCGGCGGCAGTGGAGGCCGAGGGCCAGCCACAGCTTTGGGGGCTGGCCCCTTTGGCGCAGGAGAAATCTCCGATTGATCGCAAGCCCATGCCGGGTTCGGGCAAAAAACACCACCGAGCGTGCCTCATACACGGGGCATAGGCAGCACAGGTGAGACCGCAGCCGCAGTCTCTGTGGTGCCGTGGAAGCGGCGGCAGTGGAGGCCGAGGGCTGGCCACAGCTTTGGGGGCTGGCTCCTTTGGCGTGGGAGAAATCCCCAGACGTTCGCAAGCCCCGTGCCGGGTTCGGGCAAAAAACACCGCCGAGTGCACCTCATTCGTCGGGGCATAGACAGGCCAGGTGAGACCGCAGCCCCAGTCTCCGTGGTGCCGTGGAAGCGGTGGCAGTGGAGGCCGAGGGCCGGCCCCAGCTTTGGGGGCTGGCCCCTTTGGCGTGGGAGAAATCCCTGCACGTTCGCAAGCCGCGTGCCGGGTTCGGGCAAAAAATGCCGCCAAGCGTGCCTGATATGTCGGGGCATAGGTAGCACAGGTGGGACCGCAGCCCCAGTCTCTGTGGTGCCGTGGAAGCGGCGGCAGTGGAGGCCGAGGGCTGGCCCCAGCTTTGGGGGCTCGCCCCTTTGGCGTGGCAGGAATCCCCGGACGTTCGCAAGCCCTTGCCGGGTTCGGGCAAAAAACGCCACTGAGCGTGCCTCATACATAGGGGCATAGGCAGCACAGGTGAGACCGCAGCCCCAGTCTCTGTGGTGCCGTGGAAGCGGCGGCAGTGGAGGCCGAGGGCCGGCCCCAGCTTTGGGGGCTGGCTCCTTTGGCGTGGAAGAAGTCCCCGGACGTTCGCAAGCCCATGCCGGCTTCAGGCAAAAAACACTGCCGAGCGTGCCTCATACGTCAGGGCATAGGCAGCACAGGTGAGATTGCAGCCCCAGTCTCTGTGGTGCCGTGGAAGCGGTTTGAGTGGAGGCCGAGGGCAGGTCACAGCTTTGGGGGCTGGATCCTTTGGTGTGGGAGAAATCCCCGGACTTTCGCAAGCCCCGTGCCGGGTTCGGGCAAATAACACCAGCAAACCTGTCTCATACGTCGGGGCATAGGCAGCACAGGTGAGACCGCAGCCTCAGTCTCTGCGGTGCCGTGGAAGCGGCGGCAGTGGAGGCCGAGGGCTGGCCACAGCTTTGGGTGCTGGCCCCTTTGGCGTGGGAGAAATCCCCGGACATTCGCAAGCCCCGTGACGGGTTCGGTGAAAAAATGCCGCCGAGCGTGCCTCATATATCAGGGCATAGGCAGCACAGGTGAGACCGCAGCCCCAGTCTCTGTGGTGCCGTGGAAGCGGCGGCAGTGGAGGCCGAGGGCTGGCCCCAGCTTTGGTGGCTGGCCCCTTTGGTGTGGGAGAAATCCCCGGACGTTCGCAAGCCCGTGCGGGGTTCGGGCAAAAAAAACCACCGAGCGTGCCTCATATATCAGGGCATAGGCAGCACAGGTGAGACCGCAGCCCCAGTCTCTGTGGTGCCATGCAAGCGGCGGCAGTGGAGGCCGAGGGCCGGCCCCAGCTTTGGGGGCTGGATCCTTTGGCGTGGGAGAAATCCCCGGACATTCGCAAGCCCTGTGCCGGGTTCAGGCAAAAAACACCGCCGAGCGTGCCTCATACGTCGGGGCATAGGCAGCACAGGTGAGACCGCAGCCCAAGTCTCCGATGTGCCATGGAAGTGGCGGCAGTGGAGGCCGAGTGCTGTCCACAGCTTTGGGGGCCGGCCCCTTTGGTGTGGGAGAAATCCCCGGACGTTCGCAAGCCCCGTGACGGGTTCGGGCAAATAACGACACCGAACGTGCCTCATACGTCGGGGCATAGGCAGCACAGGTGAGACCGCAGCCCCAGTCTCCGTGGTGCCGTGGAAGCGGCGGCAGTGGAGGCCGAGGGCCGGCCACAGCTTTGGGGCTGGCCCCTTTGGCGTGGGAGAAATCCCCGGACGTTCGCAAGCCCCGTGCCGGGTTCGGGCAAAAAACACCGCCGAGTGCACCTCATTCGTCGGGGCATAGACAGGCCATGTGAGACCGCAGCCCCAGTCTCTGTGGTGCCGTGGAAGCGTCGGCAGTGGAGGCCGAGGGCCGGCCCCAGCTTTGGGGGCTGGCCCCTTTGGCGTGGGAGAAATCCCCAGACGTTCGCAAGCCCCGTGCCGGGTTCGGGCAAAAAACGCCACTGAGTGTGCCTCATACATAGGGGCATAGGCAGCACAGGTGAGACTGCAGCCCCAGTCTCTGTGGTTCCTTGGAAGCGGCGGCAGTGGAGGCCGAGGGCCGGCCCCAGCTTTGGGGGCTGGCTCCTTTGGCGTGGGAGAAATGCCCGGACGTTCGCAAGCCCCGTGACGGGTTCGGGGAAAAAACACTGCCGAGTGTACCTCATACGTTGGGGCACAGGCAGGCCAGCTCAGACCGCAGCCCCAGTCTCTGTGGTGCCATGGAAGCGGCGGCAGTGGAGGCTGAGGGCTGGCCACAGCTTTCGGGGCTGGCCCCTTTGGCGTGGGAGAAATCCCCGGACGTTCGCCCGCCCATGCCGGGTTCGGGCAAAAAACGCCACCGAGCGTGCCTCATACGTCGGGGCATAGGCAGCACAGGTGAGCCCGCAGCCCCAGTCTCCGTGGTGCTGTGGAAGCGGCGGCAGTGGAGACCGAGGGCTGGCCCCAGCTTTGGGGGCTGGCCTCTTTGGCGTGGGAGAAATCCCCGGACGTTCGCAAGCCCATGCCGGGTTCGGTGAAAAAATGCCGACGAGCGTGCCTCATACATCAGGGCATAGGCAGCACAGGTGAGACCGCAGCCGCAGTCTCTGTGGTGCCGTGGAAGCGGCGGCAGTGGAGGCCGAGGGCCGGCCCCAGCTTTGGGGGCTGACCCCTTTGGCGTGGGAGAAATCCCCGGACGTTCGCAAGCCCCGTGCCGGGTTCGGGCAAAAAACAACGCCGAGTGTACCTCATACGTTGGGGCATAGGCAGGCCAGCTCAGACCGCAGCCGCAGTCTCTGTGGTGCCGTGGAAGCGGCGGCAGTGGAGGCCGAGGGCCGGCCCCAGCTTTGGGGGCTGGCCCCTTTGGCGTGGGAGAAATCCCCGGACGTTCGCAAGCCCATGCCGGCTTCAGGCAAAAAACACTGCCGAGCGTGCCTCATACGTCAGGGCATAGGCAGCACAGGTGAGATTGCAGCCCCAGTCTCTGTGGTGCCGTGGAAGCGGTTTGAGTGGAGGCCGAGGGCAGGTCACAGCTTTGGGGGCTGGATCCTTTGGCGTGGGAGAAATCCCCGGACTTTCGCAAGCCCCGTGCCGGGTTCGGGCAAATAACACCAGCAAACCTGTCTCATACGTCGGGGCATAGGCAGCACAGGTGAGACCGCAGCCCCAGTCTCTGCGGTGCCGTGGAAGCGGTGGCAGTGGAGGCCGAGGGCTGGCCACAGCTTTGGGTGCTGGCCCCTTTGGCGTGGGAGAAATCCCCGGACGTTCGCAAGCCCGTGCCGGGTTCGGGCAAAAAACACCACCGAGCGTGCCTCATAAGTCGGGGCATAGGCAGCACAGGTGAGACCACAGCCCCGGTCTCTGTGGTGCCATGCAAGCGGCGGCAGTGGAGGCTGAGGGCTGGCAACAGCTTTCGGGGCTGGCCCCTTTGGCGTGGGTCAAATCCCTGGACGTTCGCAAGCCCTGTGCCGGGTTCGGGCAAATAACGCCGCTGAGCGTGCCTCATACGTCGGGGCATAGGCAGCACAGGTGAGCCCGCAGCCCCAGCCTCCGTGGTGCCGTGGAAGCGGCGGCAGTGGAGGCTGTGGGCTGGCCACAGATTTGCAAGCTGGCCTCTTTGACGTGGCAGAAATCCCCGGACATTTGCAAGCCCATGCCGGGTTCGGTGAAAAAATGCCGCCGAGCGTGCCTCATATGTCGGGGCATAGGCAGCACAGGTGAGACCGCAGCCCCAGTCTCTGTGGTGCCGTGGAAGCATCGGCAGTGGAGGCTGAGGGCCGGCCACAGCTTTCGGGGCTGGCCCATTTGGCGTGGGACAAAACCACGGACATTCGCAAGCCCCGTTCTGGGTTCAGGCAAAAAATACCGCCGAGCGTGCCTCATACGTCGGGGCATAGGCAGCACGGGTGAGACCGCAGCCCAAGTCTCCGATGTGCCATGGAAGTGGCAGCAGTGGAGGCCGAGGGCTGGCCACAGCTTTGGGGGCCAGCCCCTTTGGTGTGGGAGAAATCCCCAGACGTTCGCAAGCCCCGTGACGGGTTCGGGCAAATAACGACGCCGAACGTGCCTCATACGTCGGGGCATAGGCAGCACAGGTGAGACCGCAGCCCCAGTCTCTGTGGTGCCGTGGAAGCGGCGGCAGTGGAGGCCGAGGTCCGGCCCCAGCTTTGGGGGCTGGCCCCTTTGGCGTGGGAGAAATCTCCGATTGATCGCAAGCCCATGCCGGGTTCGGGCAAAAAACAACGCCAAACGTGCCTCATACGTCGGGGCATAGGCAGCACAGGTGAGATTGCAGCCCCAGTCTCTGTGGTGCCGTGGAAGCGGTTTGAGTGGAGGCCGAGGGCCAGCCACAGCTTTGGGGGCTGGCCCCTTTGGCGCAGGAGAAATCTCCGATTGATCGCAAGCCCATGCCGGGTTCGGGCAAAAAACACCACCGAGCGTGCCTCATACACGGGGCATAGGCAGCACAGGTGAGACCGCAGCCGCAGTCTCTGTGGTGCCGTGGAAGCGGCGGCAGTGGAGGCCGAGGGCTGGCCACAGCTTTGGGGGCTGGCTCCTTTGGCGTGGGAGAAATCCCCAGACGTTCGCAAGCCCCGTGCCGGGTTCGGGCAAAAAACACCGCCGAGTGCACCTCATTCGTCGGGGCATAGACAGGCCAGGTGAGACCGCAGCCCCAGTCTCCGTGGTGCCGTGGAAGCGGTGGCAGTGGAGGCCGAGGGCCGGCCCCAGCTTTGGGGGCTGGCCCCTTTGGCGTGGGAGAAATCCCTGCACGTTCGCAAGCCGCGTGCCGGGTTCGGGCAAAAAATGCCGCCAAGCGTGCCTGATATGTCGGGGCATAGGTAGCACAGGTGGGACCGCAGCCCCAGTCTCTGTGGTGCCGTGGAAGCGGCGGCAGTGGAGGCCGAGGGCTGGCCCCAGCTTTGGGGGCTCGCCCCTTTGGCGTGGCAGGAATCCCCGGACGTTCGCAAGCCCTTGCCGGGTTCGGGCAAAAAACGCCACTGAGCGTGCCTCATACATAGGGGCATAGGCAGCACAGGTGAGACCGCAGCCCCAGTCTCTGTGGTGCCGTGGAAGCGGCGGCAGTGGAGGCCGAGGGCCGGCCCCAGCTTTGGGGGCTGGCTCCTTTGGCGTGGAAGAAGTCCCCGGACGTTCGCAAGCCCATGCCGGCTTCAGGCAAAAAACACTGCCGAGCGTGCCTCATACGTCAGGGCATAGGCAGCACAGGTGAGATTGCAGCCCCAGTCTCTGTGGTGCCGTGGAAGCGGTTTGAGTGGAGGCCGAGGGCAGGTCACAGCTTTGGGGGCTGGATCCTTTGGTGTGGGAGAAATCCCCGGACTTTCGCAAGCCCCGTGCCGGGTTCGGGCAAATAACACCAGCAAACCTGTCTCATACGTCGGGGCATAGGCAGCACAGGTGAGACCGCAGCCTCAGTCTCTGCGGTGCCGTGGAAGCGGCGGCAGTGGAGGCCGAGGGCTGGCCACAGCTTTGGGGGCTGGCCCCTTTGGCGTGGGAGAAATCCCCGGACATTCGCAAGCCCCGTGACGGGTTCGGTGAAAAAATGCCGCCGAGCGTGCCTCATATATCAGGGCATAGGCAGCACAGGTGAGACCGCAGCCCCAGTCTCTGTGGTGCCGTGGAAGCGGCGGCAGTGGAGGCCGAGGGCTGGCCCCAGCTTTGGTGGCTGGCCCCTTTGGTGTGGGAGAAATCCCCGGACGTTCGCAAGCCCGTGCGGGGTTCGGGCAAAAAAAACCACCGAGCGTGCCTCATATATCAGGGCATAGGCAGCACAGGTGAGACCGCAGCCCCAGTCTCTGTGGTGCCATGCAAGCGGCGGCAGTGGAGGCCGAGGGCCGGCCACAGCTTTCGGGGCTGGATCCTTTGGCGTGGGAGAAATCCCCGGACGTTCGCAAGCCCGTGCCGGGTTCGGGCAAAAAACACCACCGAGCGTGCCTCATAAGTTGGGGCATAGGCAGCACAGGTGAGACCGCAGCCCCGGTCTCTGTGGTGCCATGCAAGCGGCGGCAGTGGAGGCTGAGGGCTGGCAACAGCTTTCGGGGCTGGCCCCTTTGGCGTGGGTCAAATCCCTGGACGTTCGCAAGCCCTGTGCCGGGTTCGGGCAAATAACGCCGCCGAGCGTGCCTCATACGTCGGGGCATAGGCAGCACAGGTGAGCCCGCAGCCCCAGCCTCCGTGGTGCCGTGGAAGCGGCGGCAGTGGAGGCTGTGGGCTGGCCACAGATTTGCAAGCTGGCCTCTTTGACGTGGCAGAAATCCCCGGACATTTGCAAGCCCATGCCGGGTTCAGTGAAAAAATGCCGCCGAGCGTGCCTCATATGTCGGGGCATAGGCAGCACAGGTGAGACCGCAGCCCCAGTCTCTGTGGTGCCGTGGAAGCGTCGGCAGTGGAGGCTGAGGGCCGGCCACAGCTTTCGGGGCTGGCCCATTTGGCGTGGGACAAAACCACGGACATTCGCAAGCCCCGTTCCGGGTTCAGGCAAAAAATACCGCCGAGCATGCCTCATACATCGGGGCATAGGCAGCACACGTGAGACCGCAGCCCAAGTCTCCGATGTGCCATGGAAGTGGCGGCAGTGGAGGCCGAGGGCTGGCCACAGCTTTGGGGGCCGGCCCCTTTAGTGTGGGAGAAATCCCCAGACGTTCGCAAGCCCCGTGACGGGTTCGGGCAAATAACGACGCCGAACGTGCCTCATACGTCGGGGCATAGGCAGCACAGGTGAGACCGCAGCCCCAGTCTCTGTGGTACCGTGGAAGCGGCGGCAGTGTAGGCTGAGGTCCGGCCCCAGCTTTGGGGGCTGGCCCCTTTGGCGTGGGAGAAATCTCTGATTGATCGCAAGCCCATGCCGGGTTCGGGCAAAAAACACCACCGAGCATGCCTCATACACGGGGCATAGGCAGCACAGGTGAGACCGCAGCCGCAGTCTCTGTGGTGCCGTGGAAGCGGCGGCAGTGGAGGCCGAGGGCCGGCCACAGCTTTGGGGGCTGGCTCCTTTGGTGTGGGAGAAATCCCCGGACTTTCGCAAGCCCCGTGCCGGGTTCGGGCAAATAACACCAGCAAACCTGTCTCATACGTCGGGGCATAGGCAGCACAGGTGAGACCGCAGCCTCAGTCTCTGCGGTGCCGTGGAAGCGGTGGCAGTGGAGGATGAGGGCTGGCCACAGCTTTGGGGGCTGGCCCCTTTGGCGTGGGAGAAATCCCCGGACATTCGCAAGCCCCGTGACGGGTTCGGTGAAAAAATGCCGCCGAGCGTGCCTCATATATCAGGGCATAGGCAGCACAGGTGAGACCGCAGCCCCAGTCTCTGTGGTGCCGTGGAAGCGGCGGCAGTGGAGGCCGAGGGCTGGCCCCAGCTTTGGTGGCTGGCCCCTTTGGTGTGGGAGAAATCCCCGGACGTTCGCAAGCCCGTGCGGGGTTCGGGCAAAAAAAACCACCGAGCGTGCCTCATATATCAGGGCATAGGCAGCACAGGTGAGACCGCAGCCCCAGTCTCTGTGGTGCCATGCAAGCGGCGGCGGTGGAGGCCGAGGGCCGGCCCCAGCTTTGGGGGCTGGATCCTTTGGCGTGGGAGAAATCCCCGGACGTTCGCAAGCCCCGTGCCGGGTTCGGGCAAAATCACCGCCGAGCGTGCCTCATACGTCGGGGCATAGGCAGCACACGTGAGACCGCAGCCCCAGTCTCCGTGGTGCCGTGGAAGCGGCGGCAGTGGAGGCCGAGGGCCGGCCCCAGCTTTGGGGGCTGGCCCCTTTGGCGTGGGAGAAATCCCCGGACATTCGCAAGCCCCGTGCCGGGTTCGGGCAAAAAACACCGCCGAGCGTGCCTCATACGTCGGGGCATAGGCAGCACAGGTGAGACCGCAGCCCAAGTCTCCGATGTGCCATGGAAGTGGCGGCAGTGGAGGCCGAGGGCTGGCCACAGCTTTGGGGGCCGGCCCCTTTGGTGTGGGAGAAATCCCCGGACGTTCGCAAGCCCCGTGACGGGTTCGGGCAAATAACGACACCAAACGTGCCTCATACGTCGGGGCATAGGCAGCACAGGTGAGACCGCAGCCCCAGTCTCCGTGGTGCCGTGGAAGCGGCGGCAGTGGAGGCCGAGGGCCGGCCACAGCTTTGGGGCTGGCCCCTTTGGCGTGGGAGAAATCCCCGGACGTTCGCAAGCCCCGTGCCGGGTTCGGGCAAAAAACACCGCCGAGTGCACCTCATTCGTCGGGGCATAGACAGGCCATGTGAGACCGCAGCCCCAGTCTCTGTGGTGCCGTGGAAGCGTCGGCAGTGGAGGCCGAGGGCCGGCCCCAGCTTTGGGGGCTGGCCCCTTTGGCGTGGGAGAAATCCCCAGACGTTCGCAAGCCCCGTGCCGGGTTCGGGCAAAAAACGCCACTGAGTGTGCCTCATACGTCGGGGCATAGGCAGCACAGGTGAGACTGCAGCCCCAGTCTCTGTGGTTCCTTGGAAGCGGCGGCAGTGGAGGCCGAGGGCCAGCCCCAGCTTTGGGGGCTGGCTCCTTTGGCGTGGGAGAAATGCCCGGACGTTCGCAAGCCCCGTGACGGGTTCGGGGAAAAAACACTGCCGAGTGTACCTCATACATTGGGGCACAGGCAGGCCAGCTCAGACCGCAGCCCCAGTCTCTGTGGTGCCATGGAAGCGGCGGCAGTGGAGGCTGAGGGCTGGCCACAGCTTTCGGGGCTGGCCCCTTTGGCGTGGGAGAAATCCCCGGACGTTCGCCAGCCCATGCCGGGTTCGGGCAAAAAACGCCACCGAGCGTGCCTCATACGTCGGGGCATAGGCAGCACAGGTGAGCCCGCAGCCCCAGTCTCCGTGGTGCTGTGGAAGCGGCGGCAGTGGAGACCGAGGGCTGGCCCCAGCTTTGGGGGCTGGCCTCTTTGGCGTGGGAGAAATCCCCAGATGTTCGCAAGCCCATGCCGGGTTCGGTGAAAAAATGCCGACGAGCGTGCCTCATACATCAGGGCATAGGCAGCACAGGTGAGACCGCAGCCGCAGTCTCTGTGGTGCCGTGGAAGCGGCGGCAGTGGAGGCCGAGGGCCGGCCCCAGCTTTGGGGGCTGGCCCCTTTGGCGTGGGAGAAATCCCCAGACGTTCGCAAGCCCCGTGCCGGGTTCGGGCAAAAAACAACGCCGAGTGTACCTCATACGTTGGGGCATAGGCAGGCCAGCTCAGACCGCAGCCGCAGTCTCTGTGGTGCCATGGAAGCGGCGGCAGTGGAGGATGAGGGCTGGCAACAGATTTGGGGGCTGGCCCCTTTGGCGTGGGAGAAATCTCTGGACGTTCGCAAGCCCATGCCGGGTTCGGTGAAAAAATGCCGCCGAGCGTGCCTCATACATCGGGGCATAGGCAGCACAGGTGAGACCGCAGCCCCAGTCTCTGTGGTGCCGTGGAAGCGGCGGCAGTGGAGGCCGAGGGCTGGCCCCAGCTTTGGGGGCTGGCCCATTTGGCGTGGGAGAAATCCCCGGACGTTCGCAAGCCCATGCCGGCTTCAGGCAAAAAACACTGCCGAGCGTGCCTCATACGTCAGGGCATAGGCAGCACAGGTGAGATTGCAGCCCCAGTCTCTGTGGTGCCGTGGAAGCGGTTTGAGTGGAGGCCGAGGGCAGGTCACAGCTTTGGGGGCTGGATCCTTTGGCGTGGGAGAAATCCCCGGACTTTCGCAAGCCCCGTGCCGGGTTCGGGCAAATAACACCAGCAAACCTGTCTCATACGTCGGGGCATAGGCAGCACAGGTGAGACCGCAGCCCCAGTCTCTGCGGTGCCGTGGAAGCGGTGGCAGTGGAGGCCGAGGGCTGGCCACAGCTTTGGGTGCTGGCCCCTTTGGCGTGGGAGAAATCCCCGGACGTTCGCAAGCCCGTGCCGGGTTCGGGCAAAAAACACCACCGAGCGTGCCTCATAAGTCGGGGCATAGGCAGCACAGGTGAGACCGCAGCCCCGGTCTCTGTGGTGCCATGCAAGCGGCGGCAGTGGAGGCTGAGGGCTGGCAACAGCTTTCGGGGCTGGCCCCTTTGGCGTGGGTCAAATCCCTGGACGTTCGCAAGCCCTGTGCCGGGTTCGGGCAAATAACGCCGCCGAGCGTGCCTCATACGTCGGGGCATAGGCAGCACAGGTGAGCCCGCAGCCCCAGTCTCCGTGGTGCCGTGGAAGCGGCGGCAGTGGAGGCTGTGGGCTGGCCACAGATTTGCAAGCTGGCCTCTTTGACGTGGCAGAAATCCCCGGACATTTGCAAGCCCATGCCGGGTTCAGTGAAAAAATGCCGCCGAGCGTGCCTCATATGTCGGGGCATAGGCAGCACAGGTGAGACCGCAGCCCCAGTCTCTGTGGTGCCGTGGAAGCGTCGGCAGTGGAGGCTGAGGGCCGGCCACAGCTTTCGGGGCTGGCCCATTTGGCGTGGGACAAAACCACGGACATTCGCAAGCCCCGTTCCGGGTTCAGGCAAAAAATACCGCCGAGCATGCCTCATACGTCGGGGCATAGGCAGCACACGTGAGACCGCAGCCCAAGTCTCCGATGTGCCATGGAAGTGGCGGCAGTGGAGGCCGAGGGCTGGCCACAGCTTTGGGGGCCGGCCCCTTTAGTGTGGGAGAAATCCCCAGACGTTCGCAAGCCCCGTGACGGGTTCGGGCAAATAACGACGCCGAACGTGCCTCATACGTCGGGGCATAGGCAGCACAGGTGAGACCGCAGCCCCAGTCTCTGTGGTACCGTGGAAGCGGCGGCAGTGTAGGCTGAGGTCCGGCCCCAGCTTTGGGGGCTGGCCCCTTTGGCGTGGGAGAAATCTCCGATTGATCGCAAGCCCATGCCGGGTTCGGGCAAAAAACACCACCGAGCGTGCCTCATACACGGGGCATAGGCAGCACAGGTGAGACCGCAGCCGCAGTCTCTGTGGTGCCGTGGAAGCGGCGGCAGTGGAGGCCGAGGGCCGGCCACAGCTTTGGGGGCTGGCTCCTTTGGCGTGGGAGAAATCCCCAGACGTTCGCAAGCCCCGTGCCGGGTTCGGGCAAAAAACACCGCCGAGTGCACCTCATTCGTCGGGGCATAGACAGGCCAGGTGAGACCGCAGCCCCAGTCTCTGTGGTGCCGTGGAAGCGGTGGCAGTGGAGGCCGAGGGCCGGCCCCAGCTTTGGGGGCTGGCCCCTTTGGCGTGGGAGAAATCCCTGCACGTTCGCAAGCCGCGTGCCGGGTTCGGGCAAAAAATGCCGCCAAGCGTGCCTGATATGTCGGGGCATAGGTAGCACAGGTGGGACCGCAGCCCCAGTCTCTGTGGTGCCGTGGAAGCGGCGGCAGTGGAGGCCGAGGGCTGGCCCCAGCTTTGGGGGCTGGCCCCTTTGGCATGGCAGAAATCCCCGGACGTTCGCAAGCCCTTGCCGGGTTCGGGCAAAAAACGCCACCGAGCGTGCCTCATACATAGGGGCATAGGCAGCACAGGTGAGACCGCAGCCCCAGTCTCTGTGGTGCCGTGGAAGCGGCGGCAGTGGAGGCCGAGGGCCGGCCCCAGCTTTGGGGGCTGGCTCCTTTGGCGTGGAAGAAATCCCCGGACGTTCGCAAGCCCATGCCGGCTTCAGGCAAAAAACACTGCCGAGCGTGCCTCATACGTCAGGGCATAGGCAGCACAGGTGAGATTGCAGCCCCAGTCTCTGTGGTGCCGTGGAAGCGGTTTGAGTGGAGGCCGAGGGCAGGTCACAGCTTTGGGGGCTGGATCCTTTGGTGTGGGAGAAATCCCCGGACTTTCGCAAGCCCCGTGCCGGGTTCGGGCAAATAACACCAGCAAACCTGTCTCATACGTCGGGGCATAGGCAGCACAGGTGAGACCGCAGCCTCAGTCTCTGCGGTGCCGTGGAAGCGGCGGCAGTGGAGGCCGAGGGCTGGCCCCAGCTTTGGGGGCTGGCTCCTTTGGCGTGGGAGAAATCCCCGGACATTCGCAAGCCCCGTGACGGGTTCGGTGAAAAAATGCCGCCGAGCGTGCCTCATATATCAGGGCATAGGCAGCACAGGTGAGACCGCAGCCCCAGTCTCTGTGGTGCCGTGGAAGCGGCGGCAGTGGAGGCCGAGGGCTGGCCCCAGCTTTGGGGGCTGGCCCCTTTGGTGTGGGAGAAATCCCCGGACGTTCGCAAGCCCGTGCGGGGTTCGGGCAAAAAAAACCACCGAGCGTGCCTCATATATCAGGGCATAGGCAGCACAGGTGAGACCGCAGCCCCAGTCTCTGTGGTGCCATGCAAGTGGCGGCAGTGGAGGCCGAGGGCCGGCCCCAGCTTTGGGGGCTGGATCCTTTGGCGTGGGAGAAATCCCCGGACGTTCGCAAGCCCCGTGCCGGGTTCGGGCAAAATCACCGCCGAGCGTGCCTCATACGTCGGGGCATAGGCAGCACACGTGAGACTGCAGCCCCAGTCTCCGTGGTGCCGTGGAAGCGGCGGCAGTGGAGGCCGAGGGCTGGCCCCAGCTTTGGGGGCTGGCCCCTTTGGCGTGGGAGAAATCCCCGGACATTCGCAAGCCCCGTGCCGGGTTCAGGCTAAAAACACCGCCGAGCGTGCCTCATACGTCGGGGCATAGGCAGCACAGGTGAGACCGCAGCCCAAGTCTCCGATGTGCCATGGAAGTGGCGGCAGTGGAGGCCGAGGGCTGGCCACAGCTTTGGGGGCCGGCCCCTTTGGTGTGGGAGAAATCCCCGGACGTTCGCAAGCCCCATGACGGGTTCGGGCAAATAACGACACCGAACGTGCCTCATACGTCGGGGCATAGGCAGCACAGGTGAGACCGCAGCCCCAGTCTCCGTGGTGCCGTGGAAGCGGCGGCAGTGGAGGCCGAGGGCCGGCCACAGCTTTGGGGCTGGCCCCTTTGGCGTGGGAGAAATCCCCGGACGTTCGCAAGCCCCGTGCCGGGTTCGGGCAAAAAACACCGCCGAGTGCACCTCATTTGTCGGGGCATAGACAGGCCATGTGAGACCGCAGCCCCAGTCTCTGTGGTGCCGTGGAAGCGTCGGCAGTGGAGGCCGAGGGCCGGCCGCAGCTTTGGGGGCTGGCCCCTTTGGCGTGGGAGAAATCCCTGGACGTTCGCAAGCCCCGTGCCGGTTTCGGGCAAAAAATGCCGCCGAGTGTGCCTCATACATAGGGGCATAGGCAGCACAGGTGAGACCGCAGCCCCAGTCTCTGTGATGCCGTGGAAGCGTCGGCAGTGGAGCCCGAGGGCTGGCCACAGCTTTGGGGGCTGGCCCCTTTGGCGTGGCAGAAATCCCCGGACGTTCGCAAGCCCATGACGGGTTCGGGCAAAAAACGCCGCCGAGCATGCCTCATACGTCGGGGCACAGGCAGCACAAGTAAGACCGCAGCCCCAGTCTCTGTGGTGCCGTGGAAGCGGTGGCAGTGGAGCCCGAGGGCAGGTCACAGCTTTGGGGGCTGGATCCTTTGGCGTGGGAGAAATCCCCGGACGTTCGCAAGCCCATGCCGGGTTCGGTGAAAAAATGCCGACGAGCGTGCCTCATACATCGGGGCATAGGCAGCACAGGTGAGACCGCAGCCCCAGTCTCTGTGGTGCCGTGGAAGCGGCGGCAGTGGAGGCCGAGGGCTGGCCCCAGCTTTGGGGGCTGGCCCATTTGGCGTGGGAGAAATCCCCGGACGTTCGCAAGCCCTGTGCCGGGTTCAGGCAAAAAACACCGCCGAGCGTGCCTCATACGTCGGGGCATAGGCAGCACAGGTGAGACCGCAGCCCAAGTCTCCGATGTGCCATGGAAGTGGCGGCAGTGGAGGCCGAGTGCTGTCCACAGCTTTGGGGGCCGGCCCCTTTGGTGTGGGAGAAATCCCCGGACGTTCGCAAGCCCCGTGACGGGTTCGGGCAAATAACGACACCGAACGTGCCTCATACGTCGGGGCATAGGCAGCACAGGTGAGACCGCAGCCCCAGTCTCCGTGGTGCCGTGGAAGCGGCGGCAGTGGAGGCCGAGGGCCGGCCACAGCTTTGGGGCTGGCCCCTTTGGCGTGGGAGAAATCCCCGGACGTTCGCAAGCCCCGTGCCGGGTTCGGGCAAAAAACACCGCCGAGTGCACCTCATTCGTCGGGGCATAGACAGGCCATGTGAGACCGCAGCCCCAGTCTCTGTGGTGCCGTGGAAGCGTCGGCAGTGGAGGCCGAGGGCCGGCCCCAGCTTTGGGGGCTGGCCCCTTTGGCGTGGGAGAAATCCCCAGACGTTCGCAAGCCCCGTGCCGGGTTCGGGCAAAAAACGCCACTGAGTGTGCCTCATACATAGGGGCATAGGCAGCACAGGTGAGACTGCAGCCCCAGTCTCTGTGGTTCCTTGGAAGCGGCGGCAGTGGAGGCCGAGGGCCGGCCCCAGCTTTGGGGGCTGGCTCCTTTGGCGTGGGAGAAATGCCCGGACGTTCGCAAGCCCCGTGACGGGTTCGGGGAAAAAACACTGCCGAGTGTACCTCATACGTTGGGGCACAGGCAGGCCAGCTCAGACCGCAGCCCCAGTCTCTGTGGTGCCATGGAAGCGGCGGCAGTGGAGGCTGAGGGCTGGCCACAGCTTTCGGGGCTGGCCCCTTTGGCGTGGGAGAAATCCCCGGACGTTCGCCCGCCCATGCCGGGTTCGGGCAAAAAACGCCACCGAGCGTGCCTCATACGTCGGGGCATAGGCAGCACAGGTGAGCCCGCAGCCCCAGTCTCCGTGGTGCTGTGGAAGCGGCGGCAGTGGAGACCGAGGGCTGGCCCCAGCTTTGGGGGCTGGCCTCTTTGGCGTGGGAGAAATCCCCGGACGTTCGCAAGCCCATGCCGGGTTCGGTGAAAAAATGCCGACGAGCGTGCCTCATACATCAGGGCATAGGCAGCACAGGTGAGACCGCAGCCGCAGTCTCTGTGGTGCCGTGGAAGCGGCGGCAGTGGAGGCCGAGGGCCGGCCCCAGCTTTGGGGGCTGACCCCTTTGGCGTGGGAGAAATCCCCGGACGTTCGCAAGCCCCGTGCCGGGTTCGGGCAAAAAACAACGCCGAGTGTACCTCATACGTTGGGGCATAGGCAGGCCAGCTCAGACCGCAGCCCCAGTCTCTGTGGTGCCGTGGAAGCGGCGGCAGTGGAGGCCGAGGGCCGGCCCCAGCTTTGGGGGCTGGCCCCTTTGGCGTGGGAGAAATCCCCGGACGTTCGCAAGCCCATGCCGGCTTCAGGCAAAAAACACTGCCGAGCGTGCCTCATACGTCAGGGCATAGGCAGCACAGGTGAGATTGCAGCCCCAGTCTCTGTGGTGCCGTGGAAGCGGTTTGAGTGGAGGCCGAGGGCAGGTCACAGCTTTGGGGGCTGGATCCTTTGGCGTGGGAGAAATCCCCGGACTTTCGCAAGCCCCGTGCCGGGTTCGGGCAAATAACACCAGCAAACCTGTCTCATACGTCGGGGCATAGGCAGCACAGGTGAGACCGCAGCCCCAGTCTCTGCGGTGCCGTGGAAGCGGTGGCAGTGGAGGCCGAGGGCCGGCCCCAGCTTTGGGGGCTGGCCCCTTTGGCGTGGGAGAAATCCCCGGACGTTCGCAAGCCCATGCCGGCTTCAGGCAAAAAACACTGCCGAGCGTGCCTCATACGTCGGGGCATAGGCAGCACAGGTGAGATTGCAGCCCCAGTCTCTGTGGTGCCGTGGAAGCGGTTTGAGTGGAGGCCGAGGGCAGGTCACAGCTTTGGGGGCTGGATCCTTTGGCGTGGGAGAAATCCCCGGACTTTCGCAAGCCCCGTGCCGGGTTCGGGCAAATAACACCAGCAAACCTGTCTCATACGTCGGGGCATAGGCAGCACAGGTGAGACCGCAGCCCCAGTCTCTGTGGTGCCGTGGAAGCGGCGGCAGTGGAGGCCGAGGGCCGGCCCCAGCTTTGGGGGCTGGCCCCTTTGGCGTGGGAGAAATCCCCGGACGTTCGCAAGCCCATGCCGGCTTCAGGCAAAAAACACTGCCGAGCGTGCCTCATACGTCAGGGCATAGGCAGCACAGGTGAGATTGCAGCCCCAGTCTCTGTGGTGCCGTGGAAGCGGTTTGAGTGGAGGCCGAGGGCAGGTCACAGCTTTGGGGGCTGGATCCTTTGGCGTGGGAGAAATCCCCGGACTTTCGCAAGCCCCGTGCCGGGTTCGGGCAAATAACACCAGCAAACCTGTCTCATACGTCGGGGCATAGGCAGCACAGGTGAGACCGCAGCCCCAGTCTCTGCGGTGCCGTGGAAGCGGTGGCAGTGGAGGCCGAGGGCCGGCCCCAGCTTTGGGGGCTGGCCCCTTTGGCGTGGGAGAAATCCCCGGACGTTCGCAAGCCCATGCCGGCTTCAGGCAAAAAACACTGCCGAGCGTGCCTCATACGTCAGGGCATAGGCAGCACAGGTGAGATTGCAGCCCCAGTCTCTGTGGTGCCGTGGAAGCGGTTTGAGTGGAGGCCGAGGGCAGGTCACAGCTTTGGGGGCTGGATCCTTTGGCGTGGGAGAAATCCCCGGACTTTCGCAAGCCCCGTGCCGGGTTCGGGCAAATAACACCAGCAAACCTGTCTCATACGTCGGGGCATAGGCAGCACAGGTGAGACCGCAGCCCCAGTCTCTGTGGTGCCGTGGAAGCGGCGGCAGTGGAGGCCGAGGGCCGGCCCCAGCTTTGGGGGCTGGCCCCTTTGGCGTGGGAGAAATCCCCGGACGTTCGCAAGCCCATGCCGGCTTCAGGCAAAAAACACTGCCGAGCGTGCCTCATACGTCGGGGCATAGGCAGCACAGGTGAGATTGCAGCCCCAGTCTCTGTGGTGCCGTGGAAGCGGTTTGAGTGGAGGCCGAGGGCAGGTCACAGCTTTGGGGGCTGGATCCTTTGGCGTGGGAGAAATCCCCGGACTTTCGCAAGCCCCGTGCCGGGTTCGGGCAAATAACACCAGCAAACCTGTCTCATACGTCGGGGCATAGGCAGCACAGGTGAGACCGCAGCCCCAGTCTCTGCGGTGCCGTGGAAGCGGTGGCAGTGGAGGCCGAGGGCTGGCCCCAGCTTTGGGGGCTGGCCCCTTTGGCGTGGGAGAAATCCCCGGACGTTCGCAAGCCCGTGCCGGGTTCGGGCAAAAAACACCACCGAGCGTGCCTCATAAGTCGGGGCATAGGCAGCACAGGTGAGACCGCAGCCCCGGTCTCTGTGGTGCCATGCAAGCGGCGGCAGTGGAGGCTGAGGGCTGGCAACAGCTTTCGGGGCTGGCCCCTTTGGCGTGGGTCAAATCCCTGGACGTTCGCAAGCCCTGTGCCGGGTTCGGGCAAATAACGCCGCTGAGCGTGCCTCATACGTCGGGGCATAGGCAGCACAGGTGAGCCCGCAGCCCCAGCCTCCGTGGTGCCGTGGAAGCGGCGGCAGTGGAGGCTGTGGGCTGGCCACAGATTTGCAAGCTGGCCTCTTTGACGTGGCAGAAATCCCCGGACATTTGCAAGCCCATGCCGGGTTCGGTGAAAAAATGCCGCCGAGCGTGCCTCATATGTCGGGGCATAGGCAGCACAGGTGAGACCGCAGCCCCAGTCTCTGTGGTGCCGTGGAAGCATCGGCAGTGGAGGCTGAGGGCCGGCCACAGCTTTCGGGGCTGGCCCATTTGGCGTGGGACAAAACCACGGACATTCGCAAGCCCCGTTCTGGGTTCAGGCAAAAAATACCGCCGAGCGTGCCTCATACGTCGGGGCATAGGCAGCACGGGTGAGACCGCAGCCCAAGTCTCCGATGTGCCATGGAAGTGGCAGCAGTGGAGGCCGAGGGCTGGCCCCAGCTTTGGGGGCCAGCCCCTTTGGTGTGGGAGAAATCCCCAGACGTTCGCAAGCCCCGTGACGGGTTCGGGCAAATAACGACGCCGAACGTGCCTCATACGTCGGGGCATAGGCAGCACAGGTGAGACCGCAGCCCCAGTCTCTGTGGTGCCGTGGAAGCGGCGGCAGTGGAGGCCGAGGTCCGGCCCCAGCTTTGGGGGCTGGCCCCTTTGGCGTGGGAGAAATCTCCGATTGATCGCAAGCCCATGCCGGGTTCGGGCAAAAAACGCCGCCAAACGTGCCTCATACGTCGGGGCATAGGCAGCACAGGTGAGATTGCAGCCCCAGTCTCTGTGGTGCCGTGGAAGCGGCGGCAGTGGAGGCCGAGGGCCAGCCACAGCTTTGGGGGCTGGCCCCTTTGGCGCAGGAGAAATCTCCGATTGATCGCAAGCCCATGCCGGGTTCGGGCAAAAAACACCACCGAGCGTGCCTCATACACGGGGCATAGGCAGCACAGGTGAGACCGCAGCCGCAGTCTCTGTGGTGCCGTGGAAGCGGCGGCAGTGGAGGCCGAGGGCTGGCCACAGCTTTGGGGGCTGGCTCCTTTGGCGTGGGAGAAATCCCCAGACGTTCGCAAGCCCCGTGCCGGGTTCGGGCAAAAAACACCGCCGAGTGCACCTCATTCGTCGGGGCATAGACAGGCCAGGTGAGACCGCAGCCCCAGTCTCCGTGGTGCCGTGGAAGCGGTGGCAGTGGAGGCCGAGGGCCGGCCCCAGCTTTGGGGGCTGGCCCCTTTGGCGTGGGAGAAATCCCTGCACGTTCGCAAGCCGCGTGCCGGGTTCGGGCAAAAAATGCCGCCAAGCGTGCCTGATATGTCGGGGCATAGGTAGCACAGGTGGGACCGCAGCCCCAGTCTCTGTGGTGCCGTGGAAGCGGCGGCAGTGGAGGCCGAGGGCTGGCCCCAGCTTTGGGGGCTCGCCCCTTTGGCGTGGCAGGAATCCCCGGACGTTCGCAAGCCCTTGCCGGGTTCGGGCAAAAAACGCCACTGAGCGTGCCTCATACATAGGGGCATAGGCAGCACAGGTGAGACCGCAGCCCCAGTCTCTGTGGTGCCGTGGAAGCGGCGGCAGTGGAGGCCGAGGGCCGGCCCCAGCTTTGGGGGCTGGCTCCTTTGGCGTGGAAGAAGTCCCCGGACGTTCGCAAGCCCATGCCGGCTTCAGGCAAAAAACACTGCCGAGCGTGCCTCATACGTCAGGGCATAGGCAGCACAGGTGAGATTGCAGCCCCAGTCTCTGTGGTGCCGTGGAAGCGGTTTGAGTGGAGGCCGAGGGCAGGTCACAGCTTTGGGGGCTGGATCCTTTGGTGTGGGAGAAATCCCCGGACTTTCGCAAGCCCCGTGCCGGGTTCGGGCAAATAACACCAGCAAACCTGTCTCATACGTCGGGGCATAGGCAGCACAGGTGAGACCGCAGCCTCAGTCTCTGCGGTGCCGTGGAAGCGGCGGCAGTGGAGGCCGAGGGCTGGCCACAGCTTTGGGGGCTGGCCCCTTTGGCGTGGGAGAAATCCCCGGACATTCGCAAGCCCCGTGACGGGTTCGGTGAAAAAATGCCGCCGAGCGTGCCTCATATATCAGGGCATAGGCAGCACAGGTGAGACCGCAGCCCCAGTCTCTGTGGTGCCGTGGAAGCGGCGGCAGTGGAGGCCGAGGGCTGGCCCCAGCTTTGGTGGCTGGCCCCTTTGGTGTGGGAGAAATCCCCGGACGTTCGCAAGCCCGTGCGGGGTTCGGGCAAAAAAAACCACCGAGCGTGCCTCATATATCAGGGCATAGGCAGCACAGGTGAGACCGCAGCCCCAGTCTCTGTGGTGCCATGCAAGCGGCGGCAGTGGAGGCCGAGGGCCGGCCACAGCTTTCGGGGCTGGATCCTTTGGCGTGGGAGAAATCCCCGGACGTTCGCAAGCCCGTGCCGGGTTCGGGCAAAAAACACCACCGAGCGTGCCTCATAAGTTGGGGCATAGGCAGCACAGGTGAGACCGCAGCCCCGGTCTCTGTGGTGCCATGCAAGCGGCGGCAGTGGAGGCTGAGGGCTGGCAACAGCTTTCGGGGCTGGCCCCTTTGGCGTGGGTCAAATCCCTGGACGTTCGCAAGCCCTGTGCCGGGTTCGGGCAAATAACGCCGCCGAGCGTGCCTCATACGTCGGGGCATAGGCAGCACAGGTGAGCCCGCAGCCCCAGCCTCCGTGGTGCCGTGGAAGCGGCGGCAGTGGAGGCTGTGGGCTGGCCACAGATTTGCAAGCTGGCCTCTTTGACGTGGCAGAAATCCCCGGACATTTGCAAGCCCATGCCGGGTTCAGTGAAAAAATGCCGCCGAGCGTGCCTCATATGTCGGGGCATAGGCAGCACAGGTGAGACCGCAGCCCCAGTCTCTGTGGTGCCGTGGAAGCGTCGGCAGTGGAGGCTGAGGGCCGGCCACAGCTTTCGGGGCTGGCCCATTTGGCGTGGGACAAAACCACGGACATTCGCAAGCCCCGTTCCGGGTTCAGGCAAAAAATACCGCCGAGCATGCCTCATACATCGGGGCATAGGCAGCACACGTGAGACCGCAGCCCAAGTCTCCGATGTGCCATGGAAGTGGCGGCAGTGGAGGCCGAGGGCTGGCCACAGCTTTGGGGGCCGGCCCCTTTAGTGTGGGAGAAATCCCCAGACGTTCGCAAGCCCCGTGACGGGTTCGGGCAAATAACGACGCCGAACGTGCCTCATACGTCGGGGCATAGGCAGCACAGGTGAGACCGCAGCCCCAGTCTCTGTGGTACCGTGGAAGCGGCGGCAGTGTAGGCTGAGGTCCGGCCCCAGCTTTGGGGGCTGGCCCCTTTGGCGTGGGAGAAATCTCTGATTGATCGCAAGCCCATGCCGGGTTCGGGCAAAAAACACCACCGAGCATGCCTCATACACGGGGCATAGGCAGCACAGGTGAGACCGCAGCCGCAGTCTCTGTGGTGCCGTGGAAGCGGCGGCAGTGGAGGCCGAGGGCCGGCCACAGCTTTGGGGGCTGGCTCCTTTGGTGTGGGAGAAATCCCCGGACTTTCGCAAGCCCCGTGCCGGGTTCGGGCAAATAACACCAGCAAACCTGTCTCATACGTCGGGGCATAGGCAGCACAGGTGAGACCGCAGCCTCAGTCTCTGCGGTGCCGTGGAAGCGGTGGCAGTGGAGGATGAGGGCTGGCCACAGCTTTGGGGGCTGGCCCCTTTGGCGTGGGAGAAATCCCCGGACATTCGCAAGCCCCGTGACGGGTTCGGTGAAAAAATGCCGCCGAGCGTGCCTCATATATCAGGGCATAGGCAGCACAGGTGAGACCGCAGCCCCAGTCTCTGTGGTGCCGTGGAAGCGGCGGCAGTGGAGGCCGAGGGCTGGCCCCAGCTTTGGTGGCTGGCCCCTTTGGTGTGGGAGAAATCCCCGGACGTTCGCAAGCCCGTGCGGGGTTCGGGCAAAAAAAACCACCGAGCGTGCCTCATATATCAGGGCATAGGCAGCACAGGTGAGACCGCAGCCCCAGTCTCTGTGGTGCCATGCAAGCGGCGGCGGTGGAGGCCGAGGGCCGGCCCCAGCTTTGGGGGCTGGATCCTTTGGCGTGGGAGAAATCCCCGGACGTTCGCAAGCCCCGTGCCGGGTTCGGGCAAAATCACCGCCGAGCGTGCCTCATACGTCGGGGCATAGGCAGCACACGTGAGACCGCAGCCCCAGTCTCCGTGGTGCCGTGGAAGCGGCGGCAGTGGAGGCCGAGGGCCGGCCCCAGCTTTGGGGGCTGGCCCCTTTGGCGTGGGAGAAATCCCCGGACATTCGCAAGCCCCGTGCCGGGTTCGGGCAAAAAACACCGCCGAGCGTGCCTCATACGTCGGGGCATAGGCAGCACAGGTGAGACCGCAGCCCAAGTCTCCGATGTGCCATGGAAGTGGCGGCAGTGGAGGCCGAGGGCTGGCCACAGCTTTGGGGGCCGGCCCCTTTGGTGTGGGAGAAATCCCCGGACGTTCGCAAGCCCCGTGACGGGTTCGGGCAAATAACGACACCAAACGTGCCTCATACGTCGGGGCATAGGCAGCACAGGTGAGACCGCAGCCCCAGTCTCCGTGGTGCCGTGGAAGCGGCGGCAGTGGAGGCCGAGGGCCGGCCACAGCTTTGGGGCTGGCCCCTTTGGCGTGGGAGAAATCCCCGGACGTTCGCAAGCCCCGTGCCGGGTTCGGGCAAAAAACACCGCCGAGTGCACCTCATTCGTCGGGGCATAGACAGGCCATGTGAGACCGCAGCCCCAGTCTCTGTGGTGCCGTGGAAGCGTCGGCAGTGGAGGCCGAGGGCCGGCCCCAGCTTTGGGGGCTGGCCCCTTTGGCGTGGGAGAAATCCCCAGACGTTCGCAAGCCCCGTGCCGGGTTCGGGCAAAAAACGCCACTGAGTGTGCCTCATACGTCGGGGCATAGGCAGCACAGGTGAGACTGCAGCCCCAGTCTCTGTGGTTCCTTGGAAGCGGCGGCAGTGGAGGCCGAGGGCCAGCCCCAGCTTTGGGGGCTGGCTCCTTTGGCGTGGGAGAAATGCCCGGACGTTCGCAAGCCCCGTGACGGGTTCGGGGAAAAAACACTGCCGAGTGTACCTCATACATTGGGGCACAGGCAGGCCAGCTCAGACCGCAGCCCCAGTCTCTGTGGTGCCATGGAAGCGGCGGCAGTGGAGGCTGAGGGCTGGCCACAGCTTTCGGGGCTGGCCCCTTTGGCGTGGGAGAAATCCCCGGACGTTCGCCAGCCCATGCCGGGTTCGGGCAAAAAACGCCACCGAGCGTGCCTCATACGTCGGGGCATAGGCAGCACAGGTGAGCCCGCAGCCCCAGTCTCCGTGGTGCTGTGGAAGCGGCGGCAGTGGAGACCGAGGGCTGGCCCCAGCTTTGGGGGCTGGCCTCTTTGGCGTGGGAGAAATCCCCAGATGTTCGCAAGCCCATGCCGGGTTCGGTGAAAAAATGCCGACGAGCGTGCCTCATACATCAGGGCATAGGCAGCACAGGTGAGACCGCAGCCGCAGTCTCTGTGGTGCCGTGGAAGCGGCGGCAGTGGAGGCCGAGGGCCGGCCCCAGCTTTGGGGGCTGGCCCCTTTGGCGTGGGAGAAATCCCCAGACGTTCGCAAGCCCCGTGCCGGGTTCGGGCAAAAAACAACGCCGAGTGTACCTCATACGTTGGGGCATAGGCAGGCCAGCTCAGACCGCAGCCGCAGTCTCTGTGGTGCCATGGAAGCGGCGGCAGTGGAGGATGAGGGCTGGCAACAGATTTGGGGGCTGGCCCCTTTGGCGTGGGAGAAATCTCTGGACGTTCGCAAGCCCATGCCGGGTTCGGTGAAAAAATGCCGCCGAGCGTGCCTCATACATCGGGGCATAGGCAGCACAGGTGAGACCGCAGCCCCAGTCTCTGTGGTGCCGTGGAAGCGGCGGCAGTGGAGGCCGAGGGCTGGCCCCAGCTTTGGGGGCTGGCCCATTTGGCGTGGGAGAAATCCCCGGACGTTCGCAAGCCCATGCCGGCTTCAGGCAAAAAACACTGCCGAGCGTGCCTCATACGTCAGGGCATAGGCAGCACAGGTGAGATTGCAGCCCCAGTCTCTGTGGTGCCGTGGAAGCGGTTTGAGTGGAGGCCGAGGGCAGGTCACAGCTTTGGGGGCTGGATCCTTTGGCGTGGGAGAAATCCCCGGACTTTCGCAAGCCCCGTGCCGGGTTCGGGCAAATAACACCAGCAAACCTGTCTCATACGTCGGGGCATAGGCAGCACAGGTGAGACCGCAGCCCCAGTCTCTGCGGTGCCGTGGAAGCGGTGGCAGTGGAGGCCGAGGGCTGGCCACAGCTTTGGGTGCTGGCCCCTTTGGCGTGGGAGAAATCCCCGGACGTTCGCAAGCCCGTGCCGGGTTCGGGCAAAAAACACCACCGAGCGTGCCTCATAAGTCGGGGCATAGGCAGCACAGGTGAGACCGCAGCCCCGGTCTCTGTGGTGCCATGCAAGCGGCGGCAGTGGAGGCTGAGGGCTGGCAACAGCTTTCGGGGCTGGCCCCTTTGGCGTGGGTCAAATCCCTGGACGTTCGCAAGCCCTGTGCCGGGTTCGGGCAAATAACGCCGCCGAGCGTGCCTCATACGTCGGGGCATAGGCAGCACAGGTGAGCCCGCAGCCCCAGTCTCCGTGGTGCCGTGGAAGCGGCGGCAGTGGAGGCTGTGGGCTGGCCACAGATTTGCAAGCTGGCCTCTTTGACGTGGCAGAAATCCCCGGACATTTGCAAGCCCATGCCGGGTTCAGTGAAAAAATGCCGCCGAGCGTGCCTCATATGTCGGGGCATAGGCAGCACAGGTGAGACCGCAGCCCCAGTCTCTGTGGTGCCGTGGAAGCGTCGGCAGTGGAGGCTGAGGGCCGGCCACAGCTTTCGGGGCTGGCCCATTTGGCGTGGGACAAAACCACGGACATTCGCAAGCCCCGTTCCGGGTTCAGGCAAAAAATACCGCCGAGCATGCCTCATACGTCGGGGCATAGGCAGCACACGTGAGACCGCAGCCCAAGTCTCCGATGTGCCATGGAAGTGGCGGCAGTGGAGGCCGAGGGCTGGCCACAGCTTTGGGGGCCGGCCCCTTTAGTGTGGGAGAAATCCCCAGACGTTCGCAAGCCCCGTGACGGGTTCGGGCAAATAACGACGCCGAACGTGCCTCATACGTCGGGGCATAGGCAGCACAGGTGAGACCGCAGCCCCAGTCTCTGTGGTACCGTGGAAGCGGCGGCAGTGTAGGCTGAGGTCCGGCCCCAGCTTTGGGGGCTGGCCCCTTTGGCGTGGGAGAAATCTCCGATTGATCGCAAGCCCATGCCGGGTTCGGGCAAAAAACACCACCGAGCGTGCCTCATACACGGGGCATAGGCAGCACAGGTGAGACCGCAGCCGCAGTCTCTGTGGTGCCGTGGAAGCGGCGGCAGTGGAGGCCGAGGGCCGGCCACAGCTTTGGGGGCTGGCTCCTTTGGCGTGGGAGAAATCCCCAGACGTTCGCAAGCCCCGTGCCGGGTTCGGGCAAAAAACACCGCCGAGTGCACCTCATTCGTCGGGGCATAGACAGGCCAGGTGAGACCGCAGCCCCAGTCTCTGTGGTGCCGTGGAAGCGGTGGCAGTGGAGGCCGAGGGCCGGCCCCAGCTTTGGGGGCTGGCCCCTTTGGCGTGGGAGAAATCCCTGCACGTTCGCAAGCCGCGTGCCGGGTTCGGGCAAAAAATGCCGCCAAGCGTGCCTGATATGTCGGGGCATAGGTAGCACAGGTGGGACCGCAGCCCCAGTCTCTGTGGTGCCGTGGAAGCGGCGGCAGTGGAGGCCGAGGGCTGGCCCCAGCTTTGGGGGCTGGCCCCTTTGGCATGGCAGAAATCCCCGGACGTTCGCAAGCCCTTGCCGGGTTCGGGCAAAAAACGCCACCGAGCGTGCCTCATACATAGGGGCATAGGCAGCACAGGTGAGACCGCAGCCCCAGTCTCTGTGGTGCCGTGGAAGCGGCGGCAGTGGAGGCCGAGGGCCGGCCCCAGCTTTGGGGGCTGGCTCCTTTGGCGTGGAAGAAATCCCCGGACGTTCGCAAGCCCATGCCGGCTTCAGGCAAAAAACACTGCCGAGCGTGCCTCATACGTCAGGGCATAGGCAGCACAGGTGAGATTGCAGCCCCAGTCTCTGTGGTGCCGTGGAAGCGGTTTGAGTGGAGGCCGAGGGCAGGTCACAGCTTTGGGGGCTGGATCCTTTGGTGTGGGAGAAATCCCCGGACTTTCGCAAGCCCCGTGCCGGGTTCGGGCAAATAACACCAGCAAACCTGTCTCATACGTCGGGGCATAGGCAGCACAGGTGAGACCGCAGCCTCAGTCTCTGCGGTGCCGTGGAAGCGGCGGCAGTGGAGGCCGAGGGCTGGCCCCAGCTTTGGGGGCTGGCTCCTTTGGCGTGGGAGAAATCCCCGGACATTCGCAAGCCCCGTGACGGGTTCGGTGAAAAAATGCCGCCGAGCGTGCCTCATATATCAGGGCATAGGCAGCACAGGTGAGACCGCAGCCCCAGTCTCTGTGGTGCCGTGGAAGCGGCGGCAGTGGAGGCCGAGGGCTGGCCCCAGCTTTGGGGGCTGGCCCCTTTGGTGTGGGAGAAATCCCCGGACGTTCGCAAGCCCGTGCGGGGTTCGGGCAAAAAAAAACCACCGAGCGTGCCTCATATATCAGGGCATAGGCAGCACAGGTGAGACCGCAGCCCCAGTCTCTGTGGTGCCATGCAAGTGGCGGCAGTGGAGGCCGAGGGCCGGCCCCAGCTTTGGGGGCTGGATCCTTTGGCGTGGGAGAAATCCCCGGACGTTCGCAAGCCCCGTGCCGGGTTCGGGCAAAATCACCGCCGAGCGTGCCTCATACGTCGGGGCATAGGCAGCACACGTGAGACTGCAGCCCCAGTCTCCGTGGTGCCGTGGAAGCGGCGGCAGTGGAGGCCGAGGGCTGGCCCCAGCTTTGGGGGCTGGCCCCTTTGGCGTGGGAGAAATCCCCGGACATTCGCAAGCCCCGTGCCGGGTTCAGGCTAAAAACACCGCCGAGCGTGCCTCATACGTCGGGGCATAGGCAGCACAGGTGAGACCGCAGCCCAAGTCTCCGATGTGCCATGGAAGTGGCGGCAGTGGAGGCCGAGGGCTGGCCACAGCTTTGGGGGCCGGCCCCTTTGGTGTGGGAGAAATCCCCGGACGTTCGCAAGCCCCATGACGGGTTCGGGCAAATAACGACACCGAACGTGCCTCATACGTCGGGGCATAGGCAGCACAGGTGAGACCGCAGCCCCAGTCTCCGTGGTGCCGTGGAAGCGGCGGCAGTGGAGGCCGAGGGCCGGCCACAGCTTTGGGGCTGGCCCCTTTGGCGTGGGAGAAATCCCCGGACGTTCGCAAGCCCCGTGCCGGGTTCGGGCAAAAAACACCGCCGAGTGCACCTCATTCGTCGGGGCATAGACAGGCCATGTGAGACCGCAGCCCCAGTCTCTGTGGTGCCGTGGAAGCGTCGGCAGTGGAGGCCGAGGGCCGGCCGCAGCTTTGGGGGCTGGCCCCTTTGGCGTGGGAGAAATCCCTGGACGTTCGCAAGCCCCGTGCCGGTTTCGGGCAAAAAATGCCGCCGAGTGTGCCTCATACATAGGGGCATAGGCAGCACAGGTGAGACCGCAGCCCCAGTCTCTGTGATGCCGTGGAAGCGTCGGCAGTGGAGCCCGAGGGCTGGCCACAGCTTTGGGGGCTGGCCCCTTTGGCGTGGCAGAAATCCCCGGACGTTCGCAAGCCCATGACGGGTTCGGGCAAAAAACGCCGCCGAGCATGCCTCATACGTCGGGGCACAGGCAGCACAAGTAAGACCGCAGCCCCAGTCTCTGTGGTGCCGTGGAAGCGGTGGCAGTGGAGCCCGAGGGCAGGTCACAGCTTTGGGGGCTGGATCCTTTGGCGTGGGAGAAATCCCCGGACGTTCGCAAGCCCATGCCGGGTTCGGTGAAAAAATGCCGACGAGCGTGCCTCATACATCGGGGCATAGGCAGCACAGGTGAGACCGCAGCCCCAGTCTCTGTGGTGCCGTGGAAGCGGCGGCAATGGAGGCCGAGGGCTGGCCCCAGCTTTGGGGGCTGGCCCATTTGGCGTGGGAGAAATCCCCGGACGTTCGCAAGCCCATGCCGGCTTCAGGCAAAAAACACTGCCGAGCGTGCCTCATACGTCAGGGCATAGGCAGCACAGGTGAGATTGCAGCCCCAGTCTCTGTGGTGCCGTGGAAGCGGTTTGAGTGGAGGCCGAGGGCAGGTCACAGCTTTGGGGGCTGGATCCTTTGGCGTGGGAGAAATCCCCGGACTTTCGCAAGCCCCGTGCCGGGTTCGGGCAAATAACACCAGCAAACCTGTCTCATACGTCGGGGCATAGGCAGCACAGGTGAGACCGCAGCCCCAGTCTCTGCGGTGCCGTGGAAGCGGTGGCAGTGGAGGCCGAGGGCTGGCCACAGCTTTGGGTGCTGGCCCCTTTGGCGTGGGAGAAATCCCCGGACGTTCGCAAGCCCGTGCCGGGTTCGGGCAAAAAACACCACCGAGCGTGCCTCATAAGTCGGGGCATAGGCAGCACAGGTGAGACCGCAGCCCCGGTCTCTGTGGTGCCATGCAAGCGGCGGCAGTGGAGGCTGAGGGCTGGCAACAGCTTTCGGGGCTGGCCCCTTTGGCGTGGGTCAAATCCCTGGACGTTCGCAAGCCCTGTGCCGGGTTCGGGCAAATAACGCCGCCGAGCGTGCCTCATACGTCGGGGCATAGGCAGCACAGGTGAGCCCGCAGCCCCAGCCTCCGTGGTGCCGTGGAAGCGGCGGCGGTGGAGGCTGTGGGCTGGCCACAGATTTGCAAGCTGGCCTCTTTGACGTGGCAGCAATCCCCGGACATTTGCAAGCCCATGCCGGGTTCAGTGAAAAAATGCCGCCGAGCGTGCCTCATATGTCGGGGCATAGGCAGCACAGGTGAGACCGCAGCCCCAGTCTCTGTGGTGCCGTGGAAGCGTCGGCAGTGGAGGCTGAGGGCCGGCCACAGCTTTCGGGGCTGGCCCATTTGGCGTGGGACAAAACCACGGACATTCGCAAGCCCCGTTCCGGGTTCAGGCAAAAAATACCGCCGAGCATGCCTCATACGTCGGGGCATAGGCAGCACACGTGAGACCGCAGCCCAAGTCTCCGATGTGCCATGGAAGTGGCGGCAGTGGAGGCCGAGGGCTGGCCACAGCTTTGGGGGCCGGCCCCTTTAGTGTGGGAGAAATCCCCAGACGTTCGCAAGCCCCGTGACGGGTTCGGGCAAATAACGACGCCGAACGTGCCTCATACGTCGGGGCATAGGCAGCACAGGTGAGACCGCAGCCCCAGTCTCTGTGGTACCGTGGAAGCGGCGGCAGTGTAGGCTGAGGTCCGGCCCCAGCTTTGGGGGCTGGCCCCTTTGGCGTGGGAGAAATCTCTGATTGATCGCAAGCCCATGCCGGGTTCGGGCAAAAAACACCACCGAGCGTGCCTCATACACGGGGCATAGGCAGCACAGGTGAGACCGCAGCCGCAGTCTCTGTGGTGCCGTGGAAGCGGCGGCAGTGGAGGCCGAGGGCCGGCCACAGCTTTGGGGGCTGGCTCCTTTGGTGTGGGAGAAATCCCCGGACTTTCGCAAGCCCCGTGCCGGGTTCGGGCAAATAACACCAGCAAACCTGTCTCATACGTCGGGGCATAGGCAGCACAGGTGAGACCGCAGCCTCAGTCTCTGCGGTGCCGTGGAAGCGGCGGCAGTGGAGGCCGAGGGCTGGCCCCAGCTTTGGTGGCTGGCCCCTTTGGTGTGGGAGAAATCCCCGGACGTTCGCAAGCCCGTGCGGGGTTCGGGCAAAAAAAACCACCGAGCGTGCCTCATATATCAGGGCATAGGCAGCACAGGTGAGACCGCAGCCCCAGTCTCTGTGGTGCCATGCAAGCGGCGGCGGTGGAGGCCGAGGGCCGGCACCAGCTTTGGGGGCTGGATCCTTTGGCGTGGGAGAAATCCCCGGACGTTCGCAAGCCCCGTGCCGGGTTCGGGCAAAATCACCGCCGAGCGTGCCTCATACGTCGGGGCATAGGCAGCACACGTGAGACCGCAGCCCCAGTCTCCGTGGTGCCGTGGAAGCGGCGGCAGTGGAGGCCGAGGGCCGGCCCCAGCTTTGGGGGCTGGCCCCTTTGGCGTGGGAGAAATCCCCGGACATTCGCAAGCCCCGTGCCGGGTTCGGGCAAAAAACACCGCCGAGCGTGCCTCATACGTCGGGGCATAGGCAGCACAGGTGAGACCGCAGCCCAAGTCTCCGATGTGCCATGGAAGTGGCGGCAGTGGAGGCCGAGGGCTGGCCACAGCTTTGGGGGCCGGCCCCTTTGGTGTGGGAGAAATCCCCGGACGTTCGCAAGCCCCGTGACGGGTTCGGGCAAATAACGACACCAAACGTGCCTCATACGTCGGGGCATAGGCAGCACAGGTGAGACCGCAGCCCCAGTCTCCGTGGTGCCGTGGAAGCGGCGGCAGTGGAGGCCGAGGGCCGGCCACAGCTTTGGGGCTGGCCCCTTTGGCGTGGGAGAAATCCCCGGACGTTCGCAAGCCCCGTGCCGGGTTCGGGCAAAAAACACCGCCGAGTGCACCTCATTCGTCGGGGCATAGACAGGCCATGTGAGACCGCAGCCCCAGTCTCTGTGGTGCCGTGGAAGCGTCGGCATTGGAGGCCGAGGGCCGGCCCCAGCTTTGGGGGCTGGCCCCTTTGGCGTGGGAGAAATCCCCAGACGTTCGCAAGCCCCGTGCCGGGTTCGGGCAAAAAACGCCACTGAGTGTGCCTCATACGTCGGGGCATAGGCAGCACAGGTGAGACTGCAGCCCCAGTCTCTGTGGTTCCTTGGAAGCGGCGGCAGTGGAGGCCGAGGGCCGGCCCCAGGTTTGGGGGCTGGCTCCTTTGGCGTGGGAGAAATGCCCGGACGTTCGCAAGCCCCGTGACGGGTTCGGGGAAAAAACACTGCCGAGTGTACCTCATACGTTGGGGCACAGGCAGGCCAGCTCAGACCGCAGCCCCAGTCTCTGTGGTGCCATGGAAGCGGCGGCAGTGGAGGCTGAGGGCTGGCCACAGCTTTCGGGGCTGGCCCCTTTGGCGTGGGAGAAATCCCCGGACGTTCGCCAGCCCATGCCGGGTTCGGGCAAAAAACGCCACCGAGCGTGCCTCATACGTCGGGGCATAGGCAGCACAGGTGAGCCCGCAGCCCCAGTCTCCGTGGTGCTGTGGAAGCGGCGGCAGTGGAGACCGAGGGCTGGCCCCAGCTTTGGGGGCTGGCCTCTTTGGCGTGGGAGAAATCCCCAGATGTTCGCAAGCCCATGCCGGGTTCGGTGAAAAAATGCCGACGAGCGTGCCTCATACATCAGGGCATAGGCAGCACAGGTGAGACCGCAGCCGCAGTCTCTGTGGTGCCGTGGAAGCGGCGGCAGTGGAGGCCGAGGGCTGGCCACAGCTTTGGGTGCTGGCCCCTTTGGCGTGGGAGAAATCCCCGGACGTTCGCAAGCCCGTGCCGGGTTCGGGCAAAAAACACCACCGAGCGTGCCTCATAAGTCGGGGCATAGGCAGCACAGGTGAGACCGCAGCCCCGGTCTCTGTGGTGCCATGCAAGCGGCGGCAGTGGAGGCTGAGGGCTGGCAACAGCTTTCGGGGCTGGCCCCTTTGGCGTGGGTCAAATCCCTGGACGTTCGCAAGCCCTGTGCCGGGTTCGGGCAAATAACGCCGCCGAGCGTGCCTCATACGTCGGGGCATAGGCAGCACAGGTGAGCCCGCAGCCCCAGTCTCCGTGGTGCCGTGGAAGCGGCGGCAGTGGAGGCTGTGGGCTGGCCACAGATTTGCAAGCTGGCCTCTTTGACGTGGCAGAAATCCCCGGACATTTGCAAGCCCATGCCGGGTTCAGTGAAAAAATGCCGCCGAGCGTGCCTCATATGTCGGGGCATAGGCAGCACAGGTGAGACCGCAGCCCCAGTCTCTGTGGTGCCGTGGAAGCGTCGGCAGTGGAGGCTGAGGGCCGGCCACAGCTTTCGGGGCTGGCCCATTTGGCGTGGGACAAAACCACGGACATTCGCAAGCCCCGTTCCGGGTTCAGGCAAAAAATACCGCCGAGCATGCCTCATACGTCGGGGCATAGGCAGCACACGTGAGACCGCAGCCCAAGTCTCCGATGTGCCATGGAAGTGGCGGCAGTGGAGGCCGAGGGCTGGCCACAGCTTTGGGGGCCGGCCCCTTTAGTGTGGGAGAAATCCCCAGACGTTCGCAAGCCCCGTGACGGGTTCGGGCAAATAACGACGCCGAACGTGCCTCATACGTCGGGGCATAGGCAGCACAGGTGAGACCGCAGCCCCAGTCTCTGTGGTACCGTGGAAGCGGCGGCAGTGTAGGCTGAGGTCCGGCCCCAGCTTTGGGGGCTGGCCCCTTTGGCGTGGGAGAAATCTCCGATTGATCGCAAGCCCATGCCGGGTTCGGGCAAAAAACACCACCGAGCGTGCCTCATACACGGGGCATAGGCAGCACAGGTGAGACCGCAGCCGCAGTCTCTGTGGTGCCGTGGAAGCGGCGGCAGTGGAGGCCGAGGGCCGGCCACAGCTTTGGGGGCTGGCTCCTTTGGCGTGGGAGAAATCCCCAGACGTTCGCAAGCCCCGTGCCGGGTTCGGGCAAAAAACACCGCCGAGTGCACCTCATTCGTCGGGGCATAGACAGGCCAGGTGAGACCGCAGCCCCAGTCTCTGTGGTGCCGTGGAAGCGGTGGCAGTGGAGGCCGAGGGCCGGCCCCAGCTTTGGGGGCTGGCCCCTTTGGCGTGGGAGAAATCCCTGCACGTTCGCAAGCCGCGTGCCGGGTTCGGGCAAAAAATGCCGCCAAGCGTGCCTGATATGTCGGGGCATAGGTAGCACAGGTGGGACCGCAGCCCCAGTCTCTGTGGTGCCGTGGAAGCGGCGGCAGTGGAGGCCGAGGGCTGGCCCCAGCTTTGGGGGCTGGCCCCTTTGGCGTGGCAGAAATCCCCGGACGTTCGCAAGCCCTTGCCGGGTTCGGGCAAAAAACGCCACCGAGCGTGCCTCATACATAGGGGCATAGGCAGCACAGGTGAGACCGCAGCCCCAGTCTCTGTGGTGCCGTGGAAGCGGCGGCAGTGGAGGCCGAGGGCCGGCCCCAGCTTTGGGGGCTGGCTCCTTTGGCGTGGAAGAAATCCCCGGACGTTCGCAAGCCCATGCCGGCTTCAGGCAAAAAACACTGCCGAGCGTGCCTCATACGTCAGGGCATAGGCAGCACAGGTGAGATTGCAGCCCCAGTCTCTGTGGTGCCGTGGAAGCGGTTTGAGTGGAGGCCGAGGGCAGGTCACAGCTTTGGGGGCTGGATCCTTTGGTGTGGGAGAAATCCCCGGACTTTCGCAAGCCCCATGCCGGGTTCGGGCAAATAACACCAGCAAACCTGTCTCATACGTCGGGGCATAGGCAGCACAGGTGAGACCGCAGCCTCAGTCTCTGCGGTGCCGTGGAAGCGGCGGCAGTGGAGGCCGAGGGCTGGCCACAGCTTTGGGGGCTGGCCCCTTTGGCGTGGGAGAAATCCCCGGACATTCGCAAGCCCCGTGACGGGTTCGGTGAAAAAATGCCGCCGAGCGTGCCTCATATATCAGGGCATAGGCAGCACAGGTGAGACCGCAGCCCCAGTCTCTGTGGTGCCGTGGAAGCGGCGGCAGTGGAGGCCGAGGGCTGGCCCCAGCTTTGGGGGCTGGCCCCTTTGGTGTGGGAGAAATCCCCGGACGTTCGCAAGCCCGTGCGGGGTTCGGGCAAAAAAAACCACCGAGCGTGCCTCATATATCAGGGCATAGGCAGCACAGGTGAGACCGCAGCCCCAGTCTCTGTGGTGCCATGCAAGTGGCGGCAGTGGAGGCCGAGGGCCGGCCCCAGCTTTGGGGGCTGGATCCTTTGGCGTGGGAGAAATCCCCGGACGTTCGCAAGCCCCGTGCCGGGTTCGGGCAAAATCACCGCCGAGCGTGCCTCATACGTCGGGGCATAGGCAGCACACGTGAGACTGCAGCCCCAGTCTCCGTGGTGCCGTGGAAGCGGCGGCAGTGGAGGCCGAGGGCTGGCCCCAGCTTTGGGGGCTGGCCCCTTTGGCGTGGGAGAAATCCCCGGACATTCGCAAGCCCCGTGCCGGGTTCAGGCTAAAAACACCGCCGAGCGTGCCTCATACGTCGGGGCATAGGCAGCACAGGTGAGACCGCAGCCCAAGTCTCCGATGTGCCATGGAAGTGGCGGCAGTGGAGGCCGAGGGCTGGCCACAGCTTTGGGGGCCGGCCCCTTTGGTGTGGGAGAAATCCCCGGACGTTCGCAAGCCCCATGACGGGTTCGGGCAAATAACGACACCGAACGTGCCTCATACGTCGGGGCATAGGCAGCACAGGTGAGACCGCAGCCCCAGTCTCCGTGGTGCCGTGGAAGCGGCGGCAGTGGAGGCCGAGGGCCGGCCACAGCTTTGGGGCTGGCCCCTTTGGCGTGGGAGAAATCCCCGGACGTTCGCAAGCCCCGTGCCGGGTTCGGGCAAAAAACACCGCCGAGTGCACCTCATTCGTCGGGGCATAGACAGGCCATGTGAGACCGCAGCCCCAGTCTCTGTGGTGCCGTGGAAGCGTCGGCAGTGGAGGCCGAGGGCCGGCCGCAGCTTTGGGGGCTGGCCCCTTTGGCGTGGGAGAAATCCCTGGACGTTCGCAAGCCCCGTGCCGGTTTCGGGCAAAAAATGCCGCCGAGTGTGCCTCATACGTCGGGGCATAGGCAGCACAGGTGAGACCGCAGCCCCAGTCTCTGTGATGCCGTGGAAGCGTCGGCAGTGGAGCCCGAGGGCTGGCCACAGCTTTGGGGGCTGGCCCCTTTGGCGTGGCAGAAATCCCCGGACGTTCGCAAGCCCATGACGGGTTCGGGCAAAAAACGCCGCCGAGCATGCCTCATACGTCGGGGCACAGGCAGCACAAGTAAGACCGCAGCCCCAGTCTCTGTGGTGCCGTGGAAGCGGTGGCAGTGGAGCCCGAGGGCAGGTCACAGCTTTGGGGGCTGGATCCTTTGGCGTGGGAGAAATCCCCGGACGTTCGCAAGCCCATGCCGGGTTCGGTGAAAAAATGCCGACGAGCGTGCCTCATACATCGGGGCATAGGCAGCACAGGTGAGACCGCAGCCCCAGTCTCTGTGGTGCCGTGGAAGCGGCGGCAGTGGAGGCCGAGGGCTGGCCCCAGCTTTGGGGGCTGGCCCATTTGGCGTGGGAGAAATCCCCGGACGTTCGCAAGCCCATGCCGGCTTCAGGCAAAAAACACTGCCGAGCGTGCCTCATACGTCAGGGCATAGGCAGCACAGGTGAGATTGCAGCCCCAGTCTCTGTGGTGCCGTGGAAGCGGTTTGAGTGGAGGCCGAGGGCAGGTCACAGCTTTGGGGGCTGGATCCTTTGGCGTGGGAGAAATCCCCGGACTTTCGCAAGCCCCGTGCCGGGTTCGGGCAAATAACACCAGCAAACCTGTCTCATACGTCGGGGCATAGGCAGCACAGGTGAGACCGCAGCCCCAGTCTCTGCGGTGCCGTGGAAGCGGTGGCAGTGGAGGCCGAGGGCTGGCCACAGCTTTGGGTGCTGGCCCCTTTGGCGTGGGAGAAATCCCCGGACGTTCGCAAGCCCGTGCCGGGTTCGGGCAAAAAACACCACCGAGCGTGCCTCATAAGTCGGGGCATAGGCAGCACAGGTGAGACCGCAGCCCCGGTCTCTGTGGTGCCATGCAAGCGGCGGCAGTGGAGGCTGAGGGCTGGCAACAGCTTTCGGGGCTGGCCCCTTTGGCGTGGGTCAAATCCCTGGACGTTCGCAAGCCCTGTGCCGGGTTCGGGCAAATAACGCCGCCGAGCGTGCCTCATACGTCGGGGCATAGGCAGCACAGGTGAGCCCGCAGCCCCAGCCTCCGTGGTGCCGTGGAAGCGGCGGCAGTGGAGGCTGTGGGCTGGCCACAGATTTGCAAGCTGGCCTCTTTGACGTGGCAGAAATCCCCGGACATTTGCAAGCCCATGCCGGGTTCAGTGAAAAAATGCCGCCGAGCGTGCCTCATATGTCGGGGCATAGGCAGCACAGGTGAGACCGCAGCCCCAGTCTCTGTGGTGCCGTGGAAGCGGCGGCAGTGGAGGCTGAGGGCCGGCCACAGCTTTCGGGGCTGGCCCATTTGGCGTGGGACAAAACCACGGACATTCGCAAGCCCCGTTCCGGGTTCAGGCAAAAAATACCGCCGAGCATGCCTCATACGTCGGGGCATAGGCAGCACACGTGAGACCGCAGCCCAAGTCTCCGATGTGCCATGGAAGTGGCGGCAGTGGAGGCCGAGGGCTGGCCACAGCTTTGGGGGCCGGCCCCTTTAGTGTGGGAGAAATCCCCAGACGTTCGCAAGCCCCGTGACGGGTTCGGGCAAATAACGACGCCGAACGTGCCTCATACGTCGGGGCATAGGCAGCACAGGTGAGACCGCAGCCCCAGTCTCTGTGGTACCGTGGAAGCGGCGGCAGTGTAGGCTGAGGTCCGGCCCCAGCTTTGGGGGCTGGCCCCTTTGGCGTGGGAGAAATCTCCGATTGATCGCAAGCCCATGCCGGGTTCGGGCAAAAAACACCACCGAGCGTGCCTCATACACGGGGCATAGGCAGCACAGGTGAGACCGCAGCCGCAGTCTCTGTGGTGCCGTGGAAGCGGCGGCAGTGGAGGCCGAGGGCCGGCCACAGCTTTGGGGGCTGGCTCCTTTGGCGTGGGAGAAATCCCCAGACGTTCGCAAGCCCCGTGCCGGGTTCGGGCAAAAAACACCGCCGAGTGCACCTCATTCGTCGGGGCATAGACAGGCCAGGTGAGACCGCAGCCCCAGTCTCTGTGGTGCCGTGGAAGCGGTGGCAGTGGAGGCCGAGGGCCGGCCCCAGCTTTGGGGGCTGGCCCCTTTGGCGTGGGAGAAATCCCTGCACGTTCGCAAGCCGCGTGCCGGGTTCGGGCAAAAAATGCCGCCAAGCGTGCCTGATATGTCGGGGCATAGGTAGCACAGGTGGGACCGCAGCCCCAGTCTCTGTGGTGCCGTGGAAGCGGCGGCAGTGGAGGCCGAGGGCTGGCCCCAGCTTTGGGGGCTGGCCCCTTTGGCGTGGCAGAAATCCCCGGACGTTCGCAAGCCCTTGCCGGGTTCGGGCAAAAAACGCCACCGAGCGTGCCTCATACATAGGGGCATAGGCAGCACAGGTGAGACCGCAGCCCCAGTCTCTGTGGTGCCGTGGAAGCGGCGGCAGTGGAGGCCGAGGGCCGGCCCCAGCTTTGGGGGCTGGCTCCTTTGGCGTGGAAGAAATCCCCGGACGTTCGCAAGCCCATGCCGGCTTCAGGCAAAAAACACTGCCGAGCGTGCCTCATACGTCAGGGCATAGGCAGCACAGGTGAGATTGCAGCCCCAGTCTCTGTGGTGCCGTGGAAGCGGTTTGAGTGGAGGCCGAGGGCAGGTCACAGCTTTGGGGGCTGGATCCTTTGGTGTGGGAGAAATCCCCGGACTTTCGCAAGCCCCGTGCCGGGTTCGGGCAAATAACACCAGCAAACCTGTCTCATACGTCGGGGCATAGGCAGCACAGGTGAGACCGCAGCCTCAGTCTCTGCGGTGCCGTGGAAGCGGCGGCAGTGGAGGCCGAGGGCTGGCCACAGCTTTGGGGGCTGGCCCCTTTGGCGTGGGAGAAATCCCCGGACATTCGCAAGCCCCGTGACGGGTTCGGTGAAAAAATGCCGCCGAGCGTGCCTCATATATCAGGGCATAGGCAGCACAGGTGAGACCGCAGCCCCAGTCTCTGTGGTGCCGTGGAAGCGGCGGCAGTGGAGGCCGAGGGCTGGCCCCAGCTTTGGTGGCTGGCCCCTTTGGTGTGGGAGAAATCCCCGGACGTTCGCAAGCCCGTGCGGGGTTCGGGCAAAAAAAACCACCGAGCGTGCCTCATACGTCGGGGCATAGGCAGCACAGGTGAGACCGCAGCCCCAGTCTCTGTGGTGCCATGCAAGCGGCGGCAGTGGAGGCCGAGGGCCGGCCCCAGCTTTGGGGGCTGGATCCTTTGGCGTGGGAGAAATCCCCGGACGTTCGCAAGCCCCGTGCCGGGTTCGGGCAAAATCACCGCCGAGCGTGCCTCATACGTCGGGGCATAGGCAGCACACGTGAGACTGCAGCCCCAGTCTCCGTGGTGCCGTGGAAGCGGCGGCAGTGGAGGCCGAGGGCTGGCCCCAGCTTTGGGGGCTGGCCCCTTTGGCGTGGGAGAAATCCCCGGACATTCGCAAGCCCCGTGCCGGGTTCAGGCAAAAAATACCGCCGAGCGTGCCTCATACGTCGGGGCATAGGCAGCACAGGTGAGACCGCAGCCCCAGTCTCCGATGTGCCATGGAAGTGGCGGCAGTGGAGGCTGAGGGCTGGCCACAGCTTTGGGGGCCGGCCCCTTTGGTGTGGGAGAAATCCCCGGACGTTCGCAAGCCCCGTGACGGGTTCGGGCAAATAACGACACCGAACGTGCCTCATACGTCGGGGCATAGGCAGCACAGGTGAGACCGCAGCCCCAGTCTCCGTGGTGCCGTGGAAGCGGCGGCAGTGGAGGCCGAGGGCCGGCCACAGCTTTGGGGCTGGCCCCTTTGGCGTGGGAGAAATCCCCGGACGTTCGCAAGCCCCGTGCCGGGTTCGGGCAAAAAACACCGCCGAGTGCACCTCATTCGTCGGGGCATAGACAGGCCATGTGAGACCGCAGCCCCAGTCTCCGTGGTGCCGTGGAAGCGTCGGCAGTGGAGGCCGAGGGCCGGCCGCAGCTTTGGGGGCTGGCCCCTTTGGCGTGGGAGAAATCCCTGGACGTTCGCAAGCCCCGTGCCGGTTTCGGGCAAAAAATGCCGCCGAGTGTGCCTCATACATAGGGGCATAGGCAGCACAGGTGAGACCGCAGCCCCAGTCTCTGTGATGCCGTGGAAGCGTCGGCAGTGGAGCCCGAGGGCTGGCCACAGCTTTGGGGGCTGGCCCCTTTGGCGTGGCAGAAATCCCCGGACGTTCGCAAGCCCATGACGGGTTCGGGCAAAAAACGCCGCCGAGCATGCCTCATACGTCGCGGCACAGGCAGCACAGGTAAGACCGCAGCCCCAGTCTCTGTGGTGCCGTGGAAGCGGTGGCAGTGGAGGCCGAGGGCCGGCCACAGCTTTGGGGGCTGGATCCTTTGGCGTGGGAGAAATCCCCGGACGTTCGCAAGCCCATGCCGGGTTCGGTGAAAAAATGCCGACGAGCGTGCCTCATACATCGGGGCATAGGCAGCACAGGTGAGACCGCAGCCCCAGTCTCTGTGGTGCCGTGGAAGCGGCGGCAGTGGAGGCCGAGGGCTGGCCCCAGCGGTGGGGGCTGGCCCCTTTGGCGTTGGCGAAATCCCCGGACGTTCGTAAGCCCCATGCCGGGTTCGGGCAAAAAACAACGCCGAGTGTACCTCATACGTTGGGGCATAGGCAGGCCAGCTCAGACCGCAGCCCCAGTCTCTGTGGTGCCATGGAAGTGGCGGAAGTGGAGGATGAGGGCTGGCAACAGATTTGGGGGCTGGCCCCTTTGGCGTGGGAGAAATCCCTGGACATTCGCAAGCCCATGCCGGGTTCGGTGAAAAAATGCCGCCGAGCGTGCCTCATACATCAGGGCATAGGCAGCACAGGTGAGACCGCAGCCCCAGTCTCTGTGATTCCTTGGAAGCGGCGGCAGTGGAGGCCGAGGGCTGGCCACACCTTTGGGGGCTGGCCCCTTTGGCGTGGGAGAAATCCCTGGACGTTCGCAAGCCCATGCCGGGTTCAGGCAAAAAACACTGCCGAGCGTGCCTCATACGTCGGGGCATAGGCAGCACAGGTGAGATTGCAGCCCCAGTCTCTGTGGTGCCGTGGAAGCGGCGGCAGTGGAGCCTGAGGGCCGGCCACAGCTTTGGGGGCTGGCCCCTTTGGCGTGGGAGAAATCTCCGATTGATCGCAAGCCCATGCCGGGTTAGGGCAAAAAACACCACCGAGCGTGCCTCATACGTCGGGGCATAGGCAGCACAGGTGAGACCGCAGCCCCAGTCTCTGTGGTGTCATGGAAGCGGCGGCAGCGGAGGCTGAGGGCTGGCCACAGCTTTGGGGGCTGGCCCCTTTGGCGTGGGAGAAATCCCCGGACGTTCGCAAGCCCATGCCGGGTTCGGGCAAAAAAACGCCACCGAGCGTGCCTCATACGTAGGGGCATAGGCAGCACAGGTGAGACCGCAGCCCCAGTCTCTGTGGTGCCGTGGTAGTGGCGGCAGTGGAGGCCGAGGGCTGGCCACAGCCTTGGGGGCTGGCCCCTTTGGCGTGGGAGAAATCTCCGATTGATCGCAAGCCCATGCCGGGTTCGGGCAAAAAACACCACCGAGCGTGCCTCATACATCAGGGCATAGGCAGCACAGGTGAGCCCGCAGCCCCAGTCTCTGTGGTGTCGTGGAAGCGGCGGCAGTGGAGGCCGAGGGCTGGCCCCAGATTTGGGGGCTGGCCCCTTTGGCGTTGGAGAAATGCCTGGAAGTTCGCAAGCCCCGTGACGGGTTCGGGGAAAAAACACTGCCGAGTGTACCTCATACGTCGGGGCATAGGCAGCACAGGTGAGCCCGCAGCCCAAGTCTCCGTGGTGCCGTGGAAGCGGCGGCAGTGGAGGCCGAGGGCTGGCCCCAGCTTTGGGGGCTGGCCTCTTTGGCGTGGGAGAAATCCCCAGACGTTCGCAAGCCCATGCCGGGTTCGGTGAAAACATGCCACCGAGCGTGCCTCATACATAGGGGCATAGGCAGCACAGGTGAGACCACAGCCCCAGTCTCTGTGGTGCCGTGGAAGCGGCGGCAGTGGAGGATGAGGGCTGGCAACAGATTTGGGGGCCGGCCCCTTTGGCGTTGGAGAAAACCCCGGACGTTCGCAAGCCCATGCCGGTTTTGGGCAAAAAACGCCACCGAGCGTGCCTCATACGTCGGGGCATAGGCAGCACAGGTGAGCCCGCAGCCCCAGTCTCCGTGGTGCTGTGGAAGCGGCGGCAGTGGAGACCGAGGGCTGGCCCCAGCTTTGGGGGCTGGCCTCTTTGGCGTGGGAGAAATATCCCAGATGTTCGCAAGCCCATGCCGGGTTCGGTGAAAAAATGCCGACGAGCGTGCCTCATACATCAGGGCATAGGCAGCACAGGTGAGACCGCAGCCGCAGTCTCTGTGGTGCCGTGAAAGCGGCGGCAGTGGAGGCCGAGGGCCGGCCCCAGCTTTGGGGGCTGGCCCCTTTGGCGTGGGAGAAATCCCCGGACGTTCGCAAGCCCCGTGCCGGGTTCGGGCAAAAAACAACGCCGAGTGTACCTCATACGTTGGGGCATAGGCAGGCCAGCTCAGACCGCAGCCGCAGTCTCTGTGGTGCCATGGAAGCGGCGGCAGTGGAGGATGAGGGCTGGCAACAGATTTGGGGGCTGGCCCCTTTGGCGTGGGAGAAATCCCTGGACGTTCGCAAGCCCATGCCGGGTTCGGTGAAAAAATGCCGCCGAGCGTGCCTCATACATCGGGGCATAGGCAGCACAGGTGAGACCGCAGCCCCAGTCTCTGTGGTGCCGTGGAAGCGGCGGCAGTGGAGGCCGAGGGCTGGCCCCAGCTTTGGGGGCTGGCCCCTTTGGCGTGGGAGAAATCCCCGGACGTTCGCAAGCCCATGCCGGCTTCAGGCAAAAAACACTGCCGAGCGTGCCTCATACGTCAGGGCATAGGCAGCACAGGTGAGATTGCAGCCCCAGTCTCTGTGGTGCCGTGGAAGCGGTTTGAGTGGAGGCCGAGGGCAGGTCACAGCTTTGGGGGCTGGATCCTTTGGCGTGGGAGAAATCCCCGGACTTTCGCAAGCCCCGTGCCGGGTTCGGGCAAATAACACCAGCAAACCTGTCTCATACGTCGGGGCATAGGCAGCACAGGTGAGACCGCAGCCCCAGTCTCTGCGGTGCCGTGGAAGCGGTGGCAGTGGAGGCCGAGGGCTGGCCACAGCTTTGGGTGCTGGCCCCTTTGGCGTGGGAGAAATCCCCGGACGTTCGCAAGCCCGTGCCGGGTTCGGGCAAAAAACACCACCGAGCGTGCCTCATAAGTCGGGGCATAGGCAGCACAGGTGAGACCGCAGCCCCGGTCTCTGTGGTGCCATGCAAGCGGCGGCAGTGGAGGCTGAGGGCTGGCAACAGCTTTCGGGGCTGGCCCCTTTGGCGTGGGTCAAATCCCTGGACGTTCGCAAGCCCTGTGCCGGGTTCGGGCAAATAACGCCGCTGAGCGTGCCTCATACGTCGGGGCATAGGCAGCACAGGTGAGCCCGCAGCCCCAGCCTCCGTGGTGCCGTGGAAGCGGCGGCAGTGGAGGCTGTGGGCTGGCCACAGATTTGCAAGCTGGCCTCTTTGACGTGGCAGAAATCCCCGGACATTTGCAAGCCCATGCCGGGTTCAGTGAAAAAATGCCGCCGAGCGTGCCTCATATGTCGGGGCATAGGCAGCACAGGTGAGACCGCAGCCCCAGTCTCTGTGGTGCCGTGGAAGCGTCGGCAGTGGAGGCTGAGGGCCGGCCACAGCTTTCGGGGCTGGCCCATTTGGCGTGGGACAAAACCACGGACATTCGCAAGCCCCGTTCCGGGTTCAGGCAAAAAATACCGCCGAGCATGCCTCATACGTCGGGGCATAGGCAGCACACGTGAGACCGCAGCCCAAGTCTCCGATGTGCCATGGAAGTGGCGGCAGTGGAGGCCGAGGGCTGGCCACAGCTTTGGGGGCCGGCCCCTTTAGTGTGGGAGAAATCCCCAGACGTTCGCAAGCCCCGTGATGGGTTCGGGCAAATAACGACGCCGAACGTGCCTCATACGTCGGGGCATAGGCAGCACAGGTGAGACCGCAGCCCCAGTCTCTGTGGTACCGTGGAAGCGGCGGCAGTGTAGGCTGAGGTCCGGCCCCAGCTTTGGGGGCTGGCCCCTTTGGCGTGGGAGAAATCTCCGATTGATCGCAAGCCCATGCCGGGTTCGGGCAAAAAACACCACCGAGCGTGCCTCATACACGGGGCATAGGCAGCACAGGTGAGACCGCAGCCGCAGTCTCTGTGGTGCCGTGGAAGCGGCGGCAGTGGAGGCCGAGGGCCGGCCACAGCTTTGGGGGCTGGCTCCTTTGGTGTGGGAGAAATCCCCGGACTTTCGCAAGCCCCGTGCCGGGTTCGGGCAAATAACACCAGCAATCCTGTCTCATACGTCGGGGCATAGGCAGCACAGGTGAGACCGCAGCCCCAGTCTCTGCGGTGCCGTGGAAGCGGCGGCAGTGGAGGCCGAGGGCTGGCCACAGCTTTGGGGGCTGGCCCCTTTGGCGTGGGAGAAATCCCCGGACATTCGCAAGCCCCGTGACGGGTTCGGTGAAAAAATGCCGCCGAGCGTGCCTCATATATCAGGGCATAGGCAGCACAGGTGAGACCGCAGCCCCAGTCTCTGTGGTGCCGTGGAAGCGGCGGCAGTGGAGGCCGAGGGCTGGCCCCAGCTTTGGTGGCTGGCCCCTTTGGTGTGGGAGAAATCCCCGGACGTTCGCAAGCCCGTGCGGGGTTCGGGCAAAAAAAATCACCGAGCGTGCCTCATATATCAGGGCATAGGCAGCACAGGTGAGACCGTAGCCCCAGTCTCTGTGGTGCCATGCAAGCGGCGGCAGTGGAGGTCGAGGGCCGGCCCCAGCTTTGGGGGCTGGATCCTTTGGCGTGGGAGAAATCCCCGGACGTTCGCAAGCCCCGTGCCGGGTTCGGGCAAAATCACCGCCGAGCGTGCCTCATACGTCGGGGCATAGGCAGCACACGTGAGACTGCAGCCCCAGTCTCCGTGGTGCCGTGGAAGCGGCGGCAGTGGAGGCCGAGGGCTGGCCCCAGCTTTGGGGGCTGGCCCCTTTGGCGTGGGAGAAATCCCCGGACATTCGCAAGCCCCGTGCCGGGTTCAGGCAAAAAACACCGCCGAGCGTGCCTCATACGTCGGGGCATAGGCAGCACAGGTGAGACCGCAGCCCCAGTCTCCGATGTGCCATGGAAGTGGCGGCAGTGGAGGCCGAGGGCTGGCCACAGCTTTGGGGGCCGGCCCCTTTGGTGTGGGAGAAATCCCCGGACGTTCGCAAGCCCCGTGACGGGTTCGGGCAAATAACGACACCGAACGTGCCTCATACGTCGGGGCATAGGCAGCACAGGTGAGACCGCAGCCCCAGTCTCCGTGGTGCCGTGGAAGCGGCGGCAGTGGAGGCCGAGGGCCGGCCACAGCTTTGGGGCTGGCCCCTTTGGCGTGGGAGAAATCCCCGGACGTTCGCAAGCCCCGTGCCGGGTTCGGGCAAAAAACACCGCCGAGTGCACCTCATTCGTCGGGGCATAGACAGGCCATGTGAGACCGCAGCCCCAGTCTCTGTGGTGCTGTGGAAGCGTCGGCAGTGGAGGCCGAGGGCCGGCCCCAGCTTTGGGGGCTGGCCCCTTTGGCGTGGGAGAAATCCCCGGACGTTCGCAAGCCCCGTGCCGGGTTCGGGCAAAAAACGCCACTGAGTGTGCCTCATACGTCAGGGCATAGGCAGCACAGGTGACACTGCAGCCCCAGTCTCCGTGGTGCTGTGGAAGCGGCGGCAGTGGAGGCCGAGGGCCGGCCCCAGCTTTGGGGGCTGGCTCCTTTGGCGTGGGAGAAATCCCCGGACGTTCGCAAGCCCCGTGCCGGTTTCGGGCAAAAAACAACGCCGAGTGTACCTCATACGTTGGGGCATAGGCAGGCCAGCTCAGACCGCAGCCGCAGTCTCTGTGGTGCCATGGAAGCGGCGGCAGTGGAGGATGAGGGCTGGCAACAGATTTGGGGGCTGGCCCCTTTGGCGTGGGAGAAATCCCTGGACGTTCGCAAGCCCCGTGCCGGGTTCGGGCAAAAAACACCGCCGAGTGCACCTCATTCGTCGGGGCATAGACAGGCCATGTGAGACCGCAGCCCCAGTCTCTGTGGTGCTGTGGAAGCGTCGGCAGTGGAGGCCGAGGGCCGGCCCCAGCTTTGGGGGCTGGCCCCTTTGGCGTGGGAGAAATCCCCGGACGTTCGCAAGCCCCGTGCCGGGTTCGGGCAAAAAACGCCACTGAGCGTGCCTCATACATCAGGGCATAGGCAGCACAGGTGAGACCGCAGCCGCAGTCTCTGTGGTGCCGTGGAAGCGTCGGCAGTGGAGGCCGAGGGCCGGCCCCAGCTTTGGGGGCTGGCCCCTTTGGCGTGGGAGAAATCCCCAGACGTTCGCAAGCCCCGTGCCGGGTTCGGGCAAAAAACGCCACTGAGTGTGCCTCATACATAGGGGCATAGGCAGCACAGGTGAGACTGCAGCCCCTGTCTCTGTGGTTCCTTGGAAGCGGCGGCAGTGGAGGCCGAGGGCCGGCCCCAGCTTTGGGGGCTGGCTCCTTTGGCGTGGGAGAAATGCCCGGACGTTCGCAAGCCCCGTGACGGGTTCGGGGAAAAAACACTGCCGAGTGTACCTCATACGTTGGGGCACAGGCAGGCCAGCTCAGACCGCAGCCCCAGTCTCTGTGGTGCCATGGAAGCGGCGGCAGTGGAGGCTGAGGGCAGGTCACAGCTTTCGGGGCTGGCCCCTTTGGCGTGGGAGAAATCCCCGGACGTTCGCCAGCCCATGCCGGGTTCGGGCAAAAAACGCCACCGAGCGTGCCTCATACGTCGGGGCATAGGCAGCACAGGTGAGCCCGCAGCCCCAGTCTCCGTGGTGCTGTGGAAGCGGTGGCAGTGGAGACCGAGGGCTGGCCCCAGCTTTGGGGGCTGGCCTCTTTGGCGTGGGAGAAATCCCCAGATGTTCGCAAGCCCATGCCGGGTTCGGTGAAAAAATGCCGACGAGCGTGCCTCATACATCAGGGCATAGGCAGCACAGGTGAGACCGCAGCCGCAGTCTCTGTGGTGCCGTGGAAGCGGCGGCAGTGGAGGCCGAGGGCCGGCCCCAGCTTTGGGGGCTGGCTCCTTTGGCGTGGGAGAAATCCCCGGACGTTCGCAAGCCCCGTGCCGGGTTCAGGCAAAAAACAACGCCGAGTGTACCTCATACGTTGGGGCATAGGCAGGCCAGCTCAGACCACAGCCGCAGTCTCTGTGGTGCCATGGAAGCGGCGGCAGTGGAGGATGAGGGCTGGCAACAGATTTGGGGGCTGGCCCCTTTGGCGTGGGAGAAATCCCTGGACGTTCGCAAGCCCATGCCGGGTTCGGTGAAAAAATGCCGCCGAGCGTGCCTCATACATCGGGGCATAGGCAGCACAGGTGAGACCGCAGCCCCAGTCTCTGTGGTGCCGTGGAAGCGGCGGCAGTGGAGGCCGAGGGCTGGCCCCAGCTTTGGGGGCTGGCCCCTTTGGCGTGGGAGAAATCCCCGGACGTTCGCAAGCCCATGCCGGCTTCAGGCAAAAAACACTGCCGAGCGTGCCTCATACGTCAGGGCATAGGCAGCACAGGTGAGATTGCAGCCCCAGTCTCTGTGGTGCCGTGGAAGCGGTTTGAGTGGAGGCCGAGGGCAGGTCACAGCTTTGGGGGCTGGATCCTTTGGCGTGGGAGAAATCCCCGGACTTTCGCAAGCCCCGTGCCGGGTTCGGGCAAATAACACCAGCAAACCTGTCTCATACGTCGGGGCATAGGCAGCACAGGTGAGACCGCAGCCCCAGTCTCTGCGGTGCCGTGGAAGCGGTGGCAGTGGAGGCCGAGGGCTGGCCACAGCTTTGGGTGCTGGCCCCTTTGGCGTGGGAGAAATCCCCGGACGTTCGCAAGCCCGTGCCGGGTTCGGGCAAAAAACACCACCGAGCGTGCCTCATAAGTCGGGGCATAGGCAGCACAGGTGAGACCGCAGCCCCGGTCTCTGTGGTGCCATGCAAGCGGCGGCAGTGGAGGCTGAGGGCTGGCAACAGCTTTCGGGGCTGGCCCCTTTGGCGTGGGTCAAATCCCTGGACGTTCGCAAGCCCTGTGCCGGGTTCGGGCAAATAACGCCGCCGAGCGTGCCTCATACGTCGGGGCATAGGCAGCACAGGTGAGCCCGCAGCCCCAGCCTCCGTGGTGCCGTGGAAGCGGCGGCAGTGGAGGCTGTGGGCTGGCCACAGATTTGCAAGCTGGCCTCTTTGACGTGGCAGAAATCCCCGGACATTTGCAAGCCCATGCCGGGTTCAGTGAAAAAATGCCGCCGAGCGTGCCTCATATGTCGGGGCATAGGCAGCACAGGTGAGACCGCAGCCCCAGTCTCTGTGGTGCCGTGGAAGCGTCGGCAGTGGAGGCTGAGGGCCGGCCACAGCTTTCGGGGCTGGCCCATTTGGCGTGGGACAAAACCACGGACATTCGCAAGCCCCGTTCCGGGTTCAGGCAAAAAATACCGCCGAGCATGCCTCATAGGTCGGGGCATAGGCAGCACACGTGAGACCGCAGCCCAAGTCTCCGATGTGCCATGGAAGTGGCGGCAGTGGAGGCCGAGGGCTGGCCACAGCTTTGGGGGCCGGCCCCTTTAGTGTGGGAGAAATCCCCAGACGTTCGCAAGCCCCGTGACGGGTTCGGGCAAATAACGACGCCGAACGTGCCTCATACGTCGGGGCATAGGCAGCACAGGTGAGACCGCAGCCCCAGTCTCTGTGGTACCGTGGAAGCGGCGGCAGTGTAGGCTGAGGTCCGGCCCCAGCTTTGGGGGCTGGCCCCTTTGGCGTGGGAGAAATCTCCGATTGATCGCAAGCCCATGCCGGGTTCGGGCAAAAAACACCACCGAGCGTGCCTCATACACGGGGCATAGGCAGCACAGGTGAGACCGCAGCCGCAGTCTCTGTGGTGCCGTGGAAGCGGCGGCAGTGGAGGCCGAGGGCCGGCCACAGCTTTGGGGGCTGGCTCCTTTGGCGTGGGAGAAATCCCCAGACGTTCGCAAGCCCCGTGCCGGGTTCGGGCAAAAAACACCGCCGAGTGCACCTCATTCGTCGGGGCATAGACAGGCCAGGTGAGACCGCAGCCCCAGTCTCTGTGGTGCCGTGGAAGCGGTGGCAGTGGAGGCCGAGGGCCGGCCCCAGCTTTGGGGGCTGGCCCCTTTGGCGTGGGAGAAATCCCTGCACGTTCGCAAGCCGCGTGCCGGGTTCGGGCAAAAAATGCCGCCAAGCGTGCCTGATATGTCGGGGCATAGGTAGCACAGGTGGGACCGAAGCCCCAGTCTCTGTGGTGCCGTGGAAGCGGCGGCAGTGGAGGCCGAGGGCTGGCCCCAGCTTTGGGGGCTGGCCCCTTTGGCATGGCAGAAATCCCCGGACGTTCGCAAGCCCTTGCCGGGTTCGGGCAAAAAAACGCCACCGAGCGTGCCTCATACATAGGGGCATAGGCAGCACAGGTGAGACCGCAGCCCCAGTCTCTGTGGTGCCGTGGAAGCGGCGGCAGTGGAGGCCGAGGGCCGGCCCCAGCTTTGGGGGCTGGCTCCTTTGGCGTGGAAGAAATCCCCGGACGTTCGCAAGCCCATGCCGGCTTCAGGCAAAAAACACTGCCGAGCGTGCCTCATACGTCAGGGCATAGGCAGCACAGGTGAGATTGCAGCCCCAGTCTCTGTGGTGCCGTGGAAGCGGTTTGAGTGGAGGCCGAGGGCAGGTCACAGCTTTGGGGGCTGGATCCTTTGGTGTGGGAGAAATCCCCGGACTTTCGCAAGCCCCGTGCCGGGTTCGGGCAAATAACACCAGCAAACCTGTCTCATACGTCGGGGCATAGGCAGCACAGGTGAGACCGCAGCCTCAGTCTCTGCGGTGCCGTGGAAGCGGCGGCAGTGGAGGCCGAGGGCTGGCCACAGCTTTGGGGGCTGGCCCCTTTGGCGTGGGAGAAATCCCCGGACATTCGCAAGCCCCGTGACGGGTTCGGTGAAAAAATGCCGCCGAGCGTGCCTCATATATCAGGGCATAGGCAGCACAGGTGAGACCGCAGCCCCAGTCTCTGTGGTGCCGTGGAAGCGGCGGCAGTGGAGGCCGAGGGCTGGCCCCAGCTTTGGTGGCTGGCCCCTTTGGTGTGGGAGAAATCCCCGGACGTTCGCAAGCCCGTGCGGGGTTCGGGCAAAAAAAACCACCGAGCGTGCCTCATATATCAGGGCATAGGCAGCACAGGTGAGACCGCAGCCCCAGTCTCTGTGGTGCCATGCAAGCGGCGGCAGTGGAGGCCGAGGGCCGGCCCCAGCTTTGGGGGCTGGATCCTTTGGCGTGGGAGAAATCCCCGGACGTTCGCAAGCCCCGTGCCGGGTTCGGGCAAAATCACCGCCGAGCGTGCCTCATACGTCGGGGCATAGGCAGCACACGTGAGACTGCAGCCCCAGTCTCCGTGGTGCCGTGGAAGCGGCGGCAGTGGAGGCCGAGGGCTGGCCCCAGCTTTGGGGGCTGGCCCCTTTGGCGTGGGAGAAATCCCCGGACATTCGCAAGCCCCGTGCCGGGTTCAGGCAAAAAATACCGCCGAGCGTGCCTCATACGTCGGGGCATAGGCAGCACAGGTGAGACCGCAGCCCCAGTCTCCGATGTGCCATGGAAGTGGCGGCAGTGGAGGCTGAGGGCTGGCCACAGCTTTGGGGGCCGGCCCCTTTGGTGTGGGAGAAATCCCCGGACGTTCGCAAGCCCCGTGACGGGTTCGGGCAAATAACGACACCGAACGTGCCTCATACGTCGGGGCATAGGCAGCACAGGTGAGACCGCAGCCCCAGTCTCCGTGGTGCCGTGGAAGCGGCGGCAGTGGAGGCCGAGGGCCGGCCACAGCTTTGGGGCTGGCCCCTTTGGCGTGGGAGAAATCCCCGGACGTTCGCAAGCCCCGTGCCGGGTTCGGGCAAAAAACACCGCCGAGTGCACCTCATTCGTCGGGGCATAGACAGGCCATGTGAGACCGCAGCCCCAGTCTCTGTGGTGCCGTGGAAGCGTCGGCAGTGGAGGCCGAGGGCCGGCCGCAGCTTTGGGGGCTGGCCCCTTTGGCGTGGGAGAAATCCCTGGACGTTCGCAAGCCCCGTGCCGGTTTCGGGCAAAAAATGCCGCCGAGTGTGCCTCATACATAGGGGCATAGGCAGCACAGGTGAGACCGCAGCCCCAGTCTCTGTGATGCCGTGGAAGCGTCGGCAGTGGAGCCCGAGGGCTGGCCACAGCTTTGGGGGCTGGCCCCTTTGGCGTGGCAGAAATCCCCGGACGTTCGCAAGCCCATGACGGGTTCGGGCAAAAAACGCCGCCGAGCATGCCTCATACGTCGCGGCACAGGCAGCACAGGTAAGACCGCAGCCCCAGTCTCTGTGGTGCCGTGGAAGCGGTGGCAGTGGAGGCCGAGGGCCGGCCACAGCTTTGGGGGCTGGATCCTTTGGCGTGGGAGAAATCCCCGGACGTTCGCAAGCCCATGCCGGGTTCGGTGAAAAAATGCCGACGAGCGTGCCTCATACATCGGGGCATAGGCAGCACAGGTGAGACCGCAGCCCCAGTCTCTGTGGTGCCGTGGAAGCGGCGGCAGTGGAGGCCGAGGGCTGGCCCCAGCGGTGGGGGCTGGCCCCTTTGGCGTTGGCGAAATCCCCGGACGTTCGTAAGCCCCATGCCGGGTTCGGGCAAAAAACAACGCCGAGTGTACCTCATACGTTGGGGCATAGGCAGGCCAGCTCAGACCGCAGCCCCAGTCTCTGTGGTGCCATGGAAATGGCGGAAGTGGAGGATGAGGGCTGGCAACAGATTTGGGGGCTGGCCCCTTTGGCGTGGGAGAAATCCCTGGACATTCGCAAGCCCATGCCGGGTTCGGTGAAAAAATGCCGCCGAGCGTGCCTCATACATCAGGGCATAGGCAGCACAGGTGAGACCGCAGCCCCAGTCTCTGTGATTCCTTGGAAGCGGCGGCAGTGGAGGCCGAGGGCTGGCCCCAGCTTTGGGGGCTGGCCCCTTTGGCGTGGGAGAAATCCCTGGACGTTCGCAAGCCCATGCCGGGTTCAGGCAAAAAACACTGCCGAGCGTGCCTCATACGTCGGGGCATAGGCAGCACAGGTGAGATTGCAGCCCCAGTCTCTGTGGTGCCGTGGAAGCGGCGGCAGTGGAGCCTGAGGGCCGGCCACAGCTTTGGGGGCTGGCCCCTTTGGCGTGGGAGAAATCTCCGATTGATCGCAAGCCCATGCCGGGTTAGGGCAAAAAACACCACCGAGCGTGCCTCATACGTCGGGGCATAGGCAGCACAGGTGAGACCGCAGCCCCAGTCTCTGTGGTGTCATGGAAGCGGCGGCAGCGGAGGCTGAGGGCTGGCCACAGCTTTGGGGGCTGGCCCCTTTGGCGTGGGAGAAATCCCCGGACGTTCGCAAGCCCATGCCGGGTTCGGGCAAAAAACACCACCGAGCGTGCCTCATACATTAGGGCATAGGCAGCACAGGTGAGCCCGCAGCCCCAGTCTCTGTGGTGTCGTGGAAGCGGCGGCAGTGGAGGCCGAGGGCTGGCCCCAGATTTGGGGGCTGGCCCCTTTGGCGTTGGAGAAATGCCTGGAAGTTCGCAAGCCCCGTGACGGGTTCGGGGAAAAAACACTGCCGAGTGTACCTCATACGTCGGGGCATAGGCAGCACAGGTGAGCCCGCAGCCCAAGTCTCCGTGGTGCCGTGGAAGCGGCGGCAGTGGAGGCCGAGGGCTGGCCCCAGCTTTGGGGGCTGGCCTCTTTGGCGTGGGAGAAATCCCCAGACGTTCGCAAGCCCATGCCGGGTTCGGTGAAAACATGCCACCGAGCGTGCCTCATACATAGGGGCATAGGCAGCACAGGTGAGACCACAGCCCCAGTCTCTGTGGTGCCGTGGAAGCGGCGGCAGTGGAGGATGAGGGCTGGCAACAGATTTGGGGGCCGGCCCCTTTGGCGTTGGAGAAAACCCCGGACGTTCGCAAGCCCATGCCGGTTTTGGGCAAAAAACGCCACCGAGCGTGCCTCATACGTCGGGGCATAGGCAGCACAGGTGAGCCCGCAGCCCCAGTCTCCGTGGTGCTGTGGAAGCGGCGGCAGTGGAGACCGAGGGCTGGCCCCAGCTTTGGGGGCTGGCCTCTTTGGCGTGGGAGAAATATCCCAGATGTTCGCAAGCCCATGCCGGGTTCGGTGAAAAAATGCCGACGAGCGTGCCTCATACATCAGGGCATAGGCAGCACAGGTGAGACCGCAGCCGCAGTCTCTGTGGTGCCGTGAAAGCGGCGGCAGTGGAGGCCGAGGGCCGGCCCCAGCTTTGGGGGCTGGCCCCTTTGGCGTGGGAGAAATCCCCGGACGTTCGCAAGCCCCGTGCCGGGTTCGGGCAAAAAACAACGCCGAGTGTACCTCATACGTTGGGGCATAGGCAGGCCAGCTCAGACCGCAGCCGCAGTCTCTGTGGTGCCATGGAAGCGGCGGCAGTGGAGGATGAGGGCTGGCAACAGATTTGGGGGCTGGCCCCTTTGGCGTGGGAGAAATCCCTGGACGTTCGCAAGCCCATGCCGGGTTCGGTGAAAAAATGCCGCCGAGCGTGCCTCATACATCGGGGCATAGGCAGCACAGGTGAGACCGCAGCCCCAGTCTCTGTGGTGCCGTGGAAGCGGCGGCAGTGGAGGCCGAGGGCTGGCCCCAGCTTTGGGGGCTGGCCCCTTTGGCGTGGGAGAAATCCCCGGACGTTCGCAAGCCCATGCCGGCTTCAGGCAAAAAACACTGCCGAGCGTGCCTCATACGTCAGGGCATAGGCAGCACAGGTGAGATTGCAGCCCCAGTCTCTGTGGTGCCGTGGAAGCGGTTTGAGTGGAGGCCGAGGGCAGGTCACAGCTTTGGGGGCTGGATCCTTTGGCGTGGGAGAAATCCCCGGACTTTCGCAAGCCCCGTGCCGGGTTCGGGCAAATAACACCAGCAAACCTGTCTCATACGTCGGGGCATAGGCAGCACAGGTGAGACCGCAGCCCCAGTCTCTGCGGTGCCGTGGAAGCGGTGGCAGTGGAGGCCGAGGGCTGGCCACAGCTTTGGGTGCTGGCCCCTTTGGCGTGGGAGAAATCCCCGGACGTTCGCAAGCCCGTGCCGGGTTCGGGCAAAAAACACCACCGAGCGTGCCTCATAAGTCGGGGCATAGGCAGCACAGGTGAGACCGCAGCCCCGGTCTCTGTGGTGCCATGCAAGCGGCGGCAGTGGAGGCTGAGGGCTGGCAACAGCTTTCGGGGCTGGCCCCTTTGGCGTGGGTCAAATCCCTGGACGTTCGCAAGCCCTGTGCCGGGTTCGGGCAAATAACGCCGCTGAGCGTGCCTCATACGTCGGGGCATAGGCAGCACAGGTGAGCCCGCAGCCCCAGCCTCCGTGGTGCCGTGGAAGCGGCGGCAGTGGAGGCTGTGGGCTGGCCACAGATTTGCAAGCTGGCCTCTTTGACGTGGCAGAAATCCCCGGACATTTGCAAGCCCATGCCGGGTTCAGTGAAAAAATGCCGCCGAGCGTGCCTCATATGTCGGGGCATAGGCAGCACAGGTGAGACCGCAGCCCCAGTCTCTGTGGTGCCGTGGAAGCGTCGGCAGTGGAGGCTGAGGGCCGGCCACAGCTTTCGGGGCTGGCCCATTTGGCGTGGGACAAAACCACGGACATTCGCAAGCCCCGTTCCGGGTTCAGGCAAAAAATACCGCCGAGCATGCCTCATACGTCGGGGCATAGGCAGCACACGTGAGACCGCAGCCCAAGTCTCCGATGTGCCATGGAAGTGGCGGCAGTGGAGGCCGAGGGCTGGCCACAGCTTTGGGGGCCGGCCCCTTTAGTGTGGGAGAAATCCCCAGACGTTCGCAAGCCCCGTGACGGGTTCGGTCAAATAACGACGCCGAACGTGCCTCATATGTCGGGGCATAGGCAGCACAGGTGAGACCGCAGCCCCAGTCTCTGTGGTACCGTGGAAGCGGCGGCAGTGTAGGCTGAGGTCCGGCCCCAGCTTTGGGGGCTGGCCCCTTTGGCGTGGGAGAAATCTCTGATTGATCGCAAGCCCATGCCGGGTTCGGGCAAAAAACACCACCGAGCGTGCCTCATACATCAGGGCATAGGCAGCACAGGTGAGACCGCAGCCGCAGTCTCTGTGGTGCCGTGGAAGCGGCGGCAGTGGAGGCCGAGGGCCGGCCACAGCTTTGGGGGCTGGCTCCTTTGGTGTGGGAGAAATCCCCGGACTTTCGCAAGCCCCGTGCCGGGTTCGGGCAAATAACACCAGCAAACCTGTCTCATACGTCGGGGCATAGGCAGCACAGGTGAGACCGCAGCCCCAGTCTCTGCGGTGCCGTGGAAGCGGCGGCAGTGGAGGCCGAGGGCTGGCCACAGCTTTGGGGGCTGGCCCCTTTGGCGTGGGAGAAATCCCCGGACATTCGCAAGCCCCGTGACGGGTTCGGTGAAAAAATGCCGCCGAGCGTGCCTCATATATCAGGGCATAGGCAGCACAGGTGAGACCGCAGCCCCAGTCTCTGTGGTGCCGTGGAAGCGGCGGCAGTGGAGGCCGAGGGCTGGCCCCAGCTTTGGTGGCTGGCCCCTTTGGTGTGGGAGAAATCCCCGGACGTTCGCAAGCCCGTGCGGGGTTCGGGCAAAAAAAATCACCGAGCGTGCCTCATATATCAGGGCATAGGCAGCACAGGTGAGACCGTAGCCCCAGTCTCTGTGGTGCCATGCAAGCGGCGGCAGTGGAGGTCGAGGGCCGGCCCCAGCTTTGGGGGCTGGATCCTTTGGCGTGGGAGAAATCCCCGGACGTTCGCAAGCCCCGTGCCGGGTTCGGGCAAAATCACCGCCGAGCGTGCCTCATACGTCGGGGCATAGGCAGCACACGTGAGACTGCAGCCCCAGTCTCCGTGGTGCCGTGGAAGCGGCGGCAGTGGAGGCCGAGGGCTGGCCCCAGCTTTGGGGGCTGGCCCCTTTGGCGTGGGAGAAATCCCCGGACATTCGCAAGCCCCGTGCCGGGTTCAGGCAAAAAACACCGCCGAGCGTGCCTCATACGTCGGGGCATAGGCAGCACAGGTGAGACCGCAGCCCCAGTCTCCGATGTGCCATGGAAGTGGCGGCAGTGGAGGCCGAGGGCTGGCCACAGCTTTGGGGGCCGGCCCCTTTGGTGTGGGAGAAATCCCCGGACGTTCGCAAGCCCCGTGACGGGTTCGGGCAAATAACGACACCGAACGTGCCTCATACGTCGGGGCATAGGCAGCACAGGTGAGACCGCAGCCCCAGTCTCCGTGGTGCCGTGGAAGCGGCGGCAGTGGAGGCCGAGGGCCGGCCACAGCTTTGGGGCTGGCCCCTTTGGCGTGGGAGAAATCCCCGGACGTTCGCAAGCCCCGTGCCGGGTTCGGGCAAAAAACACCGCCGAGTGCACCTCATTCGTCGGGGCATAGACAGGCCATGTGAGACCGCAGCCCCAGTCTCTGTGGTGCTGTGGAAGCGTCGGCAGTGGAGGCCGAGGGCCGGCCCCAGCTTTGGGGGCTGGCCCCTTTGGCGTGGGAGAAATCCCCGGACGTTCGCAAGCCCCGTGCCGGGTTCGGGCAAAAAACGCCACTGAGTGTGCCTCATACGTCAGGGCATAGGCAGCACAGGTGACACTGCAGCCCCAGTCTCCGTGGTGCTGTGGAAGCGGCGGCAGTGGAGGCCGAGGGCCGGCCCCAGCTTTGGGGGCTGGCTCCTTTGGCGTGGGAGAAATCCCCGGATGTTCGCAAGCCCCGTGCCGGGTTCGGGCAAAAAACAACGCCGAGTGTACCTCATACGTTGGGGCATAGGCAGGCCAGCTCAGACCGCAGCCGCAGTCTCTGTGGTGCCATGGAAGCGGCGGCAGTGGAGGATGAGGGCTGGCAACAGATTTGGGGGCTGGCCCCTTTGGCGTGGGAGAAATCCCTGGACGTTCGCAAGCCCCGTGCCGGGTTCGGGCAAAAAACACCGCCGAGTGCACCTCATTCGTCGGGGCATAGACAGGCCATGTGAGACCGCAGCCCCAGTCTCTGTGGTGCTGTGGAAGCGTCGGCAGTGGAGGCCGAGGGCCGGCCCCAGCTTTGGGGGCTGGCCCCTTTGGCGTGGGAGAAATCCCCGGACGTTCGCAAGCCCCGTGCCGGGTTCGGGCAAAAAACGCCACTGAGCGTGCCTCATACATCAGGGCATAGGCAGCACAGGTGAGACCGCAGCCGCAGTCTCTGTGGTGCCGTGGAAGCGTCGGCAGTGGAGGCCGAGGGCCGGCCCCAGCTTTGGGGGCTGGCCCCTTTGGCGTGGGAGAAATCCCCAGACGTTCGCAAGCCCCGTGCCGGGTTCGGGCAAAAAACGCCACTGAGTGTGCCTCATACATAGGGGCATAGGCAGCACAGGTGAGACTGCAGCCCCTGTCTCTGTGGTTCCTTGGAAGCGTCGGCAGTGGAGGCCGAGGGCCGGCCCCAGCTTTGGGGGCTGGCTCCTTTGGCGTGGGAGAAATGCCCGGACGTTCGCAAGCCCCGTGACGGGTTCGGGGAAAAAACACTGCCGAGTGTACCTCATACGTTGGGGCACAGGCAGGCCAGCTCAGACCGCAGCCCCAGTCTCTGTGGTGCCATGGAAGCGGCGGCAGTGGAGGCTGAGGGCAGGTCACAGCTTTCGGGGCTGGCCCCTTTGGCGTGGGAGAAATCCCCGGACGTTCGCCAGCCCATGCCGGGTTCGGGCAAAAAACGCCACCGAGCGTGCCTCATACGTCGGGGCATAGGCAGCACAGGTGAGCCCGCAGCCCCAGTCTCCGTGGTGCTGTGGAAGCGGTGGCAGTGGAGACCGAGGGCTGGCCCCAGCTTTGGGGGCTGGCCTCTTTGGCGTGGGAGAAATCCCCAGATGTTCGCAAGCCCATGCCGGGTTCGGTGAAAAAATGCCGACGAGCGTGCCTCATACATCAGGGCATAGGCAGCACAGGTGAGACCGCAGCCGCAGTCTCTGTGGTGCCGTGGAAGCGGCGGCAGTGGAGGCCGAGGGCCGGCCCCAGCTTTGGGGGCTGGCTCCTTTGGCGTGGGAGAAATCCCCGGACGTTCGCAAGCCCCGTGCCGGGTTCAGGCAAAAAACAACGCCGAGTGTACCTCATACGTTGGGGCATAGGCAGGCCAGCTCAGACCACAGCCGCAGTCTCTGTGGTGCCATGGAAGCGGCGGCAGTGGAGGATGAGGGCTGGCAACAGATTTGGGGGCTGGCCCCTTTGGCGTGGGAGAAATCCCTGGACGTTCGCAAGCCCATGCCGGGTTCGGTGAAAAAATGCCGCCGAGCGTGCCTCATACATCGGGGCATAGGCAGCACAGGTGAGACCGCAGCCCCAGTCTCTGTGGTGCCGTGGAAGCGGCGGCAGTGGAGGCCGAGGGCTGGCCCCAGCTTTGGGGGCTGGCCCCTTTGGCGTGGGAGAAATCCCCGGACGTTCGCAAGCCCATGCCGGCTTCAGGCAAAAAACACTGCCGAGCGTGCCTCATACGTCAGGGCATAGGCAGCACAGGTGAGATTGCAGCCCCAGTCTCTGTGGTGCCGTGGAAGCGGTTTGAGTGGAGGCCGAGGGCAGGTCACAGCTTTGGGGGCTGGATCCTTTGGCGTGGGAGAAATCCCCGGACTTTCGCAAGCCCCGTGCCGGGTTCGGGCAAATAACACCAGCAAACCTGTCTCATACGTCGGGGCATAGGCAGCACAGGTGAGACCGCAGCCCCAGTCTCTGCGGTGCCGTGGAAGCGGTGGCAGTGGAGGCCGAGGGCTGGCCACAGCTTTGGGTGCTGGCCCCTTTGGCGTGGGAGAAATCCCCGGACGTTCGCAAGCCCGTGCCGGGTTCGGGCAAAAAACACCACCGAGCGTGCCTCATAAGTCGGGGCATAGGCAGCACAGGTGAGACCGCAGCCCCGGTCTCTGTGGTGCCATGCAAGCGGCGGCAGTGGAGGCTGAGGGCTGGCAACAGCTTTCGGGGCTGGCCCCTTTGGCGTGGGTCAAATCCCTGGACGTTCGCAAGCCCTGTGCCGGGTTCGGGCAAATAACGCCGCCGAGCGTGCCTCATACGTCGGGGCATAGGCAGCACAGGTGAGCCCGCAGCCCCAGCCTCCGTGGTGCCGTGGAAGCGGCGGCAGTGGAGGCTGTGGGCTGGCCACAGATTTGCAAGCTGGCCTCTTTGACGTGGCAGAAATCCCCGGACATTTGCAAGCCCATGCCGGGTTCAGTGAAAAAATGCCGCCGAGCGTGCCTCATATGTCGGGGCATAGGCAGCACAGGTGAGACCGCAGCCCCAGTCTCTGTGGTGCCGTGGAAGCGTCGGCAGTGGAGGCTGAGGGCCGGCCACAGCTTTCGGGGCTGGCCCATTTGGCGTGGGACAAAACCACGGACATTCGCAAGCCCCGTTCCGGGTTCAGGCAAAAAATACCGCCGAGCATGCCTCATACGTCGGGGCATAGGCAGCACACGTGAGACCGCAGCCCAAGTCTCCGATGTGCCATGGAAGTGGCGGCAGTGGAGGCCGAGGGCTGGCCACAGCTTTGGGGGCCGGCCCCTTTAGTGTGGGAGAAATCCCCAGACGTTCGCAAGCCCCGTGACGGGTTCGGGCAAATAACGACGCCGAACGTGCCTCATACGTCGGGGCATAGGCAGCACAGGTGAGACCGCAGCCCCAGTCTCTGTGGTACCGTGGAAGCGGCGGCAGTGTAGGCTGAGGTCCGGCCCCAGCTTTGGGGGCTGGCCCCTTTGGCGTGGGAGAAATCTCCGATTGATCGCAAGCCCATGCCGGGTTCGGGCAAAAAACACCACCGAGCGTGCCTCATACACGGGGCATAGGCAGCACAGGTGAGACCGCAGCCGCAGTCTCTGTGGTGCCGTGGAAGCGGCGGCAGTGGAGGCCGAGGGCCGGCCACAGCTTTGGGGGCTGGCTCCTTTGGCGTGGGAGAAATCCCCAGACGTTCGCAAGCCCCGTGCCGGGTTCGGGCAAAAAACACCGCCGAGTGCACCTCATTCGTCGGGGCATAGACAGGCCAGGTGAGACCGCAGCCCCAGTCTCTGTGGTGCCGTGGAAGCGGTGGCAGTGGAGGCCGAGGGCCGGCCCCAGCTTTGGGGGCTGGCCCCTTTGGCGTGGGAGAAATCCCTGCACGTTCGCAAGCCGCGTGCCGGGTTCGGGCAAAAAATGCCGCCAAGCGTGCCTGATATGTCGGGGCATAGGTAGCACAGGTGGGACCGAAGCCCCAGTCTCTGTGGTGCCGTGGAAGCGGCGGCAGTGGAGGCCGAGGGCTGGCCCCAGCTTTGGGGGCTGGCCCCTTTGGCGTGGCAGAAATCCCTGGACGTTCGCAAGCCCTTGCCGGGTTCGGGCAAAAAACGCCACCGAGCGTGCCTCATACATAGGGGCATAGGCAGCACAGGTGAGACCGCAGCCCCAGTCTCTGTGGTGCCGTGGAAGCGGCGGCAGTGGAGGCCGAGGGCCGGCCCCAGCTTTGGGGGCTGGCTCCTTTGGCGTGGAAGAAATCCCCGGACGTTCGCAAGCCCATGCCGGCTTCAGGCAAAAAACACTGCCGAGCGTGCCTCATACGTCAGGGCATAGGCAGCACAGGTGAGATTGCAGCCCCAGTCTCTGTGGTGCCGTGGAAGCGGTTTGAGTGGAGGCCGAGGGCAGGTCACAGCTTTGGGGGCTGGATCCTTTGGTGTGGGAGAAATCCCCGGACTTTCGCAAGCCCCGTGCCGGGTTCGGGCAAATAACACCAGCAAACCTGTCTCATACGTCGGGGCATAGGCAGCACAGGTGAGACCGCAGCCTCAGTCTCTGCGGTGCCGTGGAAGCGGCGGCAGTGGAGGCCGAGGGCTGGCCACAGCTTTGGGGGCTGGCCCCTTTGGCGTGGGAGAAATCCCCGGACATTCGCAAGCCCCGTGACGGGTTCGGTGAAAAAATGCCGCCGAGCGTGCCTCATATATCAGGGCATAGGCAGCACAGGTGAGACCGCAGCCCCAGTCTCTGTGGTGCCGTGGAAGCGGCGGCAGTGGAGGCCGAGGGCTGGCCCCAGCTTTGGTGGCTGGCCCCTTTGGTGTGGGAGAAATCCCCGGACGTTCGCAAGCCCGTGCGGGGTTCGGGCAAAAAAAACCACCGAGCGTGCCTCATATATCAGGGCATAGGCAGCACAGGTGAGACCGCAGCCCCAGTCTCTGTGGTGCCATGCAAGCGGCGGCAGTGGAGGCCGAGGGCCGGCCCCAGCTTTGGGGGCTGGATCCTTTGGCGTGGGAGAAATCCCCGGACGTTCGCAAGCCCCGTGCCGGGTTCGGGCAAAATCACCGCCGAGCGTGCCTCATACGTCGGGGCATAGGCAGCACACGTGAGACTGCAGCCCCAGTCTCCGTGGTGCCGTGGAAGCGGCGGCAGTGGAGGCCGAGGGCTGGCCCCAGCTTTGGGGGCTGGCCCCTTTGGCGTGGGAGAAATCCCCGGACATTCGCAAGCCCCGTGCCGGGTTCAGGCAAAAAATACCGCCGAGCGTGCCTCATACGTCGGGGCATAGGCAGCACAGGTGAGACCGCAGCCCCAGTCTCCGATGTGCCATGGAAGTGGCGGCAGTGGAGGCTGAGGGCTGGCCACAGCTTTGGGGGCCGGCCCCTTTGGTGTGGGAGAAATCCCCGGACGTTCGCAAGCCCCGTGACGGGTTCGGGCAAATAACGACACCGAACGTGCCTCATACGTCGGGGCATAGGCAGCACAGGTGAGACCGCAGCCCCAGTCTCCGTGGTGCCGTGGAAGCGGCGGCAGTGGAGGCCGAGGGCCGGCCACAGCTTTGGGGCTGGCCCCTTTGGCGTGGGAGAAATCCCCGGACGTTCGCAAGCCCCGTGCCGGGTTCGGGCAAAAAACACCGCCGAGTGCACCTCATTCGTCGGGGCATAGACAGGCCATGTGAGACCGCAGCCCCAGTCTCTGTGGTGCCGTGGAAGCGTCGGCAGTGGAGGCCGAGGGCCGGCCGCAGCTTTGGGGGCTGGCCCCTTTGGCGTGGGAGAAATCCCTGGACGTTCGCAAGCCCCGTGCCGGTTTCGGGCAAAAAATGCCGCCGAGTGTGCCTCATACATAGGGGCATAGGCAGCACAGGTGAGACCGCAGCCCCAGTCTCTGTGATGCCGTGGAAGCGTCGGCAGTGGAGCCCGAGGGCTGGCCACAGCTTTGGGGGCTGGCCCCTTTGGCGTGGCAGAAATCCCCGGACGTTCGCAAGCCCATGACGGGTTCGGGCAAAAAACGCCGCCGAGCATGCCTCATACGTCGCGGCACAGGCAGCACAGGTAAGACCGCAGCCCCAGTCTCTGTGGTGCCGTGGAAGCGGTGGCAGTGGAGGCCGAGGGCCGGCCACAGCTTTGGGGGCTGGATCCTTTGGCGTGGGAGAAATCCCCGGACGTTCGCAAGCCCATGCCGGGTTCGGTGAAAAAATGCCGACGAGCGTGCCTCATACATCGGGGCATAGGCAGCACAGGTGAGACCGCAGCCCCAGTCTCTGTGGTGCCGTGGAAGCGGCGGCAGTGGAGGCCGAGGGCTGGCCCCAGCGGTGGGGGCTGGCCCCTTTGGCGTTGGCGAAATCCCCGGACGTTCGTAAGCCCCATGCCGGGTTCGGGCAAAAAACAACGCCGAGTGTACCTCATACGTTGGGGCATAGGCAGGCCAGCTCAGACCGCAGCCCCAGTCTCTGTGGTGCCATGGAAATGGCGGAAGTGGAGGATGAGGGCTGGCAACAGATTTGGGGGCTGGCCCCTTTGGCGTGGGAGAAATCCCTGGACATTCGCAAGCCCATGCCGGGTTCGGTGAAAAAATGCCGCCGAGCGTGCCTCATACATCAGGGCATAGGCAGCACAGGTGAGACCGCAGCCCCAGTCTCTGTGATTCCTTGGAAGCGGCGGCAGTGGAGGCCGAGGGCTGGCCCCAGATTTGGGGGCTGGCCCCTTTGGCGTGGGAGAAATCCCTGGACGTTCGCAAGCCCATGCCGGGTTCAGGCAAAAAACACTGCCGAGCGTGCCTCATACGTCGGGGCATAGGCAGCACAGGTGAGATTGCAGCCCCAGTCTCTGTGGTGCCGTGGAAGCGGCGGCAGTGGAGCCTGAGGGCCGGCCACAGCTTTGGGGGCTGGCCCCTTTGGCGTGGGAGAAATCTCCGATTGATCGCAAGCCCATGCCGGGTTAGGGCAAAAAACACCACCGAGCGTGCCTCATACGTCGGGGCATAGGCAGCACAGGTGAGACCGCAGCCCCAGTCTCTGTGGTGTCATGGAAGCGGCGGCAGCGGAGGCTGAGGGCTGGCCACAGCTTTGGGGGCTGGCCCCTTTGGCGTGGGAGAAATCCCCGGACGTTCGCAAGCCCATGCCGGGTTCGGGCAAAAAACGCCACCGAGCGTGCCTCATACGTAGGGGCATAGGCAGCACAGGTGAGACCGCAGCCCCAGTCTCTGTGGTGCCGTGGTAGTGGCGGCAGTGGAGGCCGAGGGCTGGCCACAGCCTTGGGGGCTGGCCCCTTTGGCGTGGGAGAAATCTCCGATTGATCGCAAGCCCATGCCGGGTTCGGGCAAAAAACACCACCGAGCGTGCCTCATACATCAGGGCATAGGCAGCACAGGTGAGCCCGCAGCCCCAGTCTCTGTGGTGTCGTGGAAGCGGCGGCAGTGGAGGCCGAGGGCTGGCCCCAGATTTGGGGGCTGGCCCCTTTGGCGTTGGAGAAATGCCTGGAAGTTCGCAAGCCCCGTGACGGGTTCGGGGAAAAAACACTGCCGAGTGTACCTCATACGTCGGGGCATAGGCAGCACAGGTGAGCCCGCAGCCCAAGTCTCCGTGGTGCCGTGGAAGCGGCGGCAGTGGAGGCCGAGGGCTGGCCCCAGCTTTGGGGGCTGGCCTCTTTGGCGTGGGAGAAATCCCCAGACGTTCGCAAGCCCATGCCGGGTTCGGTGAAAACATGCCACCGAGCGTGCCTCATACATAGGGGCATAGGCAGCACAGGTGAGACCACAGCCCCAGTCTCTGTGGTGCCGTGGAAGCGGCGGCAGTGGAGGATGAGGGCTGGCAACAGATTTGGGGGCCGGCCCCTTTGGCGTTGGAGAAAACCCCGGACGTTCGCAAGCCCATGCCGGTTTTGGGCAAAAAACGCCACCGAGCGTGCCTCATACGTCGGGGCATAGGCAGCACAGGTGAGCCCGCAGCCCCAGTCTCCGTGGTGCTGTGGAAGCGGCGGCAGTGGAGACCGAGGGCTGGCCCCAGCTTTGGGGGCTGGCCTCTTTGGCGTGGGAGAAATATCCCAGATGTTCGCAAGCCCATGCCGGGTTCGGTGAAAAAATGCCGACGAGCGTGCCTCATACATCAGGGCATAGGCAGCACAGGTGAGACCGCAGCCGCAGTCTCTGTGGTGCCGTGAAAGCGGCGGCAGTGGAGGCCGAGGGCCGGCCCCAGCTTTGGGGGCTGGCCCCTTTGGCGTGGGAGAAATCCCCGGACGTTCGCAAGCCCCGTGCCGGGTTCGGGCAAAAAACAACGCCGAGTGTACCTCATACGTTGGGGCATAGGCAGGCCAGCTCAGACCGCAGCCGCAGTCTCTGTGGTGCCATGGAAGCGGCGGCAGTGGAGGATGAGGGCTGGCAACAGATTTGGGGGCTGGCCCCTTTGGCGTGGGAGAAATCCCTGGACGTTCGCAAGCCCATGCCGGGTTCGGTGAAAAAATGCCGCCGAGCGTGCCTCATACATCGGGGCATAGGCAGCACAGGTGAGACCGCAGCCCCAGTCTCTGTGGTGCCGTGGAAGCGGCGGCAGTGGAGGCCGAGGGCTGGCCCCAGCTTTGGGGGCTGGCCCCTTTGGCGTGGGAGAAATCCCCGGACGTTCGCAAGCCCATGCCGGCTTCAGGCAAAAAACACTGCCGAGCGTGCCTCATACGTCAGGGCATAGGCAGCACAGGTGAGATTGCAGCCCCAGTCTCTGTGGTGCCGTGGAAGCGGTTTGAGTGGAGGCCGAGGGCAGGTCACAGCTTTGGGGGCTGGATCCTTTGGCGTGGGAGAAATCCCCGGACTTTCGCAAGCCCCGTGCCGGGTTCGGGCAAATAACACCAGCAAACCTGTCTCATACGTCGGGGCATAGGCAGCACAGGTGAGACCGCAGCCCCAGTCTCTGCGGTGCCGTGGAAGCGGTGGCAGTGGAGGCCGAGGGCTGGCCACAGCTTTGGGTGCTGGCCCCTTTGGCGTGGGAGAAATCCCCGGACGTTCGCAAGCCCGTGCCGGGTTCGGGCAAAAAACACCACCGAGCGTGCCTCATAAGTCGGGGCATAGGCAGCACAGGTGAGACCGCAGCCCCGGTCTCTGTGGTGCCATGCAAGCGGCGGCAGTGGAGGCTGAGGGCTGGCAACAGCTTTCGGGGCTGGCCCCTTTGGCGTGGGTCAAATCCCTGGACGTTCGCAAGCCCTGTGCCGGGTTCGGGCAAATAACGCCGCTGAGCGTGCCTCATACGTCGGGGCATAGGCAGCACAGGTGAGCCCGCAGCCCCAGCCTCCGTGGTGCCGTGGAAGCGGCGGCAGTGGAGGCTGTGGGCTGGCCACAGATTTGCAAGCTGGCCTCTTTGACGTGGCAGAAATCCCCGGACATTTGCAAGCCCATGCCGGGTTCGGTGAAAAAATGCCGACGAGCGTGCCTCATACATCGGGGCATAGGCAGCACAGGTGAGACCGCAGCCCCAGTCTCTGTGGTGCCGTGGAAGCGGCGGCAGTGGAGGCCGAGGGCTGGCCCCAGCGGTGGGGGCTGGCCCCTTTGGCGTTGGCGAAATCCCCGGACGTTCGTAAGCCCCATGCCGGGTTCGGGCAAAAAACAACGCCGAGTGTACCTCATACGTTGGGGCATAGGCAGGCCAGCTCAGACCGCAGCCCCAGTCTCTGTGGTGCCATGGAAATGGCGGAAGTGGAGGATGAGGGCTGGCAACAGATTTGGGGGCTGGCCCCTTTGGCGTGGGAGAAATCCCTGGACATTCGCAAGCCCATGCCGGGTTCGGTGAAAAAATGCCGCCGAGCGTGCCTCATACATCAGGGCATAGGCAGCACAGGTGAGACCGCAGCCCCAGTCTCTGTGATTCCTTGGAAGCGGCGGCAGTGGAGGCCGAGGGCTGGCCCCAGCTTTGGGGGCTGGCCCCTTTGGCGTGGGAGAAATCCCTGGACGTTCGCAAGCCCATGCCGGGTTCAGGCAAAAAACACTGCCGAGCGTGCCTCATACGTCGGGGCATAGGCAGCACAGGTGAGATTGCAGCCCCAGTCTCTGTGGTGCCGTGGAAGCGGCGGCAGTGGAGCCTGAGGGCCGGCCACAGCTTTGGGGGCTGGCCCCTTTGGCGTGGGAGAAATCTCCGATTGATCGCAAGCCCATGCCGGGTTAGGGCAAAAAACACCACCGAGCGTGCCTCATACGTCGGGGCATAGGCAGCACAGGTGAGACCGCAGCCCCAGTCTCTGTGGTGTCATGGAAGCGGCGGCAGCGGAGGCTGAGGGCTGGCCACAGCTTTGGGGGCTGGCCCCTTTGGCGTGGGAGAAATCCCCGGACGTTCGCAAGCCCATGCCGGGTTCGGGCAAAAAACGCCACCGAGCGTGCCTCATACGTAGGGGCATAGGCAGCACAGGTGAGACCGCAGCCCCAGTCTCTGTGGTGCCGTGGTAGTGGCGGCAGTGGAGGCCGAGGGCTGGCCACAGCCTTGGGGGCTGGCCCCTTTGGCGTGGGAGAAATCTCCGATTGATCGCAAGCCCATGCCGGGTTCGGGCAAAAAACACCACCGAGCGTGCCTCATACATCAGGGCATAGGCAGCACAGGTGAGCCCGCAGCCCCAGTCTCTGTGGTGTCGTGGAAGCGGCGGCAGTGGAGGCCGAGGGCTGGCCCCAGATTTGGGGGCTGGCCCCTTTGGCGTTGGAGAAATGCCTGGAAGTTCGCAAGCCCCGTGACGGGTTCGGGGAAAAAACACTGCCGAGTGTACCTCATACGTCGGGGCATAGGCAGCACAGGTGAGCCCGCAGCCCAAGTCTCCGTGGTGCCGTGGAAGCGGCGGCAGTGGAGGCCGAGGGCTGGCCCCAGCTTTGGGGGCTGGCCTCTTTGGCGTGGGAGAAATCCCCAGACGTTCGCAAGCCCATGCCGGGTTCGGTGAAAACATGCCACCGAGCGTGCCTCATACATAGGGGCATAGGCAGCACAGGTGAGACCACAGCCCCAGTCTCTGTGGTGCCGTGGAAGCGGCGGCAGTGGAGGATGAGGGCTGGCAACAGATTTGGGGGCCGGCCCCTTTGGCGTTGGAGAAAACCCCGGACGTTCGCAAGCCCATGCCGGTTTTGGGCAAAAAACGCCACCGAGCGTGCCTCATACGTCGGGGCATAGGCAGCACAGGTGAGCCCGCAGCCCCAGTCTCCGTGGTGCTGTGGAAGCGGCGGCAGTGGAGACCGAGGGCTGGCCCCAGCTTTGGGGGCTGGCCTCTTTGGCGTGGGAGAAATATCCCAGATGTTCGCAAGCCCATGCCGGGTTCGGTGAAAAAATGCCGACGAGCGTGCCTCATACATCAGGGCATAGGCAGCACAGGTGAGACCGCAGCCGCAGTCTCTGTGGTGCCGTGAAAGCGGCGGCAGTGGAGGCCGAGGGCCGGCCCCAGCTTTGGGGGCTGGCCCCTTTGGCGTGGGAGAAATCCCCGGACGTTCGCAAGCCCCGTGCCGGGTTCGGGCAAAAAACAACGCCGAGTGTACCTCATACGTTGGGGCATAGGCAGGCCAGCTCAGACCGCAGCCGCAGTCTCTGTGGTGCCATGGAAGCGGCGGCAGTGGAGGATGAGGGCTGGCAACAGATTTGGGGGCTGGCCCCTTTGGCGTGGGAGAAATCCCTGGACGTTCGCAAGCCCATGCCGGGTTCGGTGAAAAAATGCCGCCGAGCGTGCCTCATACATCGGGGCATAGGCAGCACAGGTGAGACCGCAGCCCCAGTCTCTGTGGTGCCGTGGAAGCGGCGGCAGTGGAGGCCGAGGGCTGGCCCCAGCTTTGGGGGCTGGCCCCTTTGGCGTGGGAGAAATCCCCGGACGTTCGCAAGCCCATGCCGGCTTCAGGCAAAAAACACTGCCGAGCGTGCCTCATACGTCAGGGCATAGGCAGCACAGGTGAGATTGCAGCCCCAGTCTCTGTGGTGCCGTGGAAGCGGTTTGAGTGGAGGCCGAGGGCAGGTCACAGCTTTGGGGGCTGGATCCTTTGGCGTGGGAGAAATCCCCGGACTTTCGCAAGCCCCGTGCCGGGTTCGGGCAAATAACACCAGCAAACCTGTCTCATACGTCGGGGCATAGGCAGCACAGGTGAGACCGCAGCCCCAGTCTCTGCGGTGCCGTGGAAGCGGTGGCAGTGGAGGCCGAGGGCTGGCCACAGCTTTGGGTGCTGGCCCCTTTGGCGTGGGAGAAATCCCCGGACGTTCGCAAGCCCGTGCCGGGTTCGGGCAAAAAACACCACCGAGCGTGCCTCATAAGTCGGGGCATAGGCAGCACAGGTGAGACCGCAGCCCCGGTCTCTGTGGTGCCATGCAAGCGGCGGCAGTGGAGGCTGAGGGCTGGCAACAGCTTTCGGGGCTGGCCCCTTTGGCGTGGGTCAAATCCCTGGACGTTCGCAAGCCCTGTGCCGGGTTCGGGCAAATAACGCCGCTGAGCGTGCCTCATACGTCGGGGCATAGGCAGCACAGGTGAGCCCGCAGCCCCAGCCTCCGTGGTGCCGTGGAAGCGGCGGCAGTGGAGGCTGTGGGCTGGCCACAGATTTGCAAGCTGGCCTCTTTGACGTGGCAGAAATCCCCGGACATTTGCAAGCCCATGCCGGGTTCGGTGAAAAAATGCCGACGAGCGTGCCTCATACATCGGGGCATAGGCAGCACAGGTGAGACCGCAGCCCCAGTCTCTGTGGTGCCGTGGAAGCGGCGGCAGTGGAGGCCGAGGGCTGGCCCCAGCGGTGGGGGCTGGCCCCTTTGGCGTTGGCGAAATCCCCGGACGTTCGTAAGCCCCATGCCGGGTTCGGGCAAAAAACAACGCCGAGTGTACCTCATACGTTGGGGCATAGGCAGGCCAGCTCAGACCGCAGCCCCAGTCTCTGTGGTGCCATGGAAATGGCGGAAGTGGAGGATGAGGGCTGGCAACAGATTTGGGGGCTGGCCCCTTTGGCGTGGGAGAAATCCCTGGACATTCGCAAGCCCATGCCGGGTTCGGTGAAAAAATGCCGCCGAGCGTGCCTCATACATCAGGGCATAGGCAGCACAGGTGAGACCGCAGCCCCAGTCTCTGTGATTCCTTGGAAGCGGCGGCAGTGGAGGCCGAGGGCTGGCCCCAGATTTGGGGGCTGGCCCCTTTGGCGTGGGAGAAATCCCTGGACGTTCGCAAGCCCATGCCGGGTTCAGGCAAAAAACACTGCCGAGCGTGCCTCATACGTCGGGGCATAGGCAGCACAGGTGAGATTGCAGCCCCAGTCTCTGTGGTGCCGTGGAAGCGGCGGCAGTGGAGCCTGAGGGCCGGCCACAGCTTTGGGGGCTGGCCCCTTTGGCGTGGGAGAAATCTCCGATTGATCGCAAGCCCATGCCGGGTTAGGGCAAAAAACACCACCGAGCGTGCCTCATACGTCGGGGCATAGGCAGCACAGGTGAGACCGCAGCCCCAGTCTCTGTGGTGTCATGGAAGCGGCGGCAGCGGAGGCTGAGGGCTGGCCACAGCTTTGGGGGCTGGCCCCTTTGGCGTGGGAGAAATCCCCGGACGTTCGCAAGCCCATGCCGGGTTCGGGCAAAAAACGCCACCGAGCGTGCCTCATACGTAGGGGCATAGGCAGCACAGGTGAGACCGCAGCCCCAGTCTCTGTGGTGCCGTGGTAGTGGCGGCAGTGGAGGCCGAGGGCTGGCCACAGCCTTGGGGGCTGGCCCCTTTGGCGTGGGAGAAATCTCCGATTGATCGCAAGCCCATGCCGGGTTCGGGCAAAAAACACCACCGAGCGTGCCTCATACATCAGGGCATAGGCAGCACAGGTGAGCCCGCAGCCCCAGTCTCTGTGGTGTCGTGGAAGCGGCGGCAGTGGAGGCCGAGGGCTGGCCCCAGATTTGGGGGCTGGCCCCTTTGGCGTTGGAGAAATGCCTGGAAGTTCGCAAGCCCCGTGACGGGTTCGGGGAAAAAACACTGCCGAGTGTACCTCATACGTCGGGGCATAGGCAGCACAGGTGAGCCCGCAGCCCAAGTCTCCGTGGTGCCGTGGAAGCGGCGGCAGTGGAGGCCGAGGGCTGGCCCCAGCTTTGGGGGCTGGCCTCTTTGGCGTGGGAGAAATCCCCAGACGTTCGCAAGCCCATGCCGGGTTCGGTGAAAACATGCCACCGAGCGTGCCTCATACATAGGGGCATAGGCAGCACAGGTGAGACCACAGCCCCAGTCTCTGTGGTGCCGTGGAAGCGGCGGCAGTGGAGGATGAGGGCTGGCAACAGATTTGGGGGCCGGCCCCTTTGGCGTTGGAGAAAACCCCGGACGTTCGCAAGCCCATGCCGGTTTTGGGCAAAAAACGCCACCGAGCGTGCCTCATACGTCGGGGCATAGGCAGCACAGGTGAGCCCGCAGCCCCAGTCTCCGTGGTGCTGTGGAAGCGGCGGCAGTGGAGACCGAGGGCTGGCCCCAGCTTTGGGGGCTGGCCTCTTTGGCGTGGGAGAAATATCCCAGATGTTCGCAAGCCCATGCCGGGTTCGGTGAAAAAATGCCGACGAGCGTGCCTCATACATCAGGGCATAGGCAGCACAGGTGAGACCGCAGCCGCAGTCTCTGTGGTGCCGTGAAAGCGGCGGCAGTGGAGGCCGAGGGCCGGCCCCAGCTTTGGGGGCTGGCCCCTTTGGCGTGGGAGAAATCCCCGGACGTTCGCAAGCCCCGTGCCGGGTTCGGGCAAAAAACAACGCCGAGTGTACCTCATACGTTGGGGCATAGGCAGGCCAGCTCAGACCGCAGCCGCAGTCTCTGTGGTGCCATGGAAGCGGCGGCAGTGGAGGATGAGGGCTGGCAACAGATTTGGGGGCTGGCCCCTTTGGCGTGGGAGAAATCCCTGGACGTTCGCAAGCCCATGCCGGGTTCGGTGAAAAAATGCCGCCGAGCGTGCCTCATACATCGGGGCATAGGCAGCACAGGTGAGACCGCAGCCCCAGTCTCTGTGGTGCCGTGGAAGCGGCGGCAGTGGAGGCCGAGGGCTGGCCCCAGCTTTGGGGGCTGGCCCCTTTGGCGTGGGAGAAATCCCCGGACGTTCGCAAGCCCATGCCGGCTTCAGGCAAAAAACACTGCCGAGCGTGCCTCATACGTCAGGGCATAGGCAGCACAGGTGAGATTGCAGCCCCAGTCTCTGTGGTGCCGTGGAAGCGGTTTGAGTGGAGGCCGAGGGCAGGTCACAGCTTTGGGGGCTGGATCCTTTGGCGTGGGAGAAATCCCCGGACTTTCGCAAGCCCCGTGCCGGGTTCGGGCAAATAACACCAGCAAACCTGTCTCATACGTCGGGGCATAGGCAGCACAGGTGAGACCGCAGCCCCAGTCTCTGCGGTGCCGTGGAAGCGGTGGCAGTGGAGGCCGAGGGCTGGCCACAGCTTTGGGTGCTGGCCCCTTTGGCGTGGGAGAAATCCCCGGACGTTCGCAAGCCCGTGCCGGGTTCGGGCAAAAAACACCACCGAGCGTGCCTCATAAGTCGGGGCATAGGCAGCACAGGTGAGACCGCAGCCCCGGTCTCTGTGGTGCCATGCAAGCGGCGGCAGTGGAGGCTGAGGGCTGGCAACAGCTTTCGGGGCTGGCCCCTTTGGCGTGGGTCAAATCCCTGGACGTTCGCAAGCCCTGTGCCGGGTTCGGGCAAATAACGCCGCTGAGCGTGCCTCATACGTCGGGGCATAGGCAGCACAGGTGAGCCCGCAGCCCCAGCCTCCGTGGTGCCGTGGAAGCGGCGGCAGTGGAGGCTGTGGGCTGGCCACAGATTTGCAAGCTGGCCTCTTTGACGTGGCAGAAATCCCCGGACATTTGCAAGCCCATGCCGGGTTCAGTGAAAAAATGCCGCCGAGCGTGCCTCATATGTCGGGGCATAGGCAGCACAGGTGAGACCGCAGCCCCAGTCTCTGTGGTGCCGTGGAAGCGTCGGCAGTGGAGGCTGAGGGCCGGCCACAGCTTTCGGGGCTGGCCCATTTGGCGTGGGACAAAACCACGGACATTCGCAAGCCCCGTTCCGGGTTCAGGCAAAAAATACCGCCGAGCATGCCTCATACGTCGGGGCATAGGCAGCACACGTGAGACCGCAGCCCAAGTCTCCGATGTGCCATGGAAGTGGCGGCAGTGGAGGCCGAGGGCTGGCCACAGCTTTGGGGGCCGGCCCCTTTAGTGTGGGAGAAATCCCCAGACGTTCGCAAGCCCCGTGACGGGTTCGGGCAAATAACGACGCCGAACGTGCCTCATACGTCGGGGCATAGGCAGCACAGGTGAGACCGCAGCCCCAGTCTCTGTGGTACCGTGGAAGCGGCGGCAGTGTAGGCTGAGGTCCGGCCCCAGCTTTGGGGGCTGGCCCCTTTGGCGTGGGAGAAATCTCTGATTGATCGCAAGCCCATGCCGGGTTCGGGCAAAAAACACCACCGAGCGTGCCTCATACATCAGGGCATAGGCAGCACAGGTGAGACCGCAGCCGCAGTCTCTGTGGTGCCGTGGAAGCGGCGGCAGTGGAGGCCGAGGGCCGGCCACAGCTTTGGGGGCTGGCTCCTTTGGTGTGGGAGAAATCCCCGGACTTTCGCAAGCCCCGTGCCGGGTTCGGGCAAATAACACCAGCAAACCTGTCTCATACGTCGGGGCATAGGCAGCACAGGTGAGACCGCAGCCCCAGTCTCTGCGGTGCCGTGGAAGCGGCGGCAGTGGAGGCCGAGGGCTGGCCACAGCTTTGGGGGCTGGCCCCTTTGGCGTGGGAGAAATCCCCGGACATTCGCAAGCCCCGTGACGGGTTCGGTGAAAAAATGCCGCCGAGCGTGCCTCATATATCAGGGCATAGGCAGCACAGGTGAGACCGCAGCCCCAGTCTCTGTGGTGCCGTGGAAGCGGCGGCAGTGGAGGCCGAGGGCTGGCCCCAGCTTTGGTGGCTGGCCCCTTTGGTGTGGGAGAAATCCCCGGACGTTCGCAAGCCCGTGCGGGGTTCGGGCAAAAAAAATCACCGAGCGTGCCTCATATATCAGGGCATAGGCAGCACAGGTGAGACCGTAGCCCCAGTCTCTGTGGTGCCATGCAAGCGGCGGCAGTGGAGGTCGAGGGCCGGCCCCAGCTTTGGGGGCTGGATCCTTTGGCGTGGGAGAAATCCCCGGACGTTCGCAAGCCCCGTGCCGGGTTCGGGCAAAATCACCGCCGAGCGTGCCTCATACGTCGGGGCATAGGCAGCACACGTGAGACTGCAGCCCCAGTCTCCGTGGTGCCGTGGAAGCGGCGGCAGTGGAGGCCGAGGGCTGGCCCCAGCTTTGGGGGCTGGCCCCTTTGGCGTGGGAGAAATCCCCGGACATTCGCAAGCCCCGTGCCGGGTTCAGGCAAAAAACACCGCCGAGCGTGCCTCATACGTCGGGGCATAGGCAGCACAGGTGAGACCGCAGCCCCAGTCTCCGATGTGCCATGGAAGTGGCGGCAGTGGAGGCCGAGGGCTGGCCACAGCTTTGGGGGCCGGCCCCTTTGGTGTGGGAGAAATCCCCGGACGTTCGCAAGCCCCGTGACGGGTTCGGGCAAATAACGACACCGAACGTGCCTCATACGTCGGGGCATAGGCAGCACAGGTGAGACCGCAGCCCCAGTCTCCGTGGTGCCGTGGAAGCGGCGGCAGTGGAGGCCGAGGGCCGGCCACAGCTTTGGGGCTGGCCCCTTTGGCGTGGGAGAAATCCCCGGACGTTCGCAAGCCCCGTGCCGGGTTCGGGCAAAAAACACCGCCGAGTGCACCTCATTCGTCGGGGCATAGACAGGCCATGTGAGACCGCAGCCCCAGTCTCTGTGGTGCTGTGGAAGCGTCGGCAGTGGAGGCCGAGGGCCGGCCCCAGCTTTGGGGGCTGGCCCCTTTGGCGTGGGAGAAATCCCCGGACGTTCGCAAGCCCCGTGCCGGGTTCGGGCAAAAAACGCCACTGAGTGTGCCTCATACGTCAGGGCATAGGCAGCACAGGTGACACTGCAGCCCCAGTCTCCGTGGTGCTGTGGAAGCGGCGGCAGTGGAGGCCGAGGGCCGGCCCCAGCTTTGGGGGCTGGCTCCTTTGGCGTGGGAGAAATCCCCGGACGTTCGCAAGCCCCGTGCCGGTTTCGGGCAAAAAACAACGCCGAGTGTACCTCATACGTTGGGGCATAGGCAGGCCAGCTCAGACCGCAGCCGCAGTCTCTGTGGTGCCATGGAAGCGGCGGCAGTGGAGGATGAGGGCTGGCAACAGATTTGGGGGCTGGCCCCTTTGGCGTGGGAGAAATCCCTGGACGTTCGCAAGCCCCGTGCCGGGTTCGGGCAAAAAACACCGCCGAGTGCACCTCATTCGTCGGGGCATAGACAGGCCATGTGAGACCGCAGCCCCAGTCTCTGTGGTGCTGTGGAAGCGTCGGCAGTGGAGGCCGAGGGCCGGCCCCAGCTTTGGGGGCTGGCCCCTTTGGCGTGGGAGAAATCCCCGGACGTTCGCAAGCCCCGTGCCGGGTTCGGGCAAAAAACGCCACTGAGCGTGCCTCATACATCAGGGCATAGGCAGCACAGGTGAGACCGCAGCCGCAGTCTCTGTGGTGCCGTGGAAGCGTCGGCAGTGGAGGCCGAGGGCCGGCCCCAGCTTTGGGGGCTGGCCCCTTTGGCGTGGGAGAAATCCCCAGACGTTCGCAAGCCCCGTGCCGGGTTCGGGCAAAAAACGCCACTGAGTGTGCCTCATACATAGGGGCATAGGCAGCACAGGTGAGACTGCAGCCCCTGTCTCTGTGGTTCCTTGGAAGCGGCGGCAGTGGAGGCCGAGGGCCGGCCCCAGCTTTGGGGGCTGGCTCCTTTGGCGTGGGAGAAATGCCCGGACGTTCGCAAGCCCCGTGACGGGTTCGGGGAAAAAACACTGCCGAGTGTACCTCATACGTTGGGGCACAGGCAGGCCAGCTCAGACCGCAGCCCCAGTCTCTGTGGTGCCATGGAAGCGGCGGCAGTGGAGGCTGAGGGCAGGTCACAGCTTTCGGGGCTGGCCCCTTTGGCGTGGGAGAAATCCCCGGACGTTCGCCAGCCCATGCCGGGTTCGGGCAAAAAACGCCACCGAGCGTGCCTCATACGTCGGGGCATAGGCAGCACAGGTGAGCCCGCAGCCCCAGTCTCCGTGGTGCTGTGGAAGCGGCGGCAGTGGAGACCGAGGGCTGGCCCCAGCTTTGGGGGCTGGCCTCTTTGGCGTGGGAGAAATCCCCAGATGTTCGCAAGCCCATGCCGGGTTCGGTGAAAAAATGCCGACGAGCGTGCCTCATACATCAGGGCATAGGCAGCACAGGTGAGACCGCAGCCGCAGTCTCTGTGGTGCCGTGGAAGCGGCGGCAGTGGAGGCCGAGGGCCGGCCCCAGCTTTGGGGGCTGGCTCCTTTGGCGTGGGAGAAATCCCCGGACGTTCGCAAGCCCCGTGCCGGGTTCAGGCAAAAAACAACGCCGAGTGTACCTCATACGTTGGGGCATAGGCAGGCCAGCTCAGACCACAGCCGCAGTCTCTGTGGTGCCATGGAAGCGGCGGCAGTGGAGGATGAGGGCTGGCAACAGATTTGGGGGCTGGCCCCTTTGGCGTGGGAGAAATCCCTGGACGTTCGCAAGCCCATGCCGGGTTCGGTGAAAAAATGCCGCCGAGCGTGCCTCATACATCGGGGCATAGGCAGCACAGGTGAGACCGCAGCCCCAGTCTCTGTGGTGCCGTGGAAGCGGCGGCAGTGGAGGCCGAGGGCTGGCCCCAGCTTTGGGGGCTGGCCCCTTTGGCGTGGGAGAAATCCCCGGACGTTCGCAAGCCCATGCCGGCTTCAGGCAAAAAACACTGCCGAGCGTGCCTCATACGTCAGGGCATAGGCAGCACAGGTGAGATTGCAGCCCCAGTCTCTGTGGTGCCGTGGAAGCGGTTTGAGTGGAGGCCGAGGGCAGGTCACAGCTTTGGGGGCTGGATCCTTTGGCGTGGGAGAAATCCCCGGACTTTCGCAAGCCCCGTGCCGGGTTCGGGCAAATAACACCAGCAAACCTGTCTCATACGTCGGGGCATAGGCAGCACAGGTGAGACCGCAGCCCCAGTCTCTGCGGTGCCGTGGAAGCGGTGGCAGTGGAGGCCGAGGGCTGGCCACAGCTTTGGGTGCTGGCCCCTTTGGCGTGGGAGAAATCCCCGGACGTTCGCAAGCCCGTGCCGGGTTCGGGCAAAAAACACCACCGAGCGTGCCTCATAAGTCGGGGCATAGGCAGCACAGGTGAGACCGCAGCCCCGGTCTCTGTGGTGCCATGCAAGCGGCGGCAGTGGAGGCTGAGGGCTGGCAACAGCTTTCGGGGCTGGCCCCTTTGGCGTGGGTCAAATCCCTGGACGTTCGCAAGCCCTGTGCCGGGTTCGGGCAAATAACGCCGCCGAGCGTGCCTCATACGTCGGGGCATAGGCAGCACAGGTGAGCCCGCAGCCCCAGCCTCCGTGGTGCCGTGGAAGCGGCGGCAGTGGAGGCTGTGGGCTGGCCACAGATTTGCAAGCTGGCCTCTTTGACGTGGCAGAAATCCCCGGACATTTGCAAGCCCATGCCGGGTTCAGTGAAAAAATGCCGCCGAGCGTGCCTCATATGTCGGGGCATAGGCAGCACAGGTGAGACCGCAGCCCCAGTCTCTGTGGTGCCGTGGAAGCGTCGGCAGTGGAGGCTGAGGGCCGGCCACAGCTTTCGGGGCTGGCCCATTTGGCATGGGACAAAACCACGGACATTCGCAAGCCCCGTTCCGGGTTCAGGCAAAAAATACCGCCGAGCATGCCTCATACGTCGGGGCATAGGCAGCACACGTGAGACCGCAGCCCAAGTCTCCGATGTGCCATGGAAGTGGCGGCAGTGGAGGCCGAGGGCTGGCCACAGCTTTGGGGGCCGGCCCCTTTAGTGTGGGAGAAATCCCCAGACGTTCGCAAGCCCCGTGACGGGTTCGGGCAAATAACGACGCCGAACGTGCCTCATACGTCGGGGCATAGGCAGCACAGGTGAGACCGCAGCCCCAGTCTCTGTGGTACCGTGGAAGCGGCGGCAGTGTAGGCTGAGGTCCGGCCCCAGCTTTGGGGGCTGGCCCCTTTGGCGTGGGAGAAATCTCCGATTGATCGCAAGCCCATGCCGGGTTCGGGCAAAAAACACCACCGAGCGTGCCTCATACACGGGGCATAGGCAGCACAGGTGAGACCGCAGCCGCAGTCTCTGTGGTGCCGTGGAAGCGGCGGCAGTGGAGGCCGAGGGCCGGCCACAGCTTTGGGGGCTGGCTCCTTTGGCGTGGGAGAAATCCCCAGACGTTCGCAAGCCCCGTGCCGGGTTCGGGCAAAAAACACCGCCGAGTGCACCTCATTCGTCGGGGCATAGACAGGCCAGGTGAGACCGCAGCCCCAGTCTCTGTGGTGCCGTGGAAGCGGTGGCAGTGGAGGCCGAGGGCCGGCCCCAGCTTTGGGGGCTGGCCCCTTTGGCGTGGGAGAAATCCCTGCACGTTCGCAAGCCGCGTGCCGGGTTCGGGCAAAAAATGCCGCCAAGCGTGCCTGATATGTCGGGGCATAGGTAGCACAGGTGGGACCGAAGCCCCAGTCTCTGTGGTGCCGTGGAAGCGGCGGCAGTGGAGGCCGAGGGCTGGCCACAGCTTTGGGGGCTGGCCCCTTTGGCGTGGCAGAAATCCCCGGACGTTCGCAAGCCCTTGCCGGGTTCGGGCAAAAAACGCCACCGAGCGTGCCTCATACATAGGGGCATAGGCAGCACAGGTGAGACCGCAGCCCCAGTCTCTGTGGTGCCGTGGAAGCGGCGGCAGTGGAGGCCGAGGGCCGGCCCCAGCTTTGGGGGCTGGCTCCTTTGGCGTGGAAGAAATCCCCGGACGTTCGCAAGCCCATGCCGGCTTCAGGCAAAAAACACTGCCGAGCGTGCCTCATACGTCAGGGCATAGGCAGCACAGGTGAGATTGCAGCCCCAGTCTCTGTGGTGCCGTGGAAGCCCTTTGAGTGGAGGCCGAGGGCAGGTCACAGCTTTGGGGGCTGGATCCTTTGGTGTGGGAGAAATCCCCGGACTTTCGCAAGCCCCGTGCCGGGTTCGGGCAAATAACACCAGCAAACCTGTCTCATACGTCGGGGCATAGGCAGCACAGGTGAGACCGCAGCCTCAGTCTCTGCGGTGCCGTGGAAGCGGCGGCAGTGGAGGCCGAGGGCTGGCCACAGCTTTGGGGGCTGGCCCCTTTGGCGTGGGAGAAATCCCCGGACATTCGCAAGCCCCGTGACGGGTTCGGTGAAAAAATGCCGCCGAGCGTGCCTCATATATCAGGGCATAGGCAGCACAGGTGAGACCGCAGCCCCAGTCTCTGTGGTGCCGTGGAAGCGGCGGCAGTGGAGGCCGAGGGCTGGCCCCAGCTTTGGTGGCTGGCCCCTTTGGTGTGGGAGAAATCCCCGGACGTTCGCAAGCAAGTGCGGGGTTCGGGCAAAAAAAACCACCGAGCGTGCCTCATATATCAGGGCATAGGCAGCACAGGTGAGACCGCAGCCCCAGTCTCCGTGGTGCCGTGGAAGCGGCGGCAGTGGAGGCCGAGGGCCGGCCACAGCTTTGGGGCTGGCCCCTTTGGCGTGGGAGAAATCCCCGGACGTTCGCAAGCCCCGTGCCGGGTTCGGGCAAAAAACACCGCCGAGTGCACCTCATTCGTCGGGGCATAGACAGGCCATGTGAGACCGCAGCCCCAGTCTCTGTGGTGCCGTGGAAGCGTCGGCAGTGGAGGCCGAGGGCCGGCCGCAGCTTTGGGGGCTGGCCCCTTTGGCGTGGGAGAAATCCCTGGACGTTCGCAAGCCCCGTGCCGGTTTCGGGCAAAAAATGCCGCCGAGTGTGCCTCATACATAGGGGCATAGGCAGCACAGGTGAGACCGCAGCCCCAGTCTCTGTGATGCCGTGGAAGCGTCGGCAGTGGAGGCCGAGGGCTGGCCCCAGCTTTGGGGGCTGGCCCCTTTGGCGTGGCAGAAATCCCCGGACGTTCGCAAGCCCATGACGGGTTCGGGCAAAAAACGCCGCCGAGCATGCCTCATACGTCGCGGCACAGGCAGCACAGGTAAGACCGCAGCCCCAGTCTCTGTGGTGCCGTGGAAGCGGTGGCAGTGGAGGCCGAGGGCCGGCCACAGCTTTGGGGGCTGGATCCTTTGGCGTGGGAGAAATCCCCGGACGTTCGCAAGCCCATGCCGGGTTCGGTGAAAAAATGCCGACGAGCGTGCCTCATACATCGGGGCATAGGCAGCACAGGTGAGACCGCAGCCCCAGTCTCTGTGGTGCCGTGGAAGCGTCGGCAGTGGAGGCCGAGGGCTGGCCCCAGCGGTGGGGGCTGGCCCCTTTGGCGTTGGCGAAATCCCCGGACGTTCGTAAGCCCCATGCCGGGTTCGGGCAAAAAACAACGCCGAGTGTACCTCATACGTTGGGGCATAGGCAGGCCAGCTTAGACCGCAGCCCCAGTCTCTGTGGTGCCATGGAAGTGGCGGAAGTGGAGGATGAGGGCTGGCAACAGATTTGGGGGCTGGCCCCTTTGGCGTGGGAGAAATCCCTGGACATTCGCAAGCCCATGCCGGGTTCGGTGAAAAAATGCCGCCGAGCGTGCCTCATACATCAGGGCATAGGCAGCACAGGTGAGACCGCAGCCCCAGTCTCTGTGATTCCTTGGAAGCGGCGGCAGTGGAGGCCGAGGGCTGGCCACACCTTTGGGGGCTGGCCCCTTTGGCGTGGGAGAAATCCCTGGACGTTCGCAAGCCCATGCCGGGTTCAGGCAAAAAACACTGCCGAGCGTGCCTCATACGTCGGGGCATAGGCAGCACAGGTGAGATTGCAGCCCCAGTCTCTGTGGTGCCGTGGAAGCGGCGGCAGTGGAGCCTGAGGGCCGGCCACAGCTTTGGGGGCTGGCCCCTTTGGCGTGGGAGAAATCTCCGATTGATCGCAAGCCCATGCCGGGTTAGGGCAAAAAACACCACCGAGCGTGCCTCATACGTCGGGGCATAGGCAGCACAGGTGAGACCGCAGCCCCAGTCTCTGTGGTGTCATGGAAGCGGCGGCAGCGGAGGCTGAGGGCTGGCCACAGCTTTGGGGGCTGGCCCCTTTGGCGTGGGAGAAATCCCCGGACGTTCGCAAGCCCATGCCGGGTTCGGGCAAAAAACGCCACCGAGCGTGCCTCATACGTAGGGGCATAGGCAGCACAGGTGAGACCGCAGCCCCAGTCTCTGTGGTGCCGTGGTAGTGGCGGCAGTGGAGGCCGAGGGCTGGCCACAGCCTTGGGGGCTGGCCCCTTTGGCGTGGGAGAAATCTCCGATTGATCGCAAGCCCATGCCGGGTTCGGGCAAAAAACACCACCGAGCGTGCCTCATACATCAGGGCATAGGCAGCACAGGTGAGCCCGCAGCCCCAGTCTCTGTGGTGTCGTGGAAGCGGCGGCAGTGGAGGCCGAGGGCTGGCCCCAGATTTGGGGGCTGGCCCCTTTGGCGTGGGAGAAATGCCCGGAAGTTCGCAAGCCCCGTGACGGGTTCGGGGAAAAAACACTGCCGAGTGTACCTCATACGTCGGGGCATAGGCAGCACAGGTGAGCCCGCAGCCCAAGTCTCCGTGGTGCCGTGGAAGCGGCGGCAGTGGAGGCTGAGGGCTGGCCCCAGCTTTGGGGGCTGGCCTCTTTGGCGTGGGAGAAATCCCCAGACGTTCGCAAGCCCATGCCGGGTTCGGTGAAAACATGCCACCGAGCGTGCCTCATACATAGGGGCATAGGCAGCACAGGTGAGACCACAGCCCCAGTCTCTGTGGTGCCGTGGAAGCGGCGGCAGTGGAGGATGAGGGCTGGCAACAGATTTGGGGGCCGGCCCCTTTGGCGTTGGAGAAAACCCCGGACGTTCGCAAGCCCATGCCGGGTTTGGGCAAAAAACGCCACCGAGCGTGCCTCATACGTCAGGGCATAGGCAGCACAGGTGAGCCCGCAGCCCCAGTCTCTGTGGTGCTGTGGAAGCGGCGGCAGTGGAGACCGAGGGCTGGCCCCAGCTTTGGGGGCTGGCCTCTTTGGCGTGGGAGAAATATCCCAGATGTTCGCAAGCCCATGCCGGGTTCGGTGAAAAAATGCCGACGAGCGTGCCTCATACATCAGGGCATAGGCAGCACAGGTGAGACCGCAGCCGCAGTCTCTGTGGTGCCGTGAAAGCGGCGGCAGTGGAGGCCGAGGGCCGGCCCCAGCTTTGGGGGCTGGCCCCTTTGGCGTGGGAGAAATCCCCGGACGTTCGCAAGCCCCGTGCCGGGTTCGGGCAAAAAACAACGCCGAGTGTACCTCATACGTTGGGGCATAGGCAGGCCAGCTCAGACCGCAGCCGCAGTCTCTGTGGTGCCATGGAAGCGGCGGCAGTGGAGGATGAGGGCTGGCAACAGATTTGGGGGCTGGCCCCTTTGGCGTGGGAGAAATCCCTGGACGTTCGCAAGCCCATGCCGGGTTCGGTGAAAAAATGCCGCCGAGCGTGCCTCATACATCGGGGCATAGGCAGCACAGGTGAGACCGCAGCCCCAGTCTCTGTGGTGCCGTGGAAGCGGCGGCAGTGGAGGCCGAGGGCTGGCCCCAGCTTTGGGGGCTGGCCCCTTTGGCGTGGGAGAAATCCCCGGACGTTCGCAAGCCCATGCCGGCTTCAGGCAAAAAACACTGCCGAGCGTGCCTCATACGTCAGGGCATAGGCAGCACAGGTGAGATTGCAGCCCCAGTCTCTGTGGTGCCGTGGAAGCGGTTTGAGTGGAGGCCGAGGGCAGGTCACAGCTTTGGGGGCTGGATCCTTTGGCGTGGGAGAAATCCCCGGACTTTCGCAAGCCCCGTGCCGGGTTCGGGCAAATAACACCAGCAAACCTGTCTCATACGTCGGGGCATAGGCAGCACAGGTGAGACCGCAGCCCCAGTCTCTGCGGTGCCGTGGAAGCGGTGGCAGTGGAGGCCGAGGGCTGGCCACAGCTTTGGGTGCTGGCCCCTTTGGCGTGGGAGAAATCCCCGGACGTTCGCAAGCCCGTGCCGGGTTCGGGCAAAAAACACCACCGAGCGTGCCTCATAAGTCGGGGCATAGGCAGCACAGGTGAGACCGCAGCCCCGGTCTCTGTGGTGCCATGCAAGCGGCGGCAGTGGAGGCTGAGGGCTGGCAACAGCTTTCGGGGCTGGCCCCTTTGGCGTGGGTCAAATCCCTGGACGTTCGCAAGCCCTGTGCCGGGTTCGGGCAAATAACGCCGCTGAGCGTGCCTCATACGTCGGGGCATAGGCAGCACAGGTGAGCCCGCAGCCCCAGCCTCCGTGGTGCCGTGGAAGCGGCGGCAGTGGAGGCTGTGGGCTGGCCACAGATTTGCAAGCTGGCCTCTTTGACGTGGCAGAAATCCCCGGACATTTGCAAGCCCATGCCGGGTTCAGTGAAAAAATGCCGCCGAGCGTGCCTCATATGTCGGGGCATAGGCAGCACAGGTGAGACCGCAGCCCCAGTCTCTGTGGTGCCGTGGAAGCGTCGGCAGTGGAGGCTGAGGGCCGGCCACAGCTTTCGGGGCTGGCCCATTTGGCGTGGGACAAAACCACGGACATTCGCAAGCCCCGTTCCGGGTTCAGGCAAAAAATACCGCCGAGCATGCCTCATACGTCGGGGCATAGGCAGCACACGTGAGACCGCAGCCCAAGTCTCCGATGTGCCATGGAAGTGGCGGCAGTGGAGGCCGAGGGCTGGCCACAGCTTTGGGGGCCGGCCCCTTTAGTGTGGGAGAAATCCCCAGACGTTCGCAAGCCCCGTGACGGGTTCGGGCAAATAACGACGCCGAACGTGCCTCATACGTCGGGGCATAGGCAGCACAGGTGAGACCGCAGCCCCAGTCTCTGTGGTACCGTGGAAGCGGCGGCAGTGTAGGCTGAGGTCCGGCCCCAGCTTTGGGGGCTGGCCCCTTTGGCGTGGGAGAAATCTCCGATTGATCGCAAGCCCATGCCGGGTTCGGGCAAAAAACACCACCGAGCGTGCCTCATACACGGGGCATAGGCAGCACAGGTGAGACCGCAGCCGCAGTCTCTGTGGTGCCGTGGAAGCGGCGGCAGTGGAGGCCGAGGGCCGGCCACAGCTTTGGGGGCTGGCTCCTTTGGCGTGGGAGAAATCCCCAGACGTTCGCAAGCCCCGTGCCGGGTTCGGGCAAAAAACACCGCCGAGTGCACCTCATTCGTCGGGGCATAGACAGGCCAGGTGAGACCGCAGCCCCAGTCTCTGTGGTGCCGTGGAAGCGGTGGCAGTGGAGGCCGAGGGCCGGCCCCAGCTTTGGGGGCTGGCCCCTTTGGCGTGGGAGAAATCCCTGCACGTTCGCAAGCCGCGTGCCGGGTTCGGGCAAAAAATGCCGCCAAGCGTGCCTGATATGTCGGGGCATAGGTAGCACAGGTGGGACCGAAGCCCCAGTCTCTGTGGTGCCGTGGAAGCGGCGGCAGTGGAGGCCGAGGGCTGGCCCCAGCTTTGGGGGCTGGCCCCTTTGGCGTGGCAGAAATCCCCGGACGTTCGCAAGCCCTTGCCGGGTTCGGGCAAAAAACGCCACCGAGCGTGCCTCATACATAGGGGCATAGGCAGCACAGGTGAGACCGCAGCCCCAGTCTCTGTGGTGCCGTGGAAGCGGCGGCAGTGGAGGCCGAGGGCCGGCCCCAGCTTTGGGGGCTGGCTCCTTTGGCGTGGAAGAAATCCCCGGACGTTCGCAAGCCCATGCCGGCTTCAGGCAAAAAACACTGCCGAGCGTGCCTCATACGTCAGGGCATAGGCAGCACAGGTGAGATTGCAGCCCCAGTCTCTGTGGTGCCGTGGAAGCGGTTTGAGTGGAGGCCGAGGGCAGGTCACAGCTTTGGGGGCTGGATCCTTTGGTGTGGGAGAAATCCCCGGACTTTCGCAAGCCCCGTGCCGGGTTCGGGCAAATAACACCAGCAAACCTGTCTCATACGTCGGGGCATAGGCAGCACAGGTGAGACCGCAGCCTCAGTCTCTGCGGTGCCGTGGAAGCGGCGGCAGTGGAGGCCGAGGGCTGGCCACAGCTTTGGGGGCTGGCCCCTTTGGCGTGGGAGAAATCCCCGGACATTCGCAAGCCCCGTGACGGGTTCGGTGAAAAAATGCCGCCGAGCGTGCCTCATATATCAGGGCATAGGCAGCACAGGTGAGACCGCAGCCCCAGTCTCTGTGGTGCCGTGGAAGCGGCGGCAGTGGAGGCCGAGGGCTGGCCCCAGCTTTGGTGGCTGGCCCCTTTGGTGTGGGAGAAATCCCCGGACGTTCGCAAGCAAGTGCGGGGTTCGGGCAAAAAAAACCACCGAGCGTGCCTCATATATCAGGGCATAGGCAGCACAGGTGAGACCGCAGCCCCAGTCTCCGTGGTGCCGTGGAAGCGGCGGCAGTGGAGGCCGAGGGCCGGCCACAGCTTTGGGGCTGGCCCCTTTGGCGTGGGAGAAATCCCCGGACGTTCGCAAGCCCCGTGCCGGGTTCGGGCAAAAAACACCGCCGAGTGCACCTCATTCGTCGGGGCATAGACAGGCCATGTGAGACCGCAGCCCCAGTCTCTGTGGTGCCGTGGAAGCGTCGGCAGTGGAGGCCGAGGGCCGGCCGCAGCTTTGGGGGCTGGCCCCTTTGGCGTGGGAGAAATCCCTGGACGTTCGCAAGCCCCGTGCCGGTTTCGGGCAAAAAATGCCGCCGAGTGTGCCTCATACATAGGGGCATAGGCAGCACAGGTGAGACCGCAGCCCCAGTCTCTGTGATGCCGTGGAAGCGTCGGCAGTGGAGCCCGAGGGCTGGCCCCAGCTTTGGGGGCTGGCCCCTTTGGCGTGGCAGAAATCCCCGGACGTTCGCAAGCCCATGACGGGTTCGGGCAAAAAACGCCGCCGAGCATGCCTCATACGTCGCGGCACAGGCAGCACAGGTAAGACCGCAGCCCCAGTCTCTGTGGTGCCGTGGAAGCGGTGGCAGTGGAGGCCGAGGGCCGGCCACAGCTTTGGGGGCTGGATCCTTTGGCGTGGGAGAAATCCCCGGACGTTCGCAAGCCCATGCCGGGTTCGGTGAAAAAATGCCGACGAGCGTGCCTCATACATCGGGGCATAGGCAGCACAGGTGAGACCGCAGCCCCAGTCTCTGTGGTGCCGTGGAAGCGTCGGCAGTGGAGGCCGAGGTCCGGCCCCAGCGGTGGGGGCTGGCCCCTTTGGCGTTGGCGAAATCCCGGGACGTTCGTAAGCCCCATGCCGGGTTCGGGCAAAAAACAACGCCGAGTGTACCTCATACGTTGGGGCATAGGCAGGCCAGCTCAGACCGCAGCCCCAGTCTCTGTGGTGCTGTGGAAGCGGCGGCAGTGGAGGCCGAGGGCCGGCCCCAGCTTTGGGGGCTGGCCCCTTTGGCGTGGGAGAAATCCCCGGACGTTCGCAAGCCCCGTGCCGGGTTCGGGCAAAAAACGCCACTGAGTGTGCCTCATACGTCAGGGCATAGGCAGCACAGGTGACACTGCAGCCCCAGTCTCCGTGGTGCTGTGGAAGCGGCGGCAGTGGAGGCCGAGGGCCGGCCCCAGCTTTGGGGGCTGGCTCCTTTGGCGTGGGAGAAATCCCCGGACGTTCGCAAGCCCCGTGCCGGTTTCGGGCAAAAAACAACGCCGAGTGTACCTCATACGTTGGGGCATAGGCAGGCCAGCTCAGACCGCAGCCGCAGTCTCTGTGGTGCCATGGAAGCGGCGGCAGTGGAGGATGAGGGCTGGCAACAGATTTGGGGGCTGGCCCCTTTGGCGTGGGAGAAATCCCTGGACGTTCGCAAGCCCCGTGCCGGGTTCGGGCAAAAAACACCGCCGAGTGCACCTCATTCGTCGGGGCATAGACAGGCCATGTGAGACCGCAGCCCCAGTCTCTGTGGTGCTGTGGAAGCGTCGGCAGTGGAGGCCGAGGGCCGGCCCCAGCTTTGGGGGCTGGCCCCTTTGGCGTGGGAGAAATCCCCGGACGTTCGCAAGCCCCGTGCCGGGTTCGGGCAAAAAACGCCACTGAGCGTGCCTCATACATCAGGGCATAGGCAGCACAGGTGAGACCGCAGCCGCAGTCTCTGTGGTGCCGTGGAAGCGTCGGCAGTGGAGGCCGAGGGCCGGCCCCAGCTTTGGGGGCTGGCCCCTTTGGCGTGGGAGAAATCCCCAGACGTTCGCAAGCCCCGTGCCGGGTTCGGGCAAAAAACGCCACTGAGTGTGCCTCATACATAGGGGCATAGGCAGCACAGGTGAGACTGCAGCCCCTGTCTCTGTGGTTCCTTGGAAGCGGCGGCAGTGGAGGCCGAGGGCCGGCCCCAGCTTTGGGGGCTGGCTCCTTTGGCGTGGGAGAAATGCCCGGACGTTCGCAAGCCCCGTGACGGGTTCGGGGAAAAAACACTGCCGAGTGTACCTCATACGTTGGGGCACAGGCAGGCCAGCTCAGACCGCAGCCCCAGTCTCTGTGGTGCCATGGAAGCGGCGGCAGTGGAGGCTGAGGGCAGGTCACAGCTTTCGGGGCTGGCCCCTTTGGCGTGGGAGAAATCCCCGGACGTTCGCCAGCCCATGCCGGGTTCGGGCAAAAAACGCCACCGAGCGTGCCTCATACGTCGGGGCATAGGCAGCACAGGTGAGCCCGCAGCCCCAGTCTCCGTGGTGCTGTGGAAGCGGCGGCAGTGGAGACCGAGGGCTGGCCCCAGCTTTGGGGGCTGGCCTCTTTGGCGTGGGAGAAATCCCCAGATGTTCGCAAGCCCATGCCGGGTTCGGTGAAAAAATGCCGACGAGCGTGCCTCATACATCAGGGCATAGGCAGCACAGGTGAGACCGCAGCCGCAGTCTCTGTGGTGCCGTGGAAGCGGCGGCAGTGGAGGCCGAGGGCCGGCCCCAGCTTTGGGGGCTGGCTCCTTTGGCGTGGGAGAAATCCCCGGACGTTCGCAAGCCCCGTGCCGGGTTCAGGCAAAAAACAACGCCGAGTGTACCTCATACGTTGGGGCATAGGCAGGCCAGCTCAGACCACAGCCGCAGTCTCTGTGGTGCCATGGAAGCGGCGGCAGTGGAGGATGAGGGCTGGCAACAGATTTGGGGGCTGGCCCCTTTGGCGTGGGAGAAATCCCTGGACGTTCGCAAGCCCATGCCGGGTTCGGTGAAAAAATGCCGCCGAGCGTGCCTCATACATCGGGGCATAGGCAGCACAGGTGAGACCGCAGCCCCAGTCTCTGTGGTGCCGTGGAAGCGGCGGCAGTGGAGGCCGAGGGCTGGCCCCAGCTTTGGGGGCTGGCCCCTTTGGCGTGGGAGAAATCCCCGGACGTTCGCAAGCCCATGCCGGCTTCAGGCAAAAAACACTGCCGAGCGTGCCTCATACGTCAGGGCATAGGCAGCACAGGTGAGATTGCAGCCCCAGTCTCTGTGGTGCCGTGGAAGCGGTTTGAGTGGAGGCCGAGGGCAGGTCACAGCTTTGGGGGCTGGATCCTTTGGCGTGGGAGAAATCCCCGGACTTTCGCAAGCCCCGTGCCGGGTTCGGGCAAATAACACCAGCAAACCTGTCTCATACGTCGGGGCATAGGCAGCACAGGTGAGACCGCAGCCCCAGTCTCTGCGGTGCCGTGGAAGCGGTGGCAGTGGAGGCCGAGGGCTGGCCACAGCTTTGGGTGCTGGCCCCTTTGGCGTGGGAGAAATCCCCGGACGTTCGCAAGCCCGTGCCGGGTTCGGGCAAAAAACACCACCGAGCGTGCCTCATAAGTCGGGGCATAGGCAGCACAGGTGAGACCGCAGCCCCGGTCTCTGTGGTGCCATGCAAGCGGCGGCAGTGGAGGCTGAGGGCTGGCAACAGCTTTCGGGGCTGGCCCCTTTGGCGTGGGTCAAATCCCTGGACGTTCGCAAGCCCTGTGCCGGGTTCGGGCAAATAACGCCGCCGAGCGTGCCTCATACGTCGGGGCATAGGCAGCACAGGTGAGCCCGCAGCCCCAGCCTCCGTGGTGCCGTGGAAGCGGCGGCAGTGGAGGCTGTGGGCTGGCCACAGATTTGCAAGCTGGCCTCTTTGACGTGGCAGAAATCCCCGGACATTTGCAAGCCCATGCCGGGTTCAGTGAAAAAATGCCGCCGAGCGTGCCTCATATGTCGGGGCATAGGCAGCACAGGTGAGACCGCAGCCCCAGTCTCTGTGGTGCCGTGGAAGCGTCGGCAGTGGAGGCTGAGGGCCGGCCACAGCTTTCGGGGCTGGCCCATTTGGCATGGGACAAAACCACGGACATTCGCAAGCCCCGTTCCGGGTTCAGGCAAAAAATACCGCCGAGCATGCCTCATACGTCGGGGCATAGGCAGCACACGTGAGACCGCAGCCCAAGTCTCCGATGTGCCATGGAAGTGGCGGCAGTGGAGGCCGAGGGCTGGCCACAGCTTTGGGGGCCGGCCCCTTTAGTGTGGGAGAAATCCCCAGACGTTCGCAAGCCCCGTGACGGGTTCGGGCAAATAACGACGCCGAACGTGCCTCATACGTCGGGGCATAGGCAGCACAGGTGAGACCGCAGCCCCAGTCTCTGTGGTACCGTGGAAGCGGCGGCAGTGTAGGCTGAGGTCCGGCCCCAGCTTTGGGGGCTGGCCCCTTTGGCGTGGGAGAAATCTCCGATTGATCGCAAGCCCATGCCGGGTTCGGGCAAAAAACACCACCGAGCGTGCCTCATACACGGGGCATAGGCAGCACAGGTGAGACCGCAGCCGCAGTCTCTGTGGTGCCGTGGAAGCGGCGGCAGTGGAGGCCGAGGGCCGGCCACAGCTTTGGGGGCTGGCTCCTTTGGCGTGGGAGAAATCCCCAGACGTTCGCAAGCCCCGTGCCGGGTTCGGGCAAAAAACACCGCCGAGTGCACCTCATTCGTCGGGGCATAGACAGGCCAGGTGAGACCGCAGCCCCAGTCTCTGTGGTGCCGTGGAAGCGGTGGCAGTGGAGGCCGAGGGCCGGCCCCAGCTTTGGGGGCTGGCCCCTTTGGCGTGGGAGAAATCCCTGCACGTTCGCAAGCCGCGTGCCGGGTTCGGGCAAAAAATGCCGCCAAGCGTGCCTGATATGTCGGGGCATAGGTAGCACAGGTGGGACCGAAGCCCCAGTCTCTGTGGTGCCGTGGAAGCGGCGGCAGTGGAGGCCGAGGGCTGGCCACAGCTTTGGGGGCTGGCCCCTTTGGCGTGGCAGAAATCCCCGGACGTTCGCAAGCCCTTGCCGGGTTCGGGCAAAAAACGCCACCGAGCGTGCCTCATACATAGGGGCATAGGCAGCACAGGTGAGACCGCAGCCCCAGTCTCTGTGGTGCCGTGGAAGCGGCGGCAGTGGAGGCCGAGGGCCGGCCCCAGCTTTGGGGGCTGGCTCCTTTGGCGTGGAAGAAATCCCCGGACGTTCGCAAGCCCATGCCGGCTTCAGGCAAAAAACACTGCCGAGCGTGCCTCATACGTCAGGGCATAGGCAGCACAGGTGAGATTGCAGCCCCAGTCTCTGTGGTGCCGTGGAAGCCCTTTGAGTGGAGGCCGAGGGCAGGTCACAGCTTTGGGGGCTGGATCCTTTGGTGTGGGAGAAATCCCCGGACTTTCGCAAGCCCCGTGCCGGGTTCGGGCAAATAACACCAGCAAACCTGTCTCATACGTCGGGGCATAGGCAGCACAGGTGAGACCGCAGCCTCAGTCTCTGCGGTGCCGTGGAAGCGGCGGCAGTGGAGGCCGAGGGCTGGCCACAGCTTTGGGGGCTGGCCCCTTTGGCGTGGGAGAAATCCCCGGACATTCGCAAGCCCCGTGACGGGTTCGGTGAAAAAATGCCGCCGAGCGTGCCTCATATATCAGGGCATAGGCAGCACAGGTGAGACCGCAGCCCCAGTCTCTGTGGTGCCGTGGAAGCGGCGGCAGTGGAGGCCGAGGGCTGGCCCCAGCTTTGGTGGCTGGCCCCTTTGGTGTGGGAGAAATCCCCGGACGTTCGCAAGCAAGTGCGGGGTTCGGGCAAAAAAAACCACCGAGCGTGCCTCATATATCAGGGCATAGGCAGCACAGGTGAGACCGCAGCCCCAGTCTCCGTGGTGCCGTGGAAGCGGCGGCAGTGGAGGCCGAGGGCCGGCCACAGCTTTGGGGCTGGCCCCTTTGGCGTGGGAGAAATCCCCGGACGTTCGCAAGCCCCGTGCCGGGTTCGGGCAAAAAACACCGCCGAGTGCACCTCATTCGTCGGGGCATAGACAGGCCATGTGAGACCGCAGCCCCAGTCTCTGTGGTGCCGTGGAAGCGTCGGCAGTGGAGGCCGAGGGCCGGCCGCAGCTTTGGGGGCTGGCCCCTTTGGCGTGGGAGAAATCCCTGGACGTTCGCAAGCCCCGTGCCGGTTTCGGGCAAAAAATGCCGCCGAGTGTGCCTCATACATAGGGGCATAGGCAGCACAGGTGAGACCGCAGCCCCAGTCTCTGTGATGCCGTGGAAGCGTCGGCAGTGGAGGCCGAGGGCTGGCCCCAGCTTTGGGGGCTGGCCCCTTTGGCGTGGCAGAAATCCCCGGACGTTCGCAAGCCCATGACGGGTTCGGGCAAAAAACGCCGCCGAGCATGCCTCATACGTCGCGGCACAGGCAGCACAGGTAAGACCGCAGCCCCAGTCTCTGTGGTGCCGTGGAAGCGGTGGCAGTGGAGGCCGAGGGCCGGCCACAGCTTTGGGGGCTGGATCCTTTGGCGTGGGAGAAATCCCCGGACGTTCGCAAGCCCATGCCGGGTTCGGTGAAAAAATGCCGACGAGCGTGCCTCATACATCGGGGCATAGGCAGCACAGGTGAGACCGCAGCCCCAGTCTCTGTGGTGCCGTGGAAGCGTCGGCAGTGGAGGCCGAGGGCTGGCCCCAGCGGTGGGGGCTGGCCCCTTTGGCGTTGGCGAAATCCCCGGACGTTCGTAAGCCCCATGCCGGGTTCGGGCAAAAAACAACGCCGAGTGTACCTCATACGTTGGGGCATAGGCAGGCCAGCTTAGACCGCAGCCCCAGTCTCTGTGGTGCCATGGAAGTGGCGGAAGTGGAGGATGAGGGCTGGCAACAGATTTGGGGGCTGGCCCCTTTGGCGTGGGAGAAATCCCTGGACATTCGCAAGCCCATGCCGGGTTCGGTGAAAAAATGCCGCCGAGCGTGCCTCATACATCAGGGCATAGGCAGCACAGGTGAGACTGCAGCCCCAGTCTCTGTGATTCCTTGGAAGCGGCGGCAGTGGAGGCCGAGGGCTGGCCACACCTTTGGGGGCTGGCCCCTTTGGCGTGGGAGAAATCCCTGGACGTTCGCAAGCCCATGCCGGGTTCAGGCAAAAAACACTGCCGAGCGTGCCTCATACGTCGGGGCATAGGCAGCACAGGTGAGATTGCAGCCCCAGTCTCTGTGGTGCCGTGGAAGCGGCGGCAGTGGAGCCTGAGGGCCGGCCACAGCTTTGGGGGCTGGCCCCTTTGGCGTGGGAGAAATCTCCGATTGATCGCAAGCCCATGCCGGGTTAGGGCAAAAAACACCACCGAGCGTGCCTCATACGTCGGGGCATAGGCAGCACAGGTGAGACCGCAGCCCCAGTCTCTGTGGTGTCATGGAAGCGGCGGCAGCGGAGGCTGAGGGCTGGCCACAGCTTTGGGGGCTGGCCCCTTTGGCGTGGGAGAAATCCCCGGACGTTCGCAAGCCCATGCCGGGTTCGGGCAAAAAACGCCACCGAGCGTGCCTCATACGTAGGGGCATAGGCAGCACAGGTGAGACCGCAGCCCCAGTCTCTGTGGTGCCGTGGTAGTGGCGGCAGTGGAGGCCGAGGGCTGGCCACAGCCTTGGGGGCTGGCCCCTTTGGCGTGGGAGAAATCTCCGATTGATCGCAAGCCCATGCCGGGTTCGGGCAAAAAACACCACCGAGCGTGCCTCATACATCAGGGCATAGGCAGCACAGGTGAGCCCGCAGCCCCAGTCTCTGTGGTGTCGTGGAAGCGGCGGCAGTGGAGGCCGAGGGCTGGCCCCAGATTTGGGGGCTGGCCCCTTTGGCGTGGGAGAAATGCCCGGAAGTTCGCAAGCCCCGTGACGGGTTCGGGGAAAAAACACTGCCGAGTGTACCTCATACGTCGGGGCATAGGCAGCACAGGTGAGCCCGCAGCCCAAGTCTCCGTGGTGCCGTGGAAGCGGCGGCAGTGGAGGCTGAGGGCTGGCCCCAGCTTTGGGGGCTGGCCTCTTTGGCGTGGGAGAAATCCCCAGACGTTCGCAAGCCCATGCCGGGTTCGGTGAAAACATGCCACCGAGCGTGCCTCATACATAGGGGCATAGGCAGCACAGGTGAGACCACAGCCCCAGTCTCTGTGGTGCCGTGGAAGCGGCGGCAGTGGAGGATGAGGGCTGGCAACAGATTTGGGGGCCGGCCCCTTTGGCGTTGGAGAAAACCCCGGACGTTCGCAAGCCCATGCCGGGTTTGGGCAAAAAACGCCACCGAGCGTGCCTCATACGTCAGGGCATAGGCAGCACAGGTGAGCCCGCAGCCCCAGTCTCTGTGGTGCTGTGGAAGCGGCGGCAGTGGAGACCGAGGGCTGGCCCCAGCTTTGGGGGCTGGCCTCTTTGGCGTGGGAGAAATATCCCAGATGTTCGCAAGCCCATGCCGGGTTCGGTGAAAAAATGCCGACGAGCGTGCCTCATACATCAGGGCATAGGCAGCACAGGTGAGACCGCAGCCGCAGTCTCTGTGGTGCCGTGAAAGCGGCGGCAGTGGAGGCCGAGGGCCGGCCCCAGCTTTGGGGGCTGGCCCCTTTGGCGTGGGAGAAATCCCCGGACGTTCGCAAGCCCCGTGCCGGGTTCGGGCAAAAAACAACGCCGAGTGTACCTCATACGTTGGGGCATAGGCAGGCCAGCTCAGACCGCAGCCGCAGTCTCTGTGGTGCCATGGAAGCGGCGGCAGTGGAGGATGAGGGCTGGCAACAGATTTGGGGGCTGGCCCCTTTGGCGTGGGAGAAATCCCTGGACGTTCGCAAGCCCATGCCGGGTTCGGTGAAAAAATGCCGCCGAGCGTGCCTCATACATCGGGGCATAGGCAGCACAGGTGAGACCGCAGCCCCAGTCTCTGTGGTGCCGTGGAAGCGGCGGCAGTGGAGGCCGAGGGCTGGCCCCAGCTTTGGGGGCTGGCCCCTTTGGCGTGGGAGAAATCCCCGGACGTTCGCAAGCCCATGCCGGCTTCAGGCAAAAAACACTGCCGAGCGTGCCTCATACGTCAGGGCATAGGCAGCACAGGTGAGATTGCAGCCCCAGTCTCTGTGGTGCCGTGGAAGCGGTTTGAGTGGAGGCCGAGGGCAGGTCACAGCTTTGGGGGCTGGATCCTTTGGCGTGGGAGAAATCCCCGGACTTTCGCAAGCCCCGTGCCGGGTTCGGGCAAATAACACCAGCAAACCTGTCTCATACGTCGGGGCATAGGCAGCACAGGTGAGACCGCAGCCCCAGTCTCTGCGGTGCCGTGGAAGCGGTGGCAGTGGAGGCCGAGGGCTGGCCACAGCTTTGGGTGCTGGCCCCTTTGGCGTGGGAGAAATCCCCGGACGTTCGCAAGCCCGTGCCGGGTTCGGGCAAAAAACACCACCGAGCGTGCCTCATAAGTCGGGGCATAGGCAGCACAGGTGAGACCGCAGCCCCGGTCTCTGTGGTGCCATGCAAGCGGCGGCAGTGGAGGCTGAGGGCTGGCAACAGCTTTCGGGGCTGGCCCCTTTGGCGTGGGTCAAATCCCTGGACGTTCGCAAGCCCTGTGCCGGGTTCGGGCAAATAACGCCGCTGAGCGTGCCTCATACGTCGGGGCATAGGCAGCACAGGTGAGCCCGCAGCCCCAGCCTCCGTGGTGCCGTGGAAGCGGCGGCAGTGGAGGCTGTGGGCTGGCCACAGATTTGCAAGCTGGCCTCTTTGACGTGGCAGAAATCCCCGGACATTTGCAAGCCCATGCCGGGTTCAGTGAAAAAATGCCGCCGAGCGTGCCTCATATGTCGGGGCATAGGCAGCACAGGTGAGACCGCAGCCCCAGTCTCTGTGGTGCCGTGGAAGCGTCGGCAGTGGAGGCTGAGGGCCGGCCACAGCTTTCGGGGCTGGCCCATTTGGCGTGGGACAAAACCACGGACATTCGCAAGCCCCGTTCCGGGTTCAGGCAAAAAATACCGCCGAGCATGCCTCATACGTCGGGGCATAGGCAGCACACGTGAGACCGCAGCCCAAGTCTCCGATGTGCCATGGAAGTGGCGGCAGTGGAGGCCGAGGGCTGGCCACAGCTTTGGGGGCCGGCCCCTTTAGTGTGGGAGAAATCCCCAGACGTTCGCAAGCCCCGTGACGGGTTCGGGCAAATAACGACGCCGAACGTGCCTCATACGTCGGGGCATAGGCAGCACAGGTGAGACCGCAGCCCCAGTCTCTGTGGTACCGTGGAAGCGGCGGCAGTGTAGGCTGAGGTCCGGCCCCAGCTTTGGGGGCTGGCCCCTTTGGCGTGGGAGAAATCTCCGATTGATCGCAAGCCCATGCCGGGTTCGGGCAAAAAACACCACCGAGCGTGCCTCATACACGGGGCATAGGCAGCACAGGTGAGACCGCAGCCGCAGTCTCTGTGGTGCCGTGGAAGCGGCGGCAGTGGAGGCCGAGGGCCGGCCACAGCTTTGGGGGCTGGCTCCTTTGGCGTGGGAGAAATCCCCAGACGTTCGCAAGCCCCGTGCCGGGTTCGGGCAAAAAACACCGCCGAGTGCACCTCATTCGTCGGGGCATAGACAGGCCAGGTGAGACCGCAGCCCCAGTCTCTGTGGTGCCGTGGAAGCGGTGGCAGTGGAGGCCGAGGGCCGGCCCCAGCTTTGGGGGCTGGCCCCTTTGGCGTGGGAGAAATCCCTGCACGTTCGCAAGCCGCGTGCCGGGTTCGGGCAAAAAATGCCGCCAAGCGTGCCTGATATGTCGGGGCATAGGTAGCACAGGTGGGACCGAAGCCCCAGTCTCTGTGGTGCCGTGGAAGCGGCGGCAGTGGAGGCCGAGGGCTGGCCCCAGCTTTGGGGGCTGGCCCCTTTGGCGTGGCAGAAATCCCCGGACGTTCGCAAGCCCTTGCCGGGTTCGGGCAAAAAACGCCACCGAGCGTGCCTCATACATAGGGGCATAGGCAGCACAGGTGAGACCGCAGCCCCAGTCTCTGTGGTGCCGTGGAAGCGGCGGCAGTGGAGGCCGAGGGCCGGCCCCAGCTTTGGGGGCTGGCTCCTTTGGCGTGGAAGAAATCCCCGGACGTTCGCAAGCCCATGCCGGCTTCAGGCAAAAAACACTGCCGAGCGTGCCTCATACGTCAGGGCATAGGCAGCACAGGTGAGATTGCAGCCCCAGTCTCTGTGGTGCCGTGGAAGCGGTTTGAGTGGAGGCCGAGGGCAGGTCACAGCTTTGGGGGCTGGATCCTTTGGTGTGGGAGAAATCCCCGGACTTTCGCAAGCCCCGTGCCGGGTTCGGGCAAATAACACCAGCAAACCTGTCTCATACGTCGGGGCATAGGCAGCACAGGTGAGACCGCAGCCTCAGTCTCTGCGGTGCCGTGGAAGCGGCGGCAGTGGAGGCCGAGGGCTGGCCACAGCTTTGGGGGCTGGCCCCTTTGGCGTGGGAGAAATCCCCGGACATTCGCAAGCCCCGTGACGGGTTCGGTGAAAAAATGCCGCCGAGCGTGCCTCATATATCAGGGCATAGGCAGCACAGGTGAGACCGCAGCCCCAGTCTCTGTGGTGCCGTGGAAGCGGCGGCAGTGGAGGCCGAGGGCTGGCCCCAGCTTTGGTGGCTGGCCCCTTTGGTGTGGGAGAAATCCCCGGACGTTCGCAAGCAAGTGCGGGGTTCGGGCAAAAAAAACCACCGAGCGTGCCTCATATATCAGGGCATAGGCAGCACAGGTGAGACCGCAGCCCCAGTCTCCGTGGTGCCGTGGAAGCGGCGGCAGTGGAGGCCGAGGGCCGGCCACAGCTTTGGGGCTGGCCCCTTTGGCGTGGGAGAAATCCCCGGACGTTCGCAAGCCCCGTGCCGGGTTCGGGCAAAAAACACCGCCGAGTGCACCTCATTCGTCGGGGCATAGACAGGCCATGTGAGACCGCAGCCCCAGTCTCTGTGGTGCCGTGGAAGCGTCGGCAGTGGAGGCCGAGGGCCGGCCGCAGCTTTGGGGGCTGGCCCCTTTGGCGTGGGAGAAATCCCTGGACGTTCGCAAGCCCCGTGCCGGTTTCGGGCAAAAAATGCCGCCGAGTGTGCCTCATACATAGGGGCATAGGCAGCACAGGTGAGACCGCAGCCCCAGTCTCTGTGATGCCGTGGAAGCGTCGGCAGTGGAGCCCGAGGGCTGGCCCCAGCTTTGGGGGCTGGCCCCTTTGGCGTGGCAGAAATCCCCGGACGTTCGCAAGCCCATGACGGGTTCGGGCAAAAAACGCCGCCGAGCATGCCTCATACGTCGCGGCACAGGCAGCACAGGTAAGACCGCAGCCCCAGTCTCTGTGGTGCCGTGGAAGCGGTGGCAGTGGAGGCCGAGGGCCGGCCACAGCTTTGGGGGCTGGATCCTTTGGCGTGGGAGAAATCCCCGGACGTTCGCAAGCCCATGCCGGGTTCGGTGAAAAAATGCCGACGAGCGTGCCTCATACATCGGGGCATAGGCAGCACAGGTGAGACCGCAGCCCCAGTCTCTGTGGTGCCGTGGAAGCGTCGGCAGTGGAGGCCGAGGTCCGGCCCCAGCGGTGGGGGCTGGCCCCTTTGGCGTTGGCGAAATCCCGGGACGTTCGTAAGCCCCATGCCGGGTTCGGGCAAAAAACAACGCCGAGTGTACCTCATACGTTGGGGCATAGGCAGGCCAGCTCAGACCGCAGCCCCAGTCTCTGTGGTGCTGTGGAAGCGGCGGCAGTGGAGGCCGAGGGCCGGCCCCAGCTTTGGGGGCTGGCCCCTTTGGCGTGGGAGAAATCCCCGGACGTTCGCAAACCCCGTGCCGGGTTCGGGCAAAAAACGCCACTGAGTGTGCCTCATACGTCAGGGCATAGGCAGCACAGGTGACACTGCAGCCCCAGTCTCCGTGGTGCTGTGGAAGCGGCGGCAGTGGAGGCCGAGGGCCGGCCCCAGCTTTGGGGGCTGGCCCCTTTGGCGTGGGAGAAATCCCCGGACGTTCGCAAGCCCCGTGCCGGGTTCGGGCAAAAAACAACGCCGAGTGTACCTCATACGTTGGGGCATAGGCAGGCCAGCTCAGATCGCAGCCGCAGTCTCTGTGGTGCCATGGAAGCGGCGGCAGTGGAGGATGAGGGCTGGCAACAGATTTGGGGGCTGGCCCCTTTGGCGTGGGAGAAATCCCTGGACGTTCGCAAGCCCCGTGCCGGGTTCGGGCAAAAAACACCGCCGAGTGCACCTCATTCGTCGGGGCATATACAGGCCATGTGAGACCGCAGCCCCAGTCTCTGTGGTGCTGTGGAAGCGTCGGCAGTGGAGGCCGAGGGCCGGCCCCAGCTTTGGGGGCTGGCCCCTTTGGCGTGGGAGAAATCCCCGGACGTTCGCAAGCCCCGTGCCGGGTTCGGGCAAAAAACGCCACTGAGCGTGCCTCATACATCAGGGCATAGGCAGCACAGGTGAGACCGCAGCCGCAGTCTCTGTGGTGCCGTGGAAGCGGCGGCAGTGGAGGCCGAGGGCCGGCCCCAGCTTTGGGGGCTGGCCCCTTTGGCGTGGGAGAAATCCCCGGACGTTCGCAAGCCCCGTGCCGGGTTCGGGCAAAAAACAACGCCGAGTGTACCTCATACGTTGGGGCATAGGCAGGCCAGCTCAGACCGCAGCCGCAGTCTCTGTGGTGCCATGGAGGCGGCGGCAGTGGAGGATGAGGGCTGGCAACAGATTTGGGGGCTGGCCCCTTTGGCGTGGGAGAAATCCCTGGACGTTCGCAAGCCCATGCCGGGTTCGGTGAAAAAATGCCGACGAGCGTGCCTCATACATCGGGGCATAGGCAGCACAGGTGAGACCGCAGCCCCAGTCTCTGTGGTGCCGTGGAAGCGGCGGCAGTGGAGGCCGAGGGCTGGCCCCATCTTTGGTGGCTGGCCCCTTTGGCGTGGGAGAAATCCCCGGACGTTCGCAAGCCCATGCCGGCTTCAGGCAAAAAACACTGCCGAGCGTGCCTCATACGTCAGGGCATAGGCAGCACAGGTGAGATTGCAGCCCCAGTCTCTGTGGTGCCGTGGAAGCGGCGGCAGTGGAGGCCGAGGGCAGGTCACAGCTTTGGGGGCTGGATCCTTTGGCGTGGGAGAAATCTCCGATTGATCGCAAGCCCATGCCGGGTTAGGGCAAAAAACACCACCGAGCGTGCCTCATACGTCGGGGCATAGGCAGCACAGGTGAGACCGCAGCCCCAGTCTCTGTGGTGTCATGGAAGCGGCGGCAGCGGAGGCTGAGGGCTGGCCACAGCTTTGGGGGCTGGCCCCTTTGGCGTGGGAGAAATCCCCGGACGTTCGCAAGCCCATGCCGGGTTCGGGCAAAAAACGCCACCGAGCGTGCCTCATACGTAGGGGCATAGGCAGCACAGGTGAGACCGCAGCCCCAGTCTCTGTGGTGCCGTGGTAGTGGCGGCAGTGGAGGCCGAGGGCTGGCCACAGCCTTGGGGGCTGGCCCCTTTGGCGTGGGAGAAATCTCCGATTGATCGCAAGCCCATGCCGGGTTCGGGCAAAAAACACCACCGAGCGTGCCTCATACATCAGGGCATAGGCAGCACAGGTGAGCCCGCAGCCCCAGTCTCTGTGGTGTCGTGGAAGCGGCGGCAGTGGAGGCCGAGGGCTGGCCCCAGATTTGGGGGCTGGCCCCTTTGGCGTTGGAGAAATGCCTGGAAGTTCGCAAGCCCCGTGACGGGTTCGGGGAAAAAACACTGCCGAGTGTACCTCATACGTCGGGGCATAGGCAGCACAGGTGAGCCCGCAGCCCAAGTCTCCGTGGTGCCGTGGAAGCGGCGGCAGTGGAGGCCGAGGGCTGGCCCCAGCTTTGGGGGCTGGCCTCTTTGGCGTGGGAGAAATCCCCAGACGTTCGCAAGCCCATGCCGGGTTCGGTGAAAACATGCCACCGAGCGTGCCTCATACATAGGGGCATAGGCAGCACAGGTGAGACCACAGCCCCAGTCTCTGTGGTGCCGTGGAAGCGGCGGCAGTGGAGGATGAGGGCTGGCAACAGATTTGGGGGCCGGCCCCTTTGGCGTTGGAGAAAACCCCGGACGTTCGCAAGCCCATGCCGGTTTTGGGCAAAAAACGCCACCGAGCGTGCCTCATACGTCGGGGCATAGGCAGCACAGGTGAGCCCGCAGCCCCAGTCTCCGTGGTGCTGTGGAAGCGGCGGCAGTGGAGACCGAGGGCTGGCCCCAGCTTTGGGGGCTGGCCTCTTTGGCGTGGGAGAAATATCCCAGATGTTCGCAAGCCCATGCCGGGTTCGGTGAAAAAATGCCGACGAGCGTGCCTCATACATCAGGGCATAGGCAGCACAGGTGAGACCGCAGCCGCAGTCTCTGTGGTGCCGTGAAAGCGGCGGCAGTGGAGGCCGAGGGCCGGCCCCAGCTTTGGGGGCTGGCCCCTTTGGCGTGGGAGAAATCCCCGGACGTTCGCAAGCCCCGTGCCGGGTTCGGGCAAAAAACAACGCCGAGTGTACCTCATACGTTGGGGCATAGGCAGGCCAGCTCAGACCGCAGCCACAGTCTCTGTGGTGCCATGGAAGCGGCGGCAGTGGAGGATGAGGGCTGGCAACAGATTTGGGGGCTGGCCCCTTTGGCGTGGGAGAAATCCCTGGACGTTCGCAAGCCCATGCCGGGTTCGGTGAAAAAATGCCGCCGAGCGTGCCTCATACATCGGGGCATAGGCAGCACAGGTGAGACCGCAGCCCCAGTCTCTGTGGTGCCGTGGAAGCGGCGGCAGTGGAGGCCGAGGGCTGGCCCCAGCTTTGGGGGCTGGCCCCTTTGGCGTGGGAGAAATCCCCGGACGTTCGCAAGCCCATGCCGGCTTCAGGCAAAAAACACTGCCGAGCGTGCCTCATACGTCAGGGCATAGGCAGCACAGGTGAGATTGCAGCCCCAGTCTCTGTGGTGCCGTGGAAGCGGTTTGAGTGGAGGCCGAGGGCAGGTCACAGCTTTGGGGGCTGGATCCTTTGGCGTGGGAGAAATCCCCGGACTTTCGCAAGCCCCGTGCCGGGTTCGGGCAAATAACACCAGCAAACCTGTCTCATACGTCGGGGCATAGGCAGCACAGGTGAGACCGCAGCCCCAGTCTCTGCGGTGCCGTGGAAGCGGTGGCAGTGGAGGCCGAGGGCTGGCCACAGCTTTGGGTGCTGGCCCCTTTGGCGTGGGAGAAATCCCCGGACGTTCGCAAGCCCGTGCCGGGTTCGGGCAAAAAACACCACCGAGCGTGCCTCATAAGTCGGGGCATAGGCAGCACAGGTGAGACCGCAGCCCCGGTCTCTGTGGTGCCATGCAAGCGGCGGCAGTGGAGGCTGAGGGCTGGCAACAGCTTTCGGGGCTGGCCCCTTTGGCGTGGGTCAAATCCCTGGACGTTCGCAAGCCCTGTGCCGGGTTCGGGCAAATAACGCCGCTGAGCGTGCCTCATACGTCGGGGCATAGGCAGCACAGGTGAGCCCGCAGCCCCAGCCTCCGTGGTGCCGTGGAAGCGGCGGCAGTGGAGGCTGTGGGCTGGCCACAGATTTGCAAGCTGGCCTCTTTGACGTGGCAGAAATCCCCGGACATTTGCAAGCCCATGCCGGGTTCGGTGAAAAAATGCCGACGAGCGTGCCTCATACATCGGGGCATAGGCAGCACAGGTGAGACCGCAGCCCCAGTCTCTGTGGTGCCGTGGAAGCGGCGGCAGTGGAGGCCGAGGGCTGGCCCCAGCGGTGGGGGCTGGCCCCTTTGGCGTTGGCGAAATCCCCGGACGTTCGTAAGCCCCATGCCGGGTTCGGGCAAAAAACAACGCCGAGTGTACCTCATACGTTGGGGCATAGGCAGGCCAGCTCAGACCGCAGCCCCAGTCTCTGTGGTGCCATGGAAATGGCGGAAGTGGAGGATGAGGGCTGGCAACAGATTTGGGGGCTGGCCCCTTTGGCGTGGGAGAAATCCCTGGACATTCGCAAGCCCATGCCGGGTTCGGTGAAAAAATGCCGCCGAGCGTGCCTCATACATCAGGGCATAGGCAGCACAGGTGAGACCGCAGCCCCAGTCTCTGTGATTCCTTGGAAGCGGCGGCAGTGGAGGCCGAGGGCTGGCCCCAGATTTGGGGGCTGGCCCCTTTGGCGTGGGAGAAATCCCTGGACGTTCGCAAGCCCATGCCGGGTTCAGGCAAAAAACACTGCCGAGCGTGCCTCATACGTCGGGGCATAGGCAGCACAGGTGAGATTGCAGCCCCAGTCTCTGTGGTGCCGTGGAAGCGGCGGCAGTGGAGCCTGAGGGCCGGCCACAGCTTTGGGGGCTGGCCCCTTTGGCGTGGGAGAAATCTCCGATTGATCGCAAGCCCATGCCGGGTTAGGGCAAAAAACACCACCGAGCGTGCCTCATACGTCGGGGCATAGGCAGCACAGGTGAGACCGCAGCCCCAGTCTCTGTGGTGTCATGGAAGCGGCGGCAGCGGAGGCTGAGGGCTGGCCACAGCTTTGGGGGCTGGCCCCTTTGGCGTGGGAGAAATCCCCGGACGTTCGCAAGCCCATGCCGGGTTCGGGCAAAAAACGCCACCGAGCGTGCCTCATACGTAGGGGCATAGGCAGCACAGGTGAGACCGCAGCCCCAGTCTCTGTGGTGCCGTGGTAGTGGCGGCAGTGGAGGCCGAGGGCTGGCCACAGCCTTGGGGGCTGGCCCCTTTGGCGTGGGAGAAATCTCCGATTGATCGCAAGCCCATGCCGGGTTCGGGCAAAAAACACCACCGAGCGTGCCTCATACATCAGGGCATAGGCAGCACAGGTGAGCCCGCAGCCCCAGTCTCTGTGGTGTCGTGGAAGCGGCGGCAGTGGAGGCCGAGGGCTGGCCCCAGATTTGGGGGCTGGCCCCTTTGGCGTTGGAGAAATGCCTGGAAGTTCGCAAGCCCCGTGACGGGTTCGGGGAAAAAACACTGCCGAGTGTACCTCATACGTCGGGGCATAGGCAGCACAGGTGAGCCCGCAGCCCAAGTCTCCGTGGTGCCGTGGAAGCGGCGGCAGTGGAGGCCGAGGGCTGGCCCCAGCTTTGGGGGCTGGCCTCTTTGGCGTGGGAGAAATCCCCAGACGTTCGCAAGCCCATGCCGGGTTCGGTGAAAACATGCCACCGAGCGTGCCTCATACATAGGGGCATAGGCAGCACAGGTGAGACCACAGCCCCAGTCTCTGTGGTGCCGTGGAAGCGGCGGCAGTGGAGGATGAGGGCTGGCAACAGATTTGGGGGCCGGCCCCTTTGGCGTTGGAGAAAACCCCGGACGTTCGCAAGCCCATGCCGGTTTTGGGCAAAAAACGCCACCGAGCGTGCCTCATACGTCGGGGCATAGGCAGCACAGGTGAGCCCGCAGCCCCAGTCTCCGTGGTGCTGTGGAAGCGGCGGCAGTGGAGACCGAGGGCTGGCCCCAGCTTTGGGGGCTGGCCTCTTTGGCGTGGGAGAAATATCCCAGATGTTCGCAAGCCCATGCCGGGTTCGGTGAAAAAATGCCGACGAGCGTGCCTCATACATCAGGGCATAGGCAGCACAGGTGAGACCGCAGCCGCAGTCTCTGTGGTGCCGTGAAAGCGGCGGCAGTGGAGGCCGAGGGCCGGCCCCAGCTTTGGGGGCTGGCCCCTTTGGCGTGGGAGAAATCCCCGGACGTTCGCAAGCCCCGTGCCGGGTTCGGGCAAAAAACAACGCCGAGTGTACCTCATACGTTGGGGCATAGGCAGGCCAGCTCAGACCGCAGCCGCAGTCTCTGTGGTGCCATGGAAGCGGCGGCAGTGGAGGATGAGGGCTGGCAACAGATTTGGGGGCTGGCCCCTTTGGCGTGGGAGAAATCCCTGGACGTTCGCAAGCCCATGCCGGGTTCGGTGAAAAAATGCCGCCGAGCGTGCCTCATACATCGGGGCATAGGCAGCACAGGTGAGACCGCAGCCCCAGTCTCTGTGGTGCCGTGGAAGCGGCGGCAGTGGAGGCCGAGGGCTGGCCCCAGCTTTGGGGGCTGGCCCCTTTGGCGTGGGAGAAATCCCCGGACGTTCGCAAGCCCATGCCGGCTTCAGGCAAAAAACACTGCCGAGCGTGCCTCATACGTCAGGGCATAGGCAGCACAGGTGAGATTGCAGCCCCAGTCTCTGTGGTGCCGTGGAAGCGGTTTGAGTGGAGGCCGAGGGCAGGTCACAGCTTTGGGGGCTGGATCCTTTGGCGTGGGAGAAATCCCCGGACTTTCGCAAGCCCCGTGCCGGGTTCGGGCAAATAACACCAGCAAACCTGTCTCATACGTCGGGGCATAGGCAGCACAGGTGAGACCGCAGCCCCAGTCTCTGCGGTGCCGTGGAAGCGGTGGCAGTGGAGGCCGAGGGCTGGCCACAGCTTTGGGTGCTGGCCCCTTTGGCGTGGGAGAAATCCCCGGACGTTCGCAAGCCCGTGCCGGGTTCGGGCAAAAAACACCACCGAGCGTGCCTCATAAGTCGGGGCATAGGCAGCACAGGTGAGACCGCAGCCCCGGTCTCTGTGGTGCCATGCAAGCGGCGGCAGTGGAGGCTGAGGGCTGGCAACAGCTTTCGGGGCTGGCCCCTTTGGCGTGGGTCAAATCCCTGGACGTTCGCAAGCCCTGTGCCGGGTTCGGGCAAATAACGCCGCTGAGCGTGCCTCATACGTCGGGGCATAGGCAGCACAGGTGAGCCCGCAGCCCCAGCCTCCGTGGTGCCGTGGAAGCGGCGGCAGTGGAGGCTGTGGGCTGGCCACAGATTTGCAAGCTGGCCTCTTTGACGTGGCAGAAATCCCCGGACATTTGCAAGCCCATGCCGGGTTCAGTGAAAAAATGCCGCCGAGCGTGCCTCATATGTCGGGGCATAGGCAGCACAGGTGAGACCGCAGCCCCAGTCTCTGTGGTGCCGTGGAAGCGTCGGCAGTGGAGGCTGAGGGCCGGCCACAGCTTTCGGGGCTGGCCCATTTGGCGTGGGACAAAACCACGGACATTCGCAAGCCCCGTTCCGGGTTCAGGCAAAAAATACCGCCGAGCATGCCTCATACGTCGGGGCATAGGCAGCACACGTGAGACCGCAGCCCAAGTCTCCGATGTGCCATGGAAGTGGCGGCAGTGGAGGCCGAGGGCTGGCCACAGCTTTGGGGGCCGGCCCCTTTAGTGTGGGAGAAATCCCCAGACGTTCGCAAGCCCCGTGACGGGTTCGGGCAAATAACGACGCCGAACGTGCCTCATACGTCGGGGCATAGGCAGCACAGGTGAGACCGCAGCCCCAGTCTCTGTGGTACCGTGGAAGCGGCGGCAGTGTAGGCTGAGGTCCGGCCCCAGCTTTGGGGGCTGGCCCCTTTGGCGTGGGAGAAATCTCTGATTGATCGCAAGCCCATGCCGGGTTCGGGCAAAAAACACCACCGAGCGTGCCTCATACATCAGGGCATAGGCAGCACAGGTGAGACCGCAGCCGCAGTCTCTGTGGTGCCGTGGAAGCGGCGGCAGTGGAGGCCGAGGGCCGGCCACAGCTTTGGGGGCTGGCTCCTTTGGTGTGGGAGAAATCCCCGGACTTTCGCAAGCCCCGTGCCGGGTTCGGGCAAATAACACCAGCTAACCTGTCTCATACGTCGGGGCATAGGCAGCACAGGTGAGACCGCAGCCCCAGTCTCTGCGGTGCCGTGGAAGCGGCGGCAGTGGAGGCCGAGGGCTGGCCACAGCTTTGGGGGCTGGCCCCTTTGGCGTGGGAGAAATCCCCGGACATTCGCAAGCCCCGTGACGGGTTCGGTGAAAAAATGCCGCCGAGCGTGCCTCATATATCAGGGCATAGGCAGCACAGGTGAGACCGCAGCCCCAGTCTCTGTGGTGCCGTGGAAGCGGCGGCAGTGGAGGCCGAGGGCTGGCCCCAGCTTTGGTGGCTGGCCCCTTTGGTGTGGGAGAAATCCCCGGACGTTCGCAAGCCCGTGCGGGGTTCGGGCAAAAAAAATCACCGAGCGTGCCTCATATATCAGGGCATAGGCAGCACAGGTGAGACCGTAGCCCCAGTCTCTGTGGTGCCATGCAAGCGGCGGCAGTGGAGGTCGAGGGCCGGCCCCAGCTTTGGGGGCTGGATCCTTTGGCGTGGGAGAAATCCCCGGACGTTCGCAAGCCCCGTGCCGGGTTCGGGCAAAATCACCGCCGAGCGTGCCTCATACGTCGGGGCATAGGCAGCACACGTGAGACTGCAGCCCCAGTCTCCGTGGTGCCGTGGAAGCGGCGGCAGTGGAGGCCGAGGGCTGGCCCCAGCTTTGGGGGCTGGCCCCTTTGGCGTGGGAGAAATCCCCGGACATTCGCAAGCCCCGTGCCGGGTTCAGGCAAAAAACACCGCCGAGCGTGCCTCATACGTCGGGGCATAGGCAGCACAGGTGAGACCGCAGCCCCAGTCTCCGATGTGCCATGGAAGTGGCGGCAGTGGAGGCCGAGGGCTGGCCACAGCTTTGGGGGCCGGCCCCTTTGGTGTGGGAGAAATCCCCGGACGTTCGCAAGCCCCGTGACGGGTTCGGGCAAATAACGACACCGAACGTGCCTCATACGTCGGGGCATAGGCAGCACAGGTGAGACCGCAGCCCCAGTCTCCGTGGTGCCGTGGAAGCGGCGGCAGTGGAGGCCGAGGGCCGGCCACAGCTTTGGGGCTGGCCCCTTTGGCGTGGGAGAAATCCCCGGACGTTCGCAAGCCCCGTGCCGGGTTCGGGCAAAAAACACCGCCGAGTGCACCTCATTCGTCGGGGCATAGACAGGCCATGTGAGACCGCAGCCCCAGTCTCTGTGGTGCTGTGGAAGCGTCGGCAGTGGAGGCCGAGGGCCGGCCCCAGCTTTGGGGGCTGGCCCCTTTGGCGTGGGAGAAATCCCCGGACGTTCGCAAGCCCCGTGCCGGGTTCGGGCAAAAAAACGCCACTGAGTGTGCCTCATACGTCAGGGCATAGGCAGCACAGGTGACACTGCAGCCCCAGTCTCCGTGGTGCTGTGGAAGCGGCGGCAGTGGAGGCCGAGGGCCGGCCCCAGCTTTGGGGGCTGGCTCCTTTGGCGTGGGAGAAATCCCCGGACGTTCGCAAGCCCCGTGCCGGTTTCGGGCAAAAAACAACGCCGAGTGTACCTCATACGTTGGGGCATAGGCAGGCCAGCTCAGACCGCAGCCGCAGTCTCTGTGGTGCCATGGAAGCGGCGGCAGTGGAGGATGAGGGCTGGCAACAGATTTGGGGGCTGGCCCCTTTGGCGTGGGAGAAATCCCCGGACATTCGCAAGCCCCGTGCCGGGTTCGGGCAAAAAACACCGCCGAGTGCACCTCATTCGTCGGGGCATAGACAGGCCATGTGAGACCGCAGCCCCAGTCTCTGTGGTGCTGTGGAAGCGTCGGCAGTGGAGGCCGAGGGCCGGCCCCAGCTTTGGGGGCTGGCCCCTTTGGCGTGGGAGAAATCCCCGGACGTTCGCAAGCCCCGTGCCGGGTTCGGGCAAAAAACGCCACTGAGCGTGCCTCATACATCAGGGCATAGGCAGCACAGGTGAGACCGCAGCCGCAGTCTCTGTGGTGCCGTGGAAGCGTCGGCAGTGGAGGCCGAGGGCCGGCCCCAGCTTTGGGGGCTGGCCCCTTTGGCGTGGGAGAAATCCCCAGACGTTCGCAAGCCCCGTGCCGGGTTCGGGCAAAAAACGCCACTGAGTGTGCCTCATACATAGGGGCATAGGCAGCACAGGTGAGACTGCAGCCCCTGTCTCTGTGGTTCCTTGGAAGCGGCGGCAGTGGAGGCCGAGGGCCGGCCCCAGCTTTGGGGGCTGGCTCCTTTGGCGTGGGAGAAATGCCCGGACGTTCGCAAGCCCCGTGACGGGTTCGGGGAAAAAACACTGCCGAGTGTACCTCATACGTTGGGGCACAGGCAGGCCAGCTCAGACCGCAGCCCCAGTCTCTGTGGTGCCATGGAAGCGGCGGCAGTGGAGGCTGAGGGCAGGTCACAGCTTTCGGGGCTGGCCCCTTTGGCGTGGGAGAAATCCCCGGACGTTCGCCAGCCCATGCCGGGTTCGGGCAAAAAACGCCACCGAGCGTGCCTCATACGTCGGGGCATAGGCAGCACAGGTGAGCCCGCAGCCCCAGTCTCCGTGGTGCTGTGGAAGCGGCGGCAGTGGAGACCGAGGGCTGGCCCCAGCTTTGGGGGCTGGCCTCTTTGGCGTGGGAGAAATCCCCAGATGTTCGCAAGCCCATGCCGGGTTCGGTGAAAAAATGCCGACGAGCGTGCCTCATACATCAGGGCATAGGCAGCACAGGTGAGACCGCAGCCGCAGTCTCTGTGGTGCCGTGGAAGCGGCGGCAGTGGAGGCCGAGGGCCGGCCCCAGCTTTGGGGGCTGGCTCCTTTGGCGTGGGAGAAATCCCCGGACGTTCGCAAGCCCCGTGCCGGGTTCAGGCAAAAAACAACGCCGAGTGTACCTCATACGTTGGGGCATAGGCAGGCCAGCTCAGACCACAGCCGCAGTCTCTGTGGTGCCATGGAAGCGGCGGCAGTGGAGGATGAGGGCTGGCAACAGATTTGGGGGCTGGCCCCTTTGGCGTGGGAGAAATCCCTGGACGTTCGCAAGCCCATGCCGGGTTCGGTGAAAAAATGCCGCCGAGCGTGCCTCATACATCGGGGCATAGGCAGCACAGGTGAGACCGCAGCCCCAGTCTCTGTGGTGCCGTGGAAGCGGCGGCAGTGGAGGCCGAGGGCTGGCCCCAGCTTTGGGGGCTGGCCCCTTTGGCGTGGGAGAAATCCCCGGACGTTCGCAAGCCCATGCCGGCTTCAGGCAAAAAACACTGCCGAGCGTGCCTCATACGTCAGGGCATAGGCAGCACAGGTGAGATTGCAGCCCCAGTCTCTGTGGTGCCGTGGAAGCGGTTTGAGTGGAGGCCGAGGGCAGGTCACAGCTTTGGGGGCTGGATCCTTTGGCGTGGGAGAAATCCCCGGACTTTCGCAAGCCCCGTGCCGGGTTCGGGCAAATAACACCAGCAAACCTGTCTCATACGTCGGGGCATAGGCAGCACAGGTGAGACCGCAGCCCCAGTCTCTGCGGTGCCGTGGAAGCGGTGGCAGTGGAGGCCGAGGGCTGGCCACAGCTTTGGGTGCTGGCCCCTTTGGCGTGGGAGAAATCCCCGGACGTTCGCAAGCCCGTGCCGGGTTCGGGCAAAAAACACCACCGAGCGTGCCTCATAAGTCGGGGCATAGGCAGCACAGGTGAGACCGCAGCCCCGGTCTCTGTGGTGCCATGCAAGCGGCGGCAGTGGAGGCTGAGGGCTGGCAACAGCTTTCGGGGCTGGCCCCTTTGGCGTGGGTCAAATCCCTGGACGTTCGCAAGCCCTGTGCCGGGTTCGGGCAAATAACGCCGCCGAGCGTGCCTCATACGTCGGGGCATAGGCAGCACAGGTGAGCCCGCAGCCCCAGCCTCCGTGGTGCCGTGGAAGCGGCGGCAGTGGAGGCTGTGGGCTGGCCACAGATTTGCAAGCTGGCCTCTTTGACGTGGCAGAAATCCCCGGACATTTGCAAGCCCATGCCGGGTTCAGTGAAAAAATGCCGCCGAGCGTGCCTCATATGTCGGGGCATAGGCAGCACAGGTGAGACCGCAGCCCCAGTCTCTGTGGTGCCGTGGAAGCGTCGGCAGTGGAGGCTGAGGGCCGGCCACAGCTTTCGGGGCTGGCCCATTTGGCATGGGACAAAACCACGGACATTCGCAAGCCCCGTTCCGGGTTCAGGCAAAAAATACCGCCGAGCATGCCTCATACGTCGGGGCATAGGCAGCACACGTGAGACCGCAGCCCAAGTCTCCGATGTGCCATGGAAGTGGCGGCAGTGGAGGCCGAGGGCTGGCCACAGCTTTGGGGGCCGGCCCCTTTAGTGTGGGAGAAATCCCCAGACGTTCGCAAGCCCCGTGACGGGTTCGGGCAAATAACGACGCCGAACGTGCCTCATACGTCGGGGCATAGGCAGCACAGGTGAGACCGCAGCCCCAGTCTCTGTGGTACCGTGGAAGCGGCGGCAGTGTAGGCTGAGGTCCGGCCCCAGCTTTGGGGGCTGGCCCCTTTGGCGTGGGAGAAATCTCCGATTGATCGCAAGCCCATGCCGGGTTCGGGCAAAAAACACCACCGAGCGTGCCTCATACACGGGGCATAGGCAGCACAGGTGAGACCGCAGCCGCAGTCTCTGTGGTGCCGTGGAAGCGGCGGCAGTGGAGGCCGAGGGCCGGCCACAGCTTTGGGGGCTGGCTCCTTTGGCGTGGGAGAAATCCCCAGACGTTCGCAAGCCCCGTGCCGGGTTCGGGCAAAAAACACCGCCGAGTGCACCTCATTCGTCGGGGCATAGACAGGCCAGGTGAGACCGCAGCCCCAGTCTCTGTGGTGCCGTGGAAGCGGTGGCAGTGGAGGCCGAGGGCCGGCCCCAGCTTTGGGGGCTGGCCCCTTTGGCGTGGGAGAAATCCCTGCACGTTCGCAAGCCGCGTGCCGGGTTCGGGCAAAAAATGCCGCCAAGCGTGCCTGATATGTCGGGGCATAGGTAGCACAGGTGGGACCGAAGCCCCAGTCTCTGTGGTGCCGTGGAAGCGGCGGCAGTGGAGGCCGAGGGCTGGCCACAGCTTTGGGGGCTGGCCCCTTTGGCGTGGCAGAAATCCCCGGACGTTCGCAAGCCCTTGCCGGGTTCGGGCAAAAAACGCCACCGAGCGTGCCTCATACATAGGGGCATAGGCAGCACAGGTGAGACCGCAGCCCCAGTCTCTGTGGTGCCGTGGAAGCGGCGGCAGTGGAGGCCGAGGGCCGGCCCCAGCTTTGGGGGCTGGCTCCTTTGGCGTGGAAGAAATCCCCGGACGTTCGCAAGCCCATGCCGGCTTCAGGCAAAAAACACTGCCGAGCGTGCCTCATACGTCAGGGCATAGGCAGCACAGGTGAGATTGCAGCCCCAGTCTCTGTGGTGCCGTGGAAGCCCTTTGAGTGGAGGCCGAGGGCAGGTCACAGCTTTGGGGGCTGGATCCTTTGGTGTGGGAGAAATCCCCGGACTTTCGCAAGCCCCGTGCCGGGTTCGGGCAAATAACACCAGCAAACCTGTCTCATACGTCGGGGCATAGGCAGCACAGGTGAGACCGCAGCCTCAGTCTCTGCGGTGCCGTGGAAGCGGCGGCAGTGGAGGCCGAGGGCTGGCCACAGCTTTGGGGGCTGGCCCCTTTGGCGTGGGAGAAATCCCCGGACATTCGCAAGCCCCGTGACGGGTTCGGTGAAAAAATGCCGCCGAGCGTGCCTCATATATCAGGGCATAGGCAGCACAGGTGAGACCGCAGCCCCAGTCTCTGTGGTGCCGTGGAAGCGGCGGCAGTGGAGGCCGAGGGCTGGCCCCAGCTTTGGTGGCTGGCCCCTTTGGTGTGGGAGAAATCCCCGGACGTTCGCAAGCAAGTGCGGGGTTCGGGCAAAAAAAACCACCGAGCGTGCCTCATATATCAGGGCATAGGCAGCACAGGTGAGACCGCAGCCCCAGTCTCCGTGGTGCCGTGGAAGCGGCGGCAGTGGAGGCCGAGGGCCGGCCACAGCTTTGGGGCTGGCCCCTTTGGCGTGGGAGAAATCCCCGGACGTTCGCAAGCCCCGTGCCGGGTTCGGGCAAAAAACACCGCCGAGTGCACCTCATTCGTCGGGGCATAGACAGGCCATGTGAGACCGCAGCCCCAGTCTCTGTGGTGCCGTGGAAGCGTCGGCAGTGGAGGCCGAGGGCCGGCCGCAGCTTTGGGGGCTGGCCCCTTTGGCGTGGGAGAAATCCCTGGACGTTCGCAAGCCCCGTGCCGGTTTCGGGCAAAAAATGCCGCCGAGTGTGCCTCATACATAGGGGCATAGGCAGCACAGGTGAGACCGCAGCCCCAGTCTCTGTGATGCCGTGGAAGCGTCGGCAGTGGAGGCCGAGGGCTGGCCCCAGCTTTGGGGGCTGGCCCCTTTGGCGTGGCAGAAATCCCCGGACGTTCGCAAGCCCATGACGGGTTCGGGCAAAAAACGCCGCCGAGCATGCCTCATACGTCGCGGCACAGGCAGCACAGGTAAGACCGCAGCCCCAGTCTCTGTGGTGCCGTGGAAGCGGTGGCAGTGGAGGCCGAGGGCCGGCCACAGCTTTGGGGGCTGGATCCTTTGGCGTGGGAGAAATCCCCGGACGTTCGCAAGCCCATGCCGGGTTCGGTGAAAAAATGCCGACGAGCGTGCCTCATACATCGGGGCATAGGCAGCACAGGTGAGACCGCAGCCCCAGTCTCTGTGGTGCCGTGGAAGCGTCGGCAGTGGAGGCCGAGGGCTGGCCCCAGCGGTGGGGGCTGGCCCCTTTGGCGTTGGCGAAATCCCCGGACGTTCGTAAGCCCCATGCCGGGTTCGGGCAAAAAACAACGCCGAGTGTACCTCATACGTTGGGGCATAGGCAGGCCAGCTTAGACCGCAGCCCCAGTCTCTGTGGTGCCATGGAAGTGGCGGAAGTGGAGGATGAGGGCTGGCAACAGATTTGGGGGCTGGCCCCTTTGGCGTGGGAGAAATCCCTGGACATTCGCAAGCCCATGCCGGGTTCGGTGAAAAAATGCCGCCGAGCGTGCCTCATACATCAGGGCATAGGCAGCACAGGTGAGACCGCAGCCCCAGTCTCTGTGATTCCTTGGAAGCGGCGGCAGTGGAGGCCGAGGGCTGGCCACACCTTTGGGGGCTGGCCCCTTTGGCGTGGGAGAAATCCCTGGACGTTCGCAAGCCCATGCCGGGTTCAGGCAAAAAACACTGCCGAGCGTGCCTCATACGTCGGGGCATAGGCAGCACAGGTGAGATTGCAGCCCCAGTCTCTGTGGTGCCGTGGAAGCGGCGGCAGTGGAGCCTGAGGGCCGGCCACAGCTTTGGGGGCTGGCCCCTTTGGCGTGGGAGAAATCTCCGATTGATCGCAAGCCCATGCCGGGTTAGGGCAAAAAACACCACCGAGCGTGCCTCATACGTCGGGGCATAGGCAGCACAGGTGAGACCGCAGCCCCAGTCTCTGTGGTGTCATGGAAGCGGCGGCAGCGGAGGCTGAGGGCTGGCCACAGCTTTGGGGGCTGGCCCCTTTGGCGTGGGAGAAATCCCCGGACGTTCGCAAGCCCATGCCGGGTTCGGGCAAAAAACGCCACCGAGCGTGCCTCATACGTAGGGGCATAGGCAGCACAGGTGAGACCGCAGCCCCAGTCTCTGTGGTGCCGTGGTAGTGGCGGCAGTGGAGGCCGAGGGCTGGCCACAGCCTTGGGGGCTGGCCCCTTTGGCGTGGGAGAAATCTCCGATTGATCGCAAGCCCATGCCGGGTTCGGGCAAAAAACACCACCGAGCGTGCCTCATACATCAGGGCATAGGCAGCACAGGTGAGCCCGCAGCCCCAGTCTCTGTGGTGTCGTGGAAGCGGCGGCAGTGGAGGCCGAGGGCTGGCCCCAGATTTGGGGGCTGGCCCCTTTGGCGTGGGAGAAATGCCCGGAAGTTCGCAAGCCCCGTGACGGGTTCGGGGAAAAAACACTGCCGAGTGTACCTCATACGTCGGGGCATAGGCAGCACAGGTGAGCCCGCAGCCCAAGTCTCCGTGGTGCCGTGGAAGCGGCGGCAGTGGAGGCTGAGGGCTGGCCCCAGCTTTGGGGGCTGGCCTCTTTGGCGTGGGAGAAATCCCCAGACGTTCGCAAGCCCATGCCGGGTTCGGTGAAAACATGCCACCGAGCGTGCCTCATACATAGGGGCATAGGCAGCACAGGTGAGACCACAGCCCCAGTCTCTGTGGTGCCGTGGAAGCGGCGGCAGTGGAGGATGAGGGCTGGCAACAGATTTGGGGGCCGGCCCCTTTGGCGTTGGAGAAAACCCCGGACGTTCGCAAGCCCATGCCGGGTTTGGGCAAAAAACGCCACCGAGCGTGCCTCATACGTCAGGGCATAGGCAGCACAGGTGAGCCCGCAGCCCCAGTCTCTGTGGTGCTGTGGAAGCGGCGGCAGTGGAGACCGAGGGCTGGCCCCAGCTTTGGGGGCTGGCCTCTTTGGCGTGGGAGAAATATCCCAGATGTTCGCAAGCCCATGCCGGGTTCGGTGAAAAAATGCCGACGAGCGTGCCTCATACATCAGGGCATAGGCAGCACAGGTGAGACCGCAGCCGCAGTCTCTGTGGTGCCGTGAAAGCGGCGGCAGTGGAGGCCGAGGGCCGGCCCCAGCTTTGGGGGCTGGCCCCTTTGGCGTGGGAGAAATCCCCGGACGTTCGCAAGCCCCGTGCCGGGTTCGGGCAAAAAACAACGCCGAGTGTACCTCATACGTTGGGGCATAGGCAGGCCAGCTCAGACCGCAGCCGCAGTCTCTGTGGTGCCATGGAAGCGGCGGCAGTGGAGGATGAGGGCTGGCAACAGATTTGGGGGCTGGCCCCTTTGGCGTGGGAGAAATCCCTGGACGTTCGCAAGCCCATGCCGGGTTCGGTGAAAAAATGCCGCCGAGCGTGCCTCATACATCGGGGCATAGGCAGCACAGGTGAGACCGCAGCCCCAGTCTCTGTGGTGCCGTGGAAGCGGCGGCAGTGGAGGCCGAGGGCTGGCCCCAGCTTTGGGGGCTGGCCCCTTTGGCGTGGGAGAAATCCCCGGACGTTCGCAAGCCCATGCCGGCTTCAGGCAAAAAACACTGCCGAGCGTGCCTCATACGTCAGGGCATAGGCAGCACAGGTGAGATTGCAGCCCCAGTCTCTGTGGTGCCGTGGAAGCGGTTTGAGTGGAGGCCGAGGGCAGGTCACAGCTTTGGGGGCTGGATCCTTTGGCGTGGGAGAAATCCCCGGACTTTCGCAAGCCCCGTGCCGGGTTCGGGCAAATAACACCAGCAAACCTGTCTCATACGTCGGGGCATAGGCAGCACAGGTGAGACCGCAGCCCCAGTCTCTGCGGTGCCGTGGAAGCGGTGGCAGTGGAGGCCGAGGGCTGGCCACAGCTTTGGGTGCTGGCCCCTTTGGCGTGGGAGAAATCCCCGGACGTTTCCAAGCCCGTGCCGGGTTCGGGCAAAAAACACCACCGAGCGTGCCTCATAAGTCGGGGCATAGGCAGCACAGGTGAGACCGCAGCCCCGGTCTCTGTGGTGCCATGCAAGCGGCGGCAGTGGAGGCTGAGGGCTGGCAACAGCTTTCGGGGCTGGCCCCTTTGGCGTGGGTCAAATCCCTGGACGTTCGCAAGCCCTGTGCCGGGTTCGGGCAAATAACGCCGCTGAGCGTGCCTCATACGTCGGGGCATAGGCAGCACAGGTGAGCCCGCAGCCCCAGCCTCCGTGGTGCCGTGGAAGCGGCGGCAGTGGAGGCTGTGGGCTGGCCACAGATTTGCAAGCTGGCCTCTTTGACGTGGGAGAAATCCCCGGACATTTGCAAGCCCATGCCGGGTTCAGTGAAAAAATGCCGCCGAGCGTGCCTCATATGTCGGGGCATAGGCAGCACAGGTGAGACCGCAGCCCCAGTCTCTGTGGTGCCGTGGAAGCGTCGGCAGTGGAGGCTGAGGGCCGGCCACAGCTTTCGGGGCTGGCCCATTTGGCGTGGGACAAAACCACGGACATTCGCAAGCCCCGTTCCGGGTTCAGGCAAAAAATACCGCCGAGCATGCCTCATACGTCGGGGCATAGGCAGCACACGTGAGACCGCAGCCCAAGTCTCCGATGTGCCATGGAAGTGGCGGCAGTGGAGGCCGAGGGCTGGCCACAGCTTTGGGGGCCGGCCCCTTTAGTGTGGGAGAAATCCCCAGACGTTCGCAAGCCCCGTGACGGGTTCGGGCAAATAACGACGCCGAACGTGCCTCATACGTCGGGGCATAGGCAGCACAGGTGAGACCGCAGCCCCAGTCTCTGTGGTACCGTGGAAGCGGCGGCAGTGTAGGCTGAGGTCCGGCCCCAGCTTTGGGGGCTGGCCCCTTTGGCGTGGGAGAAATCTCCGATTGATCGCAAGCCCATGCCGGGTTCGGGCAAAAAACACCACCGAGCGTGCCTCATACACGGGGCATAGGCAGCACAGGTGAGACCGCAGCCGCAGTCTCTGTGGTGCCGTGGAAGCGGCGGCAGTGGAGGCCGAGGGCCGGCCACAGCTTTGGGGGCTGGCTCCTTTGGCGTGGGAGAAATCCCCAGACGTTCGCAAGCCCCGTGCCGGGTTCGGGCAAAAAACACCGCCGAGTGCACCTCATTCGTCGGGGCATAGACAGGCCAGGTGAGACCGCAGCCCCAGTCTCTGTGGTGCCGTGGAAGCGGTGGCAGTGGAGGCCGAGGGCCGGCCCCAGCTTTGGGGGCTGGCCCCTTTGGCGTGGGAGAAATCCCTGCACGTTCGCAAGCCGCGTGCCGGGTTCGGGCAAAAAATGCCGCCAAGCGTGCCTGATATGTCGGGGCATAGGTAGCACAGGTGGGACCGAAGCCCCAGTCTCTGTGGTGCCGTGGAAGCGGCGGCAGTGGAGGCCGAGGGCTGGCCCCAGCTTTGGGGGCTGGCCCCTTTGGCGTGGCAGAAATCCCCGGACGTTCGCAAGCCCTTGCCGGGTTCGGGCAAAAAACGCCACCGAGCGTGCCTCATACATAGGGGCATAGGCAGCACAGGTGAGACCGCAGCCCCAGTCTCTGTGGTGCCGTGGAAGCGGCGGCAGTGGAGGCCGAGGGCCGGCCCCAGCTTTGGGGGCTGGCTCCTTTGGCGTGGAAGAAATCCCCGGACGTTCGCAAGCCCATGCCGGCTTCAGGCAAAAAACACTGCCGAGCGTGCCTCATACGTCAGGGCATAGGCAGCACAGGTGAGATTGCAGCCCCAGTCTCTGTGGTGCCGTGGAAGCGGTTTGAGTGGAGGCCGAGGGCAGGTCACAGCTTTGGGGGCTGGATCCTTTGGTGTGGGAGAAATCCCCGGACTTTCGCAAGCCCCGTGCCGGGTTCGGGCAAATAACACCAGCAAACCTGTCTCATACGTCGGGGCATAGGCAGCACAGGTGAGACCGCAGCCTCAGTCTCTGCGGTGCCGTGGAAGCGGCGGCAGTGGAGGCCGAGGGCTGGCCACAGCTTTGGGGGCTGGCCCCTTTGGCGTGGGAGAAATCCCCGGACATTCGCAAGCCCCGTGACGGGTTCGGTGAAAAAATGCCGCCGAGCGTGCCTCATATATCAGGGCATAGGCAGCACAGGTGAGACCGCAGCCCCAGTCTCTGTGGTGCCGTGGAAGCGGCGGCAGTGGAGGCCGAGGGCTGGCCCCAGCTTTGGTGGCTGGCCCCTTTGGTGTGGGAGAAATCCCCGGACGTTCGCAAGCAAGTGCGGGGTTCGGGCAAAAAAAACCACCGAGCGTGCCTCATATATCAGGGCATAGGCAGCACAGGTGAGACCGCAGCCCCAGTCTCCGTGGTGCCGTGGAAGCGGCGGCAGTGGAGGCCGAGGGCCGGCCACAGCTTTGGGGCTGGCCCCTTTGGCGTGGGAGAAATCCCCGGACGTTCGCAAGCCCCGTGCCGGGTTCGGGCAAAAAACACCGCCGAGTGCACCTCATTCGTCGGGGCATAGACAGGCCATGTGAGACCGCAGCCCCAGTCTCTGTGGTGCCGTGGAAGCGTCGGCAGTGGAGGCCGAGGGCCGGCCGCAGCTTTGGGGGCTGGCCCCTTTGGCGTGGGAGAAATCCCTGGACGTTCGCAAGCCCCGTGCCGGTTTCGGGCAAAAAATGCCGCCGAGTGTGCCTCATACATAGGGGCATAGGCAGCACAGGTGAGACCGCAGCCCCAGTCTCTGTGATGCCGTGGAAGCGTCGGCAGTGGAGCCCGAGGGCTGGCCCCAGCTTTGGGGGCTGGCCCCTTTGGCGTGGCAGAAATCCCCGGACGTTCGCAAGCCCATGACGGGTTCGGGCAAAAAACGCCGCCGAGCATGCCTCATACGTCGCGGCACAGGCAGCACAGGTAAGACCGCAGCCCCAGTCTCTGTGGTGCCGTGGAAGCGGTGGCAGTGGAGGCCGAGGGCCGGCCACAGCTTTGGGGGCTGGATCCTTTGGCGTGGGAGAAATCCCCGGACGTTCGCAAGCCCATGCCGGGTTCGGTGAAAAAATGCCGACGAGCGTGCCTCATACATCGGGGCATAGGCAGCACAGGTGAGACCGCAGCCCCAGTCTCTGTGGTGCCGTGGAAGCGTCGGCAGTGGAGGCCGAGGTCCGGCCCCAGCGGTGGGGGCTGGCCCCTTTGGCGTTGGCGAAATCCCGGGACGTTCGTAAGCCCCATGCCGGGTTCGGGCAAAAAACAACGCCGAGTGTACCTCATACGTTGGGGCATAGGCAGGCCAGCTCAGACCGCAGCCCCAGTCTCTGTGGTGCTGTGGAAGCGGCGGCAGTGGAGGCCGAGGGCCGGCCCCAGCTTTGGGGGCTGGCCCCTTTGGCGTGGGAGAAATCCCCGGACGTTCGCAAGCCCCGTGCCGGGTTCGGGCAAAAAACGCCACTGAGTGTGCCTCATACGTCAGGGCATAGGCAGCACAGGTGACACTGCAGCCCCAGTCTCCGTGGTGCTGTGGAAGCGGCGGCAGTGGAGGCCGAGGGCCGGCCCCAGCTTTGGGGGCTGGCCCCTTTGGCGTGGGAGAAATCCCCGGACGTTCGCAAGCCCCGTGCCGGGTTCGGGCAAAAAACAACGCCGAGTGTACCTCATACGTTGGGGCATAGGCAGGCCAGCTCAGATCGCAGCCGCAGTCTCTGTGGTGCCATGGAAGCGGCGGCAGTGGAGGATGAGGGCTGGCAACAGATTTGGGGGCTGGCCCCTTTGGCGTGGGAGAAATCCCTGGACGTTCGCAAGCCCCGTGCCGGGTTCGGGCAAAAAACACCGCCGAGTGCACCTCATTCGTCGGGGCATATACAGGCCATGTGAGACCGCAGCCCCAGTCTCTGTGGTGCTGTGGAAGCGTCGGCAGTGGAGGCCGAGGGCCGGCCCCAGCTTTGGGGGCTGGCCCCTTTGGCGTGGGAGAAATCCCCGGACGTTCGCAAGCCCCGTGCCGGGTTCGGGCAAAAAACGCCACTGAGCGTGCCTCATACATCAGGGCATAGGCAGCACAGGTGAGACCGCAGCCGCAGTCTCTGTGGTGCCGTGGAAGCGGCGGCAGTGGAGGCCGAGGGCCGGCCCCAGCTTTGGGGGCTGGCCCCTTTGGCGTGGGAGAAATCCCCGGACGTTCGCAAGCCCCGTGCCGGGTTCGGGCAAAAAACAACGCCGAGTGTACCTCATACGTTGGGGCATAGGCAGGCCAGCTCAGACCGCAGCCGCAGTCTCTGTGGTGCCATGGAAGCGGCGGCAGTGGAGGATGAGGGCTGGCAACAGATTTGGGGGCTGGCCCCTTTGGCGTGGGAGAAATCCCTGGACGTTCGCAAGCCCATGCCGGGTTCGGTGAAAAAATGCCGCCGAGCGTGCCTCATACATCGGGGCATAGGCAGCACAGGTGAGACCGCAGCCCCAGTCTCTGTGGTGCCGTGGAAGCGGCGGCAGTGGAGGCCGAGGGCTGGCCCCATCTTTGGTGGCTGGCCCCTTTGGCGTGGGAGAAATCCCCGGACGTTCGCAAGCCCATGCCGGCTTCAGGCAAAAAACACTGCCGAGCGTGCCTCATACGTCAGGGCATAGGCAGCACAGGTGAGATTGCAGCCCCAGTCTCTGTGGTGCCGTGGAAGCGGCGGCAGTGGAGGCCGAGGGCAGGTCACAGCTTTGGGGGCTGGATCCTTTGGCGTGGGAGAAATCTCCGATTGATCGCAAGCCCATGCCGGGTTAGGGCAAAAAACACCACCGAGCGTGCCTCATACGTCGGGGCATAGGCAGCACAGGTGAGACCGCAGCCCCAGTCTCTGTGGTGTCATGGAAGCGGCGGCAGCGGAGGCTGAGGGCTGGCCACAGCTTTGGGGGCTGGCCCCTTTGGCGTGGGAGAAATCCCCGGACGTTCGCAAGCCCATGCCGGGTTCGGGCAAAAAACGCCACCGAGCGTGCCTCATACGTAGGGGCATAGGCAGCACAGGTGAGACCGCAGCCCCAGTCTCTGTGGTGCCGTGGTAGTGGCGGCAGTGGAGGCCGAGGGCTGGCCACAGCCTTGGGGGCTGGCCCCTTTGGCGTGGGAGAAATCTCCGATTGATCGCAAGCCCATGCCGGGTTCGGGCAAAAAACACCACCGAGCGTGCCTCATACATCAGGGCATAGGCAGCACAGGTGAGCCCGCAGCCCCAGTCTCTGTGGTGTCGTGGAAGCGGCGGCAGTGGAGGCCGAGGGCTGGCCCCAGATTTGGGGGCTGGCCCCTTTGGCGTTGGAGAAATGCCCGGAAGTTCGCAAGCCCCGTGACGGGTTCGGGGAAAAAACACTGCCGAGTGTACCTCATACGTCGGGGCATAGGCAGCACAGGTGAGCCCGCAGCCCATGTCTCCGTGGTGCCGTGGAAGCGGCGGCAGTGGAGGCCGAGGGCTGGCCCCAGCTTTGGGGGCTGGCCTCTTTGGCGTGGGAGAAATCCCCAGACGTTCGCAAGCCCATGCCGGGTTCGGTGAAAACATGCCACCGAGCGTGCCTCATACATAGGGGCATAGGCAGCACAGGTGAGACCACAGCCCCAGTCTCTGTGGTGCCGTGGAAGCGGCGGCAGTGGAGGATGAGGGCTGGCAACAGATTTGGGGGCCGGCCCCTTTGGCGTTGGAGAAAACCCCGGACGTTCGCAAGCCCATGCCGGGTTTGGGCAAAAAACGCCACCGAGCGTGCCTCATACGTCGGGGCATAGGCAGCACAGGTGAGCCCGCAGCCCCAGTCTCCGTGGTGCTGTGGAAGCGGCGGCAGTGGAGACCGAGGGCTGGCAACAGATTTGGGGGCTGGCCTCTTTGGCGTGGGAGAAATATCCCAGATGTTCGCAAGCCCATGCCGGGTTCGGTGAAAAAATGCCGACGAGCGTGCCTCATACATCAGGGCATAGGCAGCACAGGTGAGACCGTAGCCCCAGTCTCTGTGGTGCCGTGGAAGCGGCGGCAGTGGAGGCCGAGGGCCGGCCCCAGCTTTGGGGGCTGGCCCCTTTGGCGTGGGAGAAATCCCCGGACGTTCGCAAGCCCCGTGCCGGGTTCGGGCAAAAAACAACGCCGAGTGTACCTCATACGTTGGGGCATAGGCAGGCCAGCTCAGACCGCAGCCGCAGTCTCTGTGGTGCCATGGAAGCGGCGGCAGTGGAGGATGAGGGCTGGCAACAGATTTGGGGGCTGGCCCCTTTGGCGTGGGAGAAATCCCTGGACGTTCGCAAGCCCATGCCGGGTTCGGTGAAAAAATGCCGCCGAGCGTGCCTCATACATCGGGGCATAGGCAGCACAGGTGAGACCGCAGCCCCAGTCTCTGTGGTGCCGTGGAAGCGGCGGCAGTGGAGGCCGAGGGCTGGCCCCAGCTTTGGGGGCTGGCCCCTTTGGCGTGGGAGAAATCCCCGGACGTTCGCAAGCCCATGCCGGCTTCAGGCAAAAAACACTGCCGAGCGTGCCTCATACGTCAGGGCATAGGCAGCACAGGTGAGATTGCAGCCCCAGTCTCTGTGGTGCCGTGGAAGCGGTTTGAGTGGAGGCCGAGGGCAGGTCACAGCTTTGGGGGCTGGATCCTTTGGCGTGGGAGAAATCCCCGGACTTTCGCAAGCCCCGTGCCGGGTTCGGGCAAATAACACCAGCAAACCTGTCTCATACGTCGGGGCATAGGCAGCACAGGTGAGACCGCAGCCCCAGTCTCTGCGGTGCCGTGGAAGCGGTGGCAGTGGAGGCCGAGGGCTGGCCACAGCTTTGGGTGCTGGCCCCTTTGGCGTGGGAGAAATCCCCGGACGTTCGCAAGCCCGTGCCGGGTTCGGGCAAAAAACACCACCGAGCGTGCCTCATAAGTCGGGGCATAGGCAGCACAGGTGAGACCGCAGCCCCGGTCTCTGTGGTGCCATGCAAGCGGCGGCAGTGGAGGCTGAGGGCTGGCAACAGCTTTCGGGGCTGGCCCCTTTGGCGTGGGTCAAATCCCTGGACGTTCGCAAGCCCTGTGCCGGGTTCGGGCAAATAACGCCGCCGAGCGTGCCTCATACGTCGGGGCATAGGCAGCACAGGTGAGCCCGCAGCCCCAGCCTCCGTGGTGCCGTGGAAGCGGCGGCAGTGGAGGCTGTGGGCTGGCCACAGATTTGCAAGCTGGCCTCTTTGACGTGGCAGAAATCCCCGGACATTTGCAAGCCCATGCCGGGTTCAGTGAAAAAATGCCGCCGAGCGTGCCTCATATGTCGGGGCATAGGCAGCACAGGTGAGACCGCAGCCCCAGTCTCTGTGGTGCCGTGGAAGCGTCGGCAGTGGAGGCTGAGGGCCGGCCACAGCTTTCGGGGCTGGCCCATTTGGCGTGGGACAAAACCACGGACATTCGCAAGCCCCGTTCCGGGTTCAGGCAAAAAATACCGCCGAGCATGCCTCATACGTCGGGGCATAGGCAGCACACGTGAGACCGCAGCCCAAGTCTCCGATGTGCCATGGAAGTGGCGGCAGTGGAGGCCGAGGGCTGGCCACAGCTTTGGGGGCCGGCCCCTTTAGTGTGGGAGAAATCCCCAGACGTTCGCAAGCCCCGTGACGGGTTCGGGCAAATAACGACGCCGAACGTGCCTCATACGTCGGGGCATAGGCAGCACAGGTGAGACCGCAGCCCCAGTCTCTGTGGTACCGTGGAAGCGGCGGCAGTGTAGGCTGAGGTCCGGCCCCAGCTTTGGGGGCTGGCCCCTTTGGCGTGGGAGAAATCCCTGGACGTTCGCAAGCCCCGTGCCGGGTTCGGGCAAAAAACACCGCCGAGTGCACCTCATTCGTCGGGGCATATACAGGCCATGTGAGACCGCAGCCCCAGTCTCTGTGGTGCTGTGGAAGCGTCGGCAGTGGAGGCCGAGGGCCGGCCCCAGCTTTGGGGGCTGGCCCCTTTGGCGTGGGAGAAATCCCCGGACGTTCGCAAGCCCCGTGCCGGGTTCGGGCAAAAAACGCCACTGAGCGTGCCTCATACATCAGGGCATAGGCAGCACAGGTGAGACCGCAGCCGCAGTCTCTGTGGTGCCGTGGAAGCGGCGGCAGTGGAGGCCGAGGGCCGGCCCCAGCTTTGGGGGCTGGCCCCTTTGGCGTGGGAGAAATCCCCGGACGTTCGCAAGCCCCGTGCCGGGTTCGGGCAAAAAACAACGCCGAGTGTACCTCATACGTTGGGGCATAGGCAGGCCAGCTCAGACCGCAGCCGCAGTCTCTGTGGTGCCATGGAGGCGGCGGCAGTGGAGGATGAGGGCTGGCAACAGATTTGGGGGCTGGCCCCTTTGGCGTGGGAGAAATCCCTGGACGTTCGCAAGCCCATGCCGGGTTCGGTGAAAAAATGCCGCCGAGCGTGCCTCATACATCGGGGCATAGGCAGCACAGGTGAGACCGCAGCCCCAGTCTCTGTGGTGCCGTGGAAGCGGCGGCAGTGGAGGCCGAGGGCTGGCCCCAGCTTTGGGGGCTGGCCCCTTTGGCGTGGGAGAAATCCCCGGACGTTCGCAAGCCCATGCCGGCTTCAGGCAAAAAACACTGCCGAGCGTGCCTCATACGTCAGGGCATAGGCAGCACAGGTGAGATTGCAGCCCCAGTCTCTGTGGTGCCGTGGAAGCGGCGGCAGTGGAGGCCGAGGGCAGGTCACAGCTTTGGGGGCTGGATCCTTTGGCGTGGGAGAAATCTCCGATTGATCGCAAGCCCATGCCGGGTTAGGGCAAAAAACACCACCGAGCGTGCCTCATACGTCGGGGCATAGGCAGCACAGGTGAGACCGCAGCCCCAGTCTCTGTGGTGTCATGGAAGCGGCGGCAGCGGAGGCTGAGGGCTGGCCACAGCTTTGGGGGCTGGCCCCTTTGGCGTGGGAGAAATCCCCGGACGTTCGCAAGCCCATGCCGGGTTCGGGCAAAAAACGCCACCGAGCGTGCCTCATACGTAGGGGCATAGGCAGCACAGGTGAGACCGCAGCCCCAGTCTCTGTGGTGCCGTGGTAGTGGCGGCAGTGGAGGCCGAGGGCTGGCCACAGCCTTGGGGGCTGGCCCCTTTGGCGTGGGAGAAATCTCCGATTGATCGCAAGCCCATGCCGGGTTCGGGCAAAAAACACCACCGAGCGTGCCTCATACATCAGGGCATAGGCAGCACAGGTGAGCCCGCAGCCCCAGTCTCTGTGGTGTCGTGGAAGCGGCGGCAGTGGAGGCCGAGGGCTGGCCCCAGATTTGGGGGCTGGCCCCTTTGGCGTTGGAGAAATGCCCGGAAGTTCGCAAGCCCCGTGACGGGTTCGGGCAAAAAACACCACCGAGCGTGCCTCATACATCAGGGCATAGGCAGCACAGGTGAGCCCGCAGCCCATGTCTCCGTGGTGCCGTGGAAGCGGCGGCAGTGGAGGCCGAGGGCTGGCCCCAGCTTTGGGGGCTGGCCTCTTTGGCGTGGGAGAAATCCCCAGACGTTCGCAAGCCCATGCCGGGTTCGGTGAAAACATGCCACCGAGCGTGCCTCATACATAGGGGCATAGGCAGCACAGGTGAGACCACAGCCCCAGTCTCTGTGGTGCCGTGGAAGCGGCGGCAGTGGAGGATGAGGGCTGGCAACAGATTTGGGGGCCGGCCCCTTTGGCGTTGGAGAAAACCCCGGACGTTCGCAAGCCCATGCCGGGTTTGGGCAAAAAACGCCACCGAGCGTGCCTCATACGTCGGGGCATAGGCAGCACAGGTGAGCCCGCAGCCCCAGTCTCCGTGGTGCTGTGGAAGCGGCGGCAGTGGAGACCGAGGGCTGGCAACAGATTTGGGGGCTGGCCTCTTTGGCGTGGGAGAAATATCCCAGATGTTCGCAAGCCCATGCCGGGTTCGGTGAAAAAATGCCGACGAGCGTGCCTCATACATCAGGGCATAGGCAGCACAGGTGAGACCGCAGCCGCAGTCTCTGTGGTGCCGTGGAAGCGGCGGCAGTGGAGGCCGAGGGCCGGCCCCAGCTTTGGGGGCTGGCCCCTTTGGTGTGGGAGAAATCCCCGGACGTTCGCAAGCCCCGTGCCGGGTTCGGGCAAAAAACAACGCCGAGTGTACCTCATACTTTGGGGCATAGGCAGGCCAGCTCAGACCGCAGCCGCAGTCTCTGTGGTGCCATGGAAGCGGCGGCAGTGGAGGATGAGGGCTGGCAACAGATTTGGGGGCTGGCCCCTTTGGCGTGGGAGAAATCCCTGGACGTTCGCAAGCCCATGCCGGGTTCGGTGAAAAAATGCCGCCGAGCGTGCCTCATACATCGGGGCATAGGCAGCACAGGTGAGACCGCAGCCCCGGTCTCTGTGGTGCCGTGGAAGCGGCGGCAGTGGAGGCAGAGGGCTGGCCCCATCTTTGGTGGCTGGCCCCTTTGGCGTGGGAGAAATCCCCGGACGTTCGCAAGCCCATGCCGGCTTCAGGCAAAAAACACTGCCGAGCGTGCCTCATACGTCAGGGCATAGGCAGCACAGGTGAGATTGCAGCCCCAGTCTCTGTGGTGCCGTGGAAGCGGTTTGAGTGGAGGCCGAGGGCAGGTCACAGCTTTGGGGGCTGGATCCTTTGGCGTGGGAGAAATCCCCGGACTTTCGCAAGCCCCGTGCCGGGTTCGGGCAAATAACACCAGCAAACCTGTCTCATACGTCGGGGCATAGGCAGCACAGGTGAGACCGCAGCCCCAGTCTCTGCGGTGCCGTGGAAGCGGTGGCAGTGGAGGCCGAGGGCTGGCCACAGCTTTGGGTGCTGGCCCCTTTGGCGTGGGAGAAATCCCCGGACGTTCGCAAGCCCGTGCCGGGTTCGGGCAAAAAACACCACCGAGCGTGCCTCATAAGTCGGGGCATAGGCAGCACAGGTGAGACCGCAGCCCCGGTCTCTGTGGTGCCATGCAAGCGGCGGCAGTGGAGGCTGAGGGCTGGCAACAGCTTTCGGGGCTGGCCCCTTTGGCGTGGGTCAAATCCCTGGACGTTCGCAAGCCCTGTGCCGGGTTCGGGCAAATAACGCCGCCGAGCGTGCCTCATACGTCGGGGCATAGGCAGCACAGGTGAGCCCGCAGCCCCAGCCTCCGTGGTGCCGTGGAAGCGGCGGCAGTGGAGGCTGTGGGCTGGCCACAGATTTGCAAGCTGGCCTCTTTGACGTGGCAGAAATCCCCGGACATTTGCAAGCCCATGCCGGGTTCAGTGAAAAAATGCCGCCGAGCGTGCCTCATATGTCGGGGCATAGGCAGCACAGGTGAGACCGCAGCCCCAGTCTCTGTGGTGCCGTGGAAGCGTCGGCAGTGGAGGCTGAGGGCCGGCCACAGCTTTCGGGGCTGGCCCATTTGGCGTGGGACAAAACCACGGACATTCGCAAGCCCCGTTCCGGGTTCAGGCAAAAAATACCGCCGAGCATGCCTCATACGTCGGGGCATAGGCAGCACACGTGAGACCGCAGCCCAAGTCTCCGATGTGCCATGGAAGTGGCGGCAGTGGAGGCCGAGGGCTGGCCACAGCTTTGGGGGCTGGCCCCTTTAGTGTGGGAGAAATCCCCAGACGTTCGCAAGCCCCGTGACGGGTTCGGGCAAATAACGACGCCGAACGTGCCTCATACGTCGGGGCATAGGCAGCACAGGTGAGACCGCAGCCCCAGTCTCTGTGGTACCGTGGAAGCGGCGGCAGTGTAGGCTGAGGTCCGGCCCCAGCTTTGGGGGCTGGCCCCTTTGGCGTGGGAGAAATCTCTGATTGATCGCAAGCCCATGCCGGGTTCGGGCAAAAAACACCACCGAGCGTGCCTCATACACGGGGCATAGGCAGCACAGGTGAGACCGCAGCCGCAGTCTCTGTGGTGCCGTGGAAGCGGCGGCAGTGGAGGCCGAGGGCCGGCCACAGCTTTGGGGGCTGGCTCCTTTGGTGTGGGAGAAATCCCCGGACTTTCGCAAGCCCCGTGCCGGGTTCGGGCAAATAACACCAGCAAACCTGTCTCATACGTCGGGGCATAGGCAGCACAGGTGAGACCGCAGCCTCAGTCTCTGCGGTGCCGTGGAAGCGGCGGCAGTGGAGGCCGAGGGCTGGCCACAGCTTTGGGGGCTGGCCCCTTTGGCGTGGGAGAAATCCCCGGACATTCGCAAGCCCCGTGACGGGTTCGGTGAAAAAATGCCGCCGAGCGTGCCTCATATATCAGGGCATAGGCAGCACAGGTGAGACCGCAGCCCCAGTCTCTGTGGTGCCGTGGAAGCGGCGGCAGTGGAGGCCGAGGGCTGGCCCCAGCTTTGGTGGCTGGCCCCTTTGGTGTGGGAGAAATCCCCGGACGTTCGCAAGCCCGTGCGGGGTTCGGGCAAAAAAAACCACCGAGCGTGCCTCATATATCAGGGCATAGGCAGCACAGGTGAGACCGCAGCCCCAGTCTCTGTGGTGCCATGCAAGCGGCGGCAGTGGAGGCCGAGGGCCGGCCCCAGCTTTGGGGGCTGGATCCTTTGGCGTGGGAGAAATCCCCGGACGTTCGCAAGCCCCGTGCCGGGTTCGGGCAAAATCACCGCCGAGCGTGCCTCATACGTCGGGGCATAGGCAGCACACGTGAGACTGCAGCCCCAGTCTCCGTGGTGCCGTGGAAGCGGCGGCAGTGGAGGCCGAGGGCTGGCCCCAGCTTTGGGGGCTGGCCCCTTTGGCGTGGGAGAAATCCCCGGACATTCGCAAGCCCCGTGCCGGGTTCAGGCAAAAAACACCGCCGAGCGTGCCTCATACGTCGGGGCATAGGCAGCACAGGTGAGACCGCAGCCCCAGTCTCCGATGTGCCATGGAAGTGGCGGCAGTGGAGGCCGAGGGCTGGCCACAGCTTTGGGGGCCGGCCCCTTTGGTGTGGGAGAAATCCCCGGACGTTCGCAAGCCCCGTGACGGGTTCGGGCAAATAACGACACCGAACGTGCCTCATACGTCGGGGCATAGGCAGCACAGGTGAGACCGCAGCCCCAGTCTCCGTGGTGCCGTGGAAGCGGCGGCAGTGGAGGCCGAGGGCCGGCCACAGCTTTGGGGCTGGCCCCTTTGGCGTGGGAGAAATCCCCGGACGTTCGCAAGCCCCGTGCCGGGTTCGGGCAAAAAACACCACCGAGTGCACCTCATTCGTCGGGGCATAGACAGGCCATGTGAGACCGCAGCCCCAGTCTCTGTGGTGCTGTGGAAGCGTCGGCAGTGGAGGCCGAGGGCCGGCCCCAGCTTTGGGGGCTGGCTCCTTTGGCGTGGGAGAAATCCCCGGACGTTCGCAAGCCCCGTGCCGGGTTCGGGCAAAAAACGCCACTGAGTGTGCCTCATACGTCAGGGCATAGGCAGCACAGGTGAGACTGCAGCCCCAGTCTCCGTGGTGCTGTGGAAGCGGCGGCAGTGGAGGCCGAGGGCCGGCCCCAGCTTTGGGGGCTGGCCCCTTTGGCGTGGGAGAAATCCCCGGACGTTCGCAAGCCCCGTGCCGGGTTCGGGCAAAAAACAACGCCGAGTGTACCTCATACGTTGGGGCATAGGAAGGCCAGGTCAGACCGCAGCCGCAGTCTCTGTGGTGCCATGGAAGCGGCGGCAGTGGAGGATGAGGGCTGGCAACAGATTTGGGGGCTGGCCCCTTTGGCGTGGGAGAAATCCCTGGACGTTCGCAAGCCCCGTGCCGGGTTCGGGCAAAAAACACCGCCAAGTGCACCTCATTCGTCGGGGCATAGACAGGCCATGTGAGACCGCAGCCCCAGTCTCTGTGGTGCTGTGGAAGCGTCGGCAGTGGAGGCCGAGGGCCGGCCCCAGCTTTGGGGGCTGGCCCCTTTGGCGTGGGAGAAATCCCCAGACGTTCGCAAGCCCCGTGCCGGGTTCGGGCAAAAAACGCCACTGAGCGTGCCTCATACATCAGGGCATAGGCAGCACAGGTGAGACCGCAGCCGCAGTCTCTGTGGTGCCGTGGAAGCGGCGGCAGTGGAGGCCGAGGGCCGGCCCCAGCTTTGGGGGCTGGCCCCTTTGGCGTGGGAGAAATCCCCGGACGTTCGCAAGCCCCGTGCCGGGTTCGGGCAAAAAACAACGCCGAGTGTACCTCATACGTTGGGGCATAGGCAGGCCAGCTCAGACCGCAGCCGCAGTCTCTGTGGTGCCATGGAAGCGGCGGCAGTGGAGGATGAGGGCTGGCAACAGATTTGGGGGCTGGCCCCTTTGGCGTGGGAGAAATCCCTGGACGTTCGCAAGCCCATGCCGGGTTCGGTGAAAAAATGCCGCCGAGCGTGCCTCATACATCGGGGCATAGGCAGCACAGGTGAGACCGCAGCCCCGGTCTCTGTGGTGCCGTGGAAGCGGCGGCAGTGGAGGCCGAGGGCTGGCCCCAGCTTTGGGGGCTGGCCCCTTTGGCGTGGGAGAAATCCCCGGACATTCGCAAGCCCCGTGCCGGGTTCAGGCAAAAAACACCGCCGAGCGTGCCTCATACGTCGGGGCATAGGCAGCACAGGTGAGACCGCAGCCCCAGTCTCCGATGTGCCATGGAAGTGGCGGCAGTGGAGGCCGAGGGCTGGCCACAGCTTTGGGGGCCGGCCCCTTTGGTGTGGGAGAAATCCCCGGACGTTCGCAAGCCCCGTGACGGGTTCGGGCAAATAACGACACCGAACGTGCCTCATACGTCGGGGCATAGGCAGCACAGGTGAGACCGCAGCCCCAGTCTCCGTGGTGCCGTGGAAGCGGCGGCAGTGGAGGCCGAGGGCCGGCCACAGCTTTGGGGCTGGCCCCTTTGGCGTGGGAGAAATCCCCGGACGTTCGCAAGCCCCGTGCCGGGTTCGGGCAAAAAACACCGCCGAGTGCACCTCATTCGTTGGGGCATAGACAGGCCATGTGAGACCGCAGCCCCAGTCTCTGTGGTGCCGTGGAAGCGTCGGCAGTGGAGGCCGAGGGCCGGCCGCAGCTTTGGGGGCTGGCCCCTTTGGCGTGGGAGAAATCCCTGGACGTTCGCAAGCCCCGTGCCGGTTTCGGGCAAAAAATGCCGCCGAGTGTGCCTCATACATAGGGGCATAGGCAGCACAGGTGAGACCGCAGCCCCAGTCTCTGTGATGCCGTGGAAGCGTCGGCAGTGGAGCCCGAGGGCTGGCCACAGCTTTGGGGGCTGGCCCCTTTGGCGTGGCAGAAATCCCCGGACGTTCGCAAGCCCATGACGGGTTCGGGCAAAAAACGCCGCCGAGCATGCCTCATACGTCGGGGCACAGGCAGCACAGGTAAGACCGCAGCCCCAGTCTCTGTGGTGCCGTGGAAGCGGTGGCAGTGGAGCCCGAGGGCAGGTCACAGCTTTGGGGGCTGGATCCTTTGGCGTGGGAGAAATCCCCGGACGTTCGCACCCCCATGCCGGGTTCGGTGAAAAAATGCCAACGAGCGTGCCTCATACATCGGGGCATAGGCAGCACAGGTGAGACCGCAGCCGCAGTCTCTGTGGTGCCGTGGAAGCGGCGGCAGTGGAGGCCGAGGGATGGCCCCAGCGGTGGGGGCTGGCCCCTTTGGCGTTGGCGAAATCCCCGGACGTTCGTAAGCCCCATGCCGGGTTCGGGCAAAAAACAACGCCGAGTGTACCTCATACGTTGGGGCATAGGCAGGCCAGCTCAGACCGCAGCCCCAGTCTCTGTGGTGCCATGGAAGTGGCGGAAGTGGAGGATGAGGGCTGGCAACAGATTTGGGGGCTGGCCCCTTTGGCGTGGGAGAAATCCCTGGACATTCGCAAGCCCATGCCGGGTTCGGTGAAAAAATGCCGCCGAGCGTGCCTCATACATCAGGGCATAGGCAGCACAGGTGAGACCGCAGCCCCAGTCTCTGTGATTCCTTGGAAGCGGCGGCAGTGGAGGCCGAGGGCTGGCCACACCTTTGGGGGCTGGCCCCTTTGGCGTGGGAGAAATCCCTGGACGTTCGCAAGCCCATGCCGGGTTCAGGCAAAAAACACTGCCGAGCGTGCCTCATACGTCGGGGCATAGGCAGCACAGGTGAGATTGCAGCCCCAGTCTCTGTGGTGCCGTGGAAGCGGCGGCAGTGGAGCCTGAGGGCCGGCCCCAGCTTTGGGGGCTGGCCCCTTTGGCGTGGGAGAAATCTCCGATTGATCGCAAGCCCATGCCGGGTTAGGGCAAAAAACACCACCGAGCGTGCCTCATACGTCGGGGCATAGGCAGCACAGGTGAGACCGCAGCCCCAGTCTCTGTGGTGTCATGGAAGCGGCGGCAGCGGAGGCTGAGGGCTGGCCACAGCTTTGGGGGCCGGCCCCTTTAGCGTTGGAGAAAACCCCGGACGTTCGCAAGCCCATGCCGGGTTTGGGCAAAAAACGCCACCGAGCATGCCTCATACGTCGGGGCATAGGCAGCACAGGTGAGCCCGCAGCCCCAGTCTCTGTGGTGCCGTGGAAGCGGCGGCAGTGGAGGCCGAGGGCCGGCCCCAGCTTTGGGGGCTGGCCCCTTTGGCGTGGGAGAAATATCCCAGATGTTCGCAAGCCCATGCCGGGTTCGGTGAAAAAATGCCGACGAGCGTGCCTCATACATCAGGGCATAGGCAGCACAGGTGAGACCGCAGCCGCAGTCTCTGTGGTGCCGTGGAAGCGGCGGCAGTGGAGGCCGAGGGCTGGCCCCAGCTTTGGGTGCTGGCCCCTTTGGCGTGGGAGAAATCCCCGGACGTTCGCAAGCCCCGTGCCGGGTTCGGGCAAAAAACAACGCCGAGTGTACCTCATACGTTGGGGCATAGGCAGGCCAGCTCAGACCGCAGCCGCAGTCTCTGTGGTGCCATGGAAGCGGCGGCAGTGGAGGATGAGGGCTGGCAACAGATTTGGGGGCTGGCCCCTTTGGCGTGGGAGAAATCCCTGGACGTTCGCAAGCCCATGCCGGGTTCGGTGAAAAAATGCCGCCGAGCGTGCCTCATACATCGGGGCATAGGCAGCACAGGTGAGACCGCAGCCCCAGTCTCTGTGGTGCCGTGGAAGCGGCGGCAGTGGAGGCCGAGGGCTGGCCCCAGCTTTGGGGGCTGGCCCCTTTGGCGTGGGAGAAATCCCCGGACGTTCGCAAGCCCATGCCAGCTTCAGGCAAAAAACACTGCCGAGCGTGCCTCATACGTCAGGGCATAGGCAGCACAGGTGAGATTGCAGCCCCAGTCTCTGTGGTGCCGTGGAAGCGGTTTGAGTGGAGGCCGAGGGCAGGTCACAGCTTTGGGGGCTGGATCCTTTGGCGTGGGAGAAATCCCCGGACTTTCGCAAGCCCCGTGCCGGGTTCGGGCAAATAACACCAGCAAACCTGTCTCATACGTCGGGGCATAGGCAGCACAGGTGAGACCGCAGCCCCAGTCTCTGCGGTGCCGTGGAAGCGGTGGCAGTGGAGGCCGAGGGCTGGCCACAGCTTTGGGTGCTGGCCCCTTTGGCGTGGGAGAAATCCCCGGACGTTCGCAAGCCCGTGCCGGGTTCGGGCAAAAAACACCACCGAGCGTGCCTCATAAGTCGGGGCATAGGCAGCACAGGTGAGACCGCAGCCCTGGTCTCTGTGGTGCCATGCAAGCGGCGGCAGTGGAGGCTGAGGGCTGGCAACAGCTTTCGGGGCTGGCCCCTTTGGCGTGGGTCAAATCCCTGGACGTTCGCAAGCCCTGTGCCGGGTTCGGGCAAATAACGCCGCCGAGCGTGCCTCATACGTCGGGGCATAGGCAGCACAGGTGAGCCCGCAGCCCCAGCCTCCGTGGTGCCGTGGAAGCGGCGGCAGTGGAGGCTGTGGGCTGGCCACAGATTTGCAAGCTGGCCTCTTTGACGTGGCAGAAATCCCCGGACATTTGCAAGCCCATGCCGGGTTCAGTGAAAAAATGCCGCCGAGCGTGCCTCATATGTCGGGGCATAGGCAGCACAGGTGAGACCGCAGCCCCAGTCTCTGTGGTGCCGTGGAAGCGTCGGCAGTGGAGGCTGAGGGCCGGCCACAGCTTTCGGGGCTGGCCCATTTGGCGTGGGACAAAACCACGGACATTCGCAAGCCCCGTTCCGGGTTCAGGCAAAAAATACCGCCGAGCATGCCTCATACGTCGGGGCATAGGCAGCACACGTGAGACCGCAGCCCAAGTCTCCGATGTGCCATGGAAGTGGCGGCAGTGGAGGCCGAGGGCTGGCCACAGCTTTGGGGGCCGGCCCCTTTAGTGTGGGAGAAATCCCCAGACGTTCGCAAGCCCCGTGACGGGTTCGGGCAAATAACGACGCCGAACGTGCCTCATACGTCGGGGCATAGGCAGCACAGGTGAGACCGCAGCCCCAGTCTCTGTGGTACCGTGGAAGCGGCGGCAGTGTAGGCTGAGGTCCGGCCCCAGCTTTGGGGGCTGGCCCCTTTGGCGTAGGAGAAATCTCCGATTGATCGCAAGCCCATGCCGGGTTCGGGCAAAAAACACCACCGAGCGTGCCTCATACACGGGGCATAGGCAGCACAGGTGAGACCGCAGCCCCAGTCTCTGTGGTGTCGTGGAAGCAGCGGCAGTGGAGGCCGAGGGCTGGCCCCAGATTTGGGGGCTGGCCCCTTTGGCGTGGGAGAAATCCCCGGAAGTTCGCAAGCCCCGTGACGGGTTCGGGGAAAAAACACTGCCGAGTGTACCTCATACGTCGGGGCATAGGCAGCACAGGTGAGCCCGCAGCCCAAGTCTCCGTGGTGCCGTGGAAGCGGCGGCAGTGGAGGCCGAGGGCTGGCCCCAGCTTTGGGGGCTGGCCTCTTTGGCGTGGGAGAAATCCCCAGACGTTCGCAAGCCCATGCCGGGTTCGGTGAAAACATGCCACCGAGCGTGCCTCATACATCAGGGCATAGGCAGCACAGGTGAGACCACAGCCCCAGTCTCTGTGGTGCCGTGGAAGCGGCGGCAGTGGAGGATGAGGGCTGGCAACAGATTTGGGGGCCGGCCCCTTTGGCGTTGGAGAAAACCCCGGACGTTCGCAAGCCCATGCCGGGTTTGGGCAAAAAACGCCACCGAGCGTGCCTCATACGTCGGGGCATAGGCAGCACAGGTGAGCCCGCAGCCCCAGTCTCCGTGGTGCTGTGGAAGCGGCGGCAGTGGAGACCGAGGGCTGGCCCCAGCTTTGGGGGCTGGCCTCTTTGGCGTGGGAGAAATATCCCAGATGTTCGCAAGCCCATGCCGGGTTCGGTGAAAAAATGCCGACGAGCGTGCCTCATACATCAGGGCATAGGCAGCACAGGTGAGACCGCAGCCGCAGTCTCTGTGGTGCCGTGGAAGCGGCGGCAGTGGAGGCCGAGGGCCGGCCACAGCTTTGGGGGCTGGCCCCTTTGGCGTGGGAGAAATCCCCGGACGTTCGCAAGCCCCGTGCCGGGTTCGGGCAAAAAACAACGCCGAGTGTACCTCATACGTTGGGGCATAGGCAGGCCAGCTCAGACCGCAGCCGCAGTCTCTGTGGTGCCATGGAAGCGGCGGCAGTGGAGGATGAGGGCTGGCAACAGATTTGGGGGCTGGCCCCTTTGGCGTGGGAGAAATCCCTGGACGTTCGCAAGCCCATGCCGGGTTCGGTGAAAAAATGCCGCCGAGCGTGCCTCATACATCGGGGCATAGGCAGCACAGGTGAGACCGCAGCCCCAGTCTCTGTGGTGCCGTGGAAGCGGCGGCAGTGGAGGCCAAGGGCTGGCCCCAGCTTTGGGGGCTGGCCCCTTTGGCGTGGGAGAAATCCCCGGACGTTCGCAAGCCCATGCCGGCTTCAGGCAAAAAACACTGCCGAGCGTGCCTCATACGTCAGGGCATAGGCAGCACAGGTGAGATTGCAGCCCCAGTCTCTGTGGTGCCGTGGAAGCGGCGGCAGTGGAGGCCGAGGGCAGGTCACAGCTTTGGGGGCTGGATCCTTTGGCGTGGGAGAAATCCCCGGACTTTCGCAAGCCCCGTGCCGGGTTCGGGCAAATAACACCAGCAAACCTGTCTCATACGTCGGGGCATAGGCAGCACAGGTGAGACCGCAGCCCCAGTCTCTGCGGTGCCGTGGAAGCGGTGGCAGTGGAGGCCGAGGGCTGGCCACAGCTTTGGGGGCTGGCCCCTTTGGCGTGGGAGAAATCCCCGGACGTTCGCAAGCCCGTGCCGGGTTCGGGCAAAAAACACCACCGAGCGTGCCTCATAAGTCGGGGCATAGGCAGCACAGGTGAGACCGCAGCCCTGGTCTCTGTGGTGCCATGCAAGCGGCGGCAGTGGAGGCTGAGGGCTGGCAACAGCTTTCGGGGCTGGCCCCTTTGGCGTGGGTCAAATCCCTGGACGTTCGCAAGCCCTGTGCCGGGTTCGGGCAAATAACGCCGCCGAGCGTGCCTCATACGTCGGGGCATAGGCAGCACAGGTGAGCCCGCAGCCCCAGCCTCCGTGGTGCCGTGGAAGCGGCGGCAGTGGAGGCTGTGGGCTGGCCACAGATTTGCAAGCTGGCCTCTTTGACGTGGCAGAAATCCCCGGACATTTGCAAGCCCATGCCGGGTTCAGTGAAAAAATGCCGCCGAGCGTGCCTCATATGTCGGGGCATAGGCAGCACAGGTGAGACCGCAGCCCCAGTCTCTGTGGTGCCGTGGAAGCGTCGGCAGTGGAGGCTGAGGGCCGGCCACAGCTTTCGGGGCTGGCCCATTTGGCGTGGGACAAAACCACGGACATTCGCAAGCCCCGTTCCGGGTTCAGGCAAAAAATACCGCCGAGCGTGCCTCATACGTCGGGGCACAGGCAGCACACGTGAGACCGCAGCCCAAGTCTCCGATGTGCCATGGAAGTGGCGGCAGTGGAGGCCGAGGGCTGGCCACAGCTTTGGGGGCCGGCCCCTTTAGTGTGGGAGAAATCCCCAGACGTTCGCAAGCCCCGTGACGGGTTCGGGCAAATAACGACGCCGAACGTGCCTCATACGTCGGGGCATAGGCAGCACAGGTGAGACCGCAGCCCCAGTCTCTGTGGTACTGTGGAAGCGGCGGCAGTGTAGGCTGAGGTCCGGCCCCAGCTTTGGGGGCTGGCCCCTTTGGCGTGGGAGAAATCTCCGATTGATCGCAAGCCCATGCCGGGTTCGGGCAAAAAACGCCGCCAAACGTGCCTCATACGTCGTGGCATAGGCAGCACAGGTGAGACCGCAGCCGCAGTCTCTGTGGTGCCGTGGAAGCGGTTTGAGTGGAGGCCGAGGGCCGGCCACAGCTTTGGGGGCTGGCCCCTTTGGCGTAGGAGAAATCTCCGATTGATCGCAAGCCCATGCCGGGTTCGGGCAAAAAACACCACCGAGCGTGCCTCATACACGGGGCATAGGCAGCACAGGTGAGACCGCAGCCCCAGGCTCTGTGGTGCCGTGGAAGCGGCGGCAGTGGAGGCCAAGGGCCGGCCACAGCTTTGGGGGCTGGCTCCTTTGGCGTGGGAGAAATCCCCAGACGTTCGCAAGCCCCGTGCCGGGTTCGGGCAAAAAACACCGCCGAGTGCACCTCATTCGTCGGGTCATAGACAGGCCAGGTGAGACCGCAGCCCCAGTCTCTGTGGTGCCGTGGAAGCGGTGGCAGTGGAGGCCGAGGGCCGGCCCCAGCTTTGGGGGCTGGCCCCTTTGGCGTGGGAGAAATCCCTGCACGTTCGCAAGCCGCGTGCCTGGTACGGGCAAAAAATGCCGCCAAGCGTGCCTGATATGTCGGGGCATAGGCAGCACAGGTGGGACCGCAGCCCCAGTCTCTGTGGTGCCGTGGAAGCGGCGGCAGTGGAGGCCGAGGGCTGGCCACAGCTTTGGGGGCTCGCCCCTTTGGCGTGGCAGAAATCCCCGGACGTTCGCAAGCCCTTGCCGGATTCGGGCAAAAAACGCCACCGAGTGTGCCTCATACATACGGGCATAGGCAGCACAGGTGAGACCGCAGCCCCAGTCTCTGTGGTGCCGTGGAAGCGGCGGCAGTGGAGGCCGAGGGCCGGCCCCAGCTTTGGGGGCTGGCTCCTTTGGCGTGGAAGAAATCCCCGGACGTTCGCAAGCCCATGCCGGCTTCAGGCAAAAAACACTGCCGAGCGTGCCTCATACGTCAGGGCATAGGCAGCACAGGTGAGATTGCAGCCCCAGTCTCTGTGGTGCCGTGGAAGCGGTTTGAGTGGAGGCCGAGGGCAGGTCACAGCTTTGGGGGCTGGATCCTTTGGTGTGGGAGAAATCCCCGGACATTCGCAAGCCCCGTGACGGGTTCGGTGAAAAAATGCCGCCGAGCGTGCCTCATATATCAGGGCATAGGCAGCACAGGTGAGACCGCAGCCCCAGTCTCTGTGGTGCCGTGGAAGCGGCGGCAGTGGAGGCCGAGGGCTGGCCCCAGCTTTGGTGGCTGGCCCCTTTGGTGTGGGAGAAATCCCCGGACGTTCGCAAGCCCGTGCGGGGTTCGGGCAAAAAAAACCACCGAGCGTGCCTCATATATCAGGGCATAGGCAGCACAGGTGAGACCGCAGCCCCAGTCTCTGTGGTGCCATGCAAGCGGCGGCAGTGGAGGCCGAGGGCCGGCCCCAGCTTTGGGGGCTGGATCCTTTGGCGTGGGAGAAATCCCCGGACGTTCGCAAGCCCCGTGCCGGGTTCGGGCAAAATCACCGCCGAGCGTGCCTCATACGTCGGGGCATAGGCAGCACACGTGAGACCGCAGCCCCAGTCTCCGTGGTGCCGTGGAAGCGGCGGCAGTGGAGGCCGAGGGCTGGCCCCAGCTTTGGGGGCTGGCCCCTTTGGCGTGGGAGAAATCCCCGGACATTCGCAAGCCCCGTGCCGGGTTCAGGCAAAAAACACCGCCGAGCGTGCCTCATACGTCGGGGCATAGGCAGCACAGGTGAGACCGCAGCCCAAGTCTCCGATGTGCCATGGAAGTGGCGGCAGTGGAGGCCGAGGGCTGGCCACAGCTTTGGGGGCCGGCCCCTTTGGTGTGGGAGAAATCCCCGGACGTTCGCAAGCCCCGTGACGGGTTCGGGCAAATAACGACACCGAACGTGCCTCATACGTCGGGGCATAGGCAGCACAGGTGAGACCGCAGCCCCAGTCTCCGTGGTGCCGTGGAAGCGGCGGCAGTGGAGGCCGAGGGCCGGCCACAGCTTTGGGGCTGGCCCCTTTGGTGTGGGAGAAATCCCCGGATGTTCGCAAGCCCCGTGCCGGGTTCGGGCAAAAAACACCGCCGAGTGCACCTCATTCGTCGGGGCATAGACAGGCCATGTGAGACCGCAGCCCCAGTCTCTGTGGTGCCGTGGAAGCGTCGGCAGTGGAGGCCGAGGGCCGGCCCCAGCTTTGGGGGCTGGCCCCTTTGGCGTGGGAGAAATCCCTGGACGTTCGCAAGCCCCGTGCCGGTTTCGGGCAAAAAATGCCGCCGAGTGTGCCTCATACATCGGGGCATAGGCAGCACAGGTGAGACCGCAGCCCCAGTCTCTGTGGTGCCGTGGAAGCGTCGGCAGTGGAGCCCGAGGGCTGGCCACAGCTTTGGGGGCTGGCCCCTTTGGCGTGGGAGAAATCCCCGGACGTTCGCAAGCCCATGACGGGTTCGGGCAAAAAACGCCACCGAGCGTGCCTCATACGTCGGGGCACAGGCAGCACAGGTAAGACCGCAGCCCCAGTCTCTGTGGTGCCGTGGAAGCGGTGGCAGTGGAGCCCGAGGGCAGGTCACAGCTTTGGGGGCTGGATCCTTTGGCGTGGGAGAAATCCCCGGACGTTCGCAAGCCCATGCCGGGTTCGGTGAAAAAATGCCGACGAGCGTGCCTCATACGTCGGGGCATAGGCAGCACAGGTGAGACCGCAGCCCCAGTCTCTGTGGTGCCGTGGAAGCGGCGGCAGTGGAGGCCGAGGGCTGGCCCCAGCGGTGGGGGCTGGCCCCTTTGGCGTTGGCGAAATCCCCGGACGTTCGCAAGCCCCGTGCCGGGTTCGGGCAAAATCACCGCCGAGCGTGCCTCATACGTCGGGGCATAGGCAGCACACGTGAGACCGCAGCCCCAGTCTCCGTGGTGCCGTGGAAGCGGCGGCAGTGGAGGCCGAGGGCTGGCCCCAGCTTTGGGGGCTGGCCCCTTTGGCGTGGGAGAAATCCCCGGACATTCGCAAGCCCTGTGCCGGGTTCAGGCAAAAAACACCGCCGAGCGTGCCTCATACGTCGGGGCATAGGCAGCACAGGTGAGACCGCAGCCCAAGTCTCCGATGTGCCATGGAAGTGGCGGCAGTGGAGGCCGAGGGCTGGCCACAGCTTTGGGGGCCGGCCCCTTTGGTGTGGGAGAAATCCCCGGACGTTCGCAAGCCCCGTGACGGGTTCGGGCAAATAACGACACCGAACGTGCCTCATACGTCGGGGCATAGGCAGCACAGGTGAGACCGCAGCCCCAGTCTCCGTGGTGCCGTGGAAGCGGCGGCAGTGGAGGCCGAGGGCCGGCCACAGCTTTGGGGCTGGCCCCTTTGGCGTGGGAGAAATCCCCGGACGTTCGCAAGCCCCGTGCCGGGTTCGGGCAAAAAACACCGCCGAGTGCACCTCATTCGTCGGGGCATAGACAGGCCATGTGAGACCGCAGCCCCAGTCTCTGTGGTGCCGTGGAAGCGTCGGCAGTGGAGGCCGAGGGCCGGCCCCAGCTTTGGGGGCTGGCCCCTTTGGCGTGGGAGAAATCCCTGGACGTTCGCAAGCCGCGTGCCGGTTTCGGGCAAAAAATGCCGCCGAGTGTGCCTCATACGTCGGGGCACAGGCAGCACAGGTAAGACCGCAGCCCCAGTCTCTGTGGTGCCGTGGAAGCGGTGGCAGTGGAGCCCGAGGGCAGGTCACAGCTTTGGGGGCTGGATCCTTTGGCGTGGGAGAAATCCCCGGACGTTCGCAAGCCCCGTGACGGGTTCGGGGAAAAAATGCCGACGAGCGTGCCTCATACATCGGGGCATAGGCAGCACAGGTGAGACCGCAGCCCCAGTCTCTGTGGTGCCGTGGAAGCGGCGGCAGTGGAGGCCGAGGGCTGGCCCCAGCGGTGGGGGCTGGCCCCTTTGGCGTTGGCGAAATCCCCGGACGTTCGTAAGCCCCATGCCGGGTTCGGGCAAAAAACAACGCCGAGTGTACCTCACACGTTGGGGCATAGGCAGGCCAGCTCAGACCGCAGCCCCAGTCTCTGTGGTGCCATGGAAGTGGCGGAAGTGGAGGATGAGGGCTGGCAACAGATTTGGGGGCTGGCCCCTTTGGCGTGGGAGAAATCCCTGGACGTTCGCAAGCCCCGTGCCGGTTTCGGGCAAAAAATGCCGCCGAGCGTGCCTCATACATCAGGGCATAGGCAGCACAGGTGAGACCGCAGCCCCAGTCTCTGTGATTCCTTGGAAGCGGCGGCAGTGGAGGCCGAGGGCTGGCCACACCTTTGGGGGCTGGCCCCTTTGGCGTGGGAGAAATCCCTGGACGTTCGCAAGCCCATGCCGGGTTCAGGCAAAAAACACTGCCGAGCGTGCCTCATACGTCGGGGCATAGGCAGCACAGGTGAGATTGCAGCCCCAGTCTCTGTGGTGCCGTGGAAGCGGCGGCAGTGGAGCCTGAGGGCCGGCCACAGCTTTGGGGGCTGGCCCCTTTGGCGTGGGAGAAATCTCCAATTGATCGCAAGCCCATGCCGGGTTAGGGCAAAAAACACCACTGAGCGTGCCTCATACGTCGGGGCATAGGCAGCACAGGTGAGACCGCAGCCCCAGTCTCTGTGGTGTCATGGAAGCGGCGGCAGCGGAGGCTGAGGGCTGGCCACAGCTTTGGGGGCTGGCCCCTTTGGCGTGGGAGAAATCCCCGGACGTTCGCAAGCCCATGCCGGGTTCGGGCAAAAAACGCCACCGAGCGTGCCTCATACGTAGGGGCATAGGCAGCACAGGTGAGACCGCAGCCCCAGTCTCTGTGGTGCCGTGGTAGTGGCGGCAGTGGAGGCCGAGGGCTGGCCACAGCCTTGGGGGCTGGCCCCTTTGGCGTGGGAGAAATCTCCGATTGATCGCAAGCCCATGCCGGGTTCGGTGAAAAAACACCACCGAGCGTGCCTCATACATCAGGGCATAGGCAGCACAGGTGAGCCCGCAGCCCCAGTCTCTGTGGTGTCGTGGAAGCGGCGGCAGTGGAGGCCGAGGGCTGGCCCCAGATTTGGGGGCTGGCCCCTTTGGCGTTGGAGAAATGCCCGGAAGTTCGCAAGCCCCGTGACGGGTTCGGGGAAAAAACACTGCCGAGTGTACCTCATACGTCGGGGCATAGGCAGCACAGGTGAGCCCGCAGCCCAAGTCTCCGTGGTGCCGTGGAAGCGGCGGCAGTGGAGGCCGAGGGCTGGCCCCAGCTTTGGGGGCTGGCCTCTTTGGCGTGGGAGAAATCCCCAGACGTTCGCAAGCCCATGCCGGGTTCGGTGAAAACATGCCACCGAGCGTGCCTCATACATAGGGGCATAGGCAGCACAGGTGAGACCACAGCCCCAGTCTCTGTGGTGCCGTGGAAGCGGCGGCAGTGGAGGATGAGGGCTGGCAACAGATTTGGGGGCCGGCCCCTTTGGCGTTGGAGAAAACCCCGGACGTTCGCAAGCCCATGCCGGGTTTGGGCATAAAACGCCGCCGAGCGTGCCTCATACGTAGGGGCATAGGCAGCACAGGTGAGACCGCAGCCCCAGTCTCTGTGGTGCCGTGAAAGCGGCGGCAGTGGAGGCTGTGGGCTGGCAACAGATTTGCAAGCTGGCCTCTTTGGCGTGGACGAAATCCCTGGACGTTCGCAAGCCCATGCCGGGTTCGGTGAAAAAATGCCGTCGAGCGTTCCTCATACATCAGGGCATAGGCAGCACAGGTGAGACCGCAGCCCCAGTCTCTGTGGTGCCGTGGAAGCGGCGGCAGTGGAGGCTGAGGGCTGGCAACAGCTTTGGGGGCCGGCCCCTTTGGCGTTGGAGAAATCCCCGGACGTTCGCAAGCCCCGTGACGGGTTCGGGAAAAAACGCCGCCGAGCGTGCCTCATACATCGGGGCATAGGCAGCACAGGTGAGACCGCAGCCCCGGTCTCTGTGGTGCCGTGGAAGCGGCGGCAGTGGAGGCCGAGGGCTGGCCCCAGCTTTGGGGGCTGGCCCCTTTGGCGTTGGAGAAATCCCTGGACGTTCACAAGCCCCGTGCCGGGCTCTGGTAAAAAAAGCCACCAAGCGTGCCTCATACGTCGGGGCATAGGCAGCACAGGTTAGCCCGCAGCCCCAGTCTCCGTGGTGCCATGGAAGCGGCGGAAGTGGAGGCCGAGGGCTGGCCACAGCTTTGGGGGCTGGCCCCTTTGGCGTGGGAGAAATCCCCGAACGTTCGCAAGCCCCGTGCCGGGCTCGGGTAAAAAAAGCCGCCGAGCATGCCTCATACGTCGGGGCATAGGCAGCACAGGTGAGACTGCAGCCCCAGTCTCTGTGGTGCCGTGGAAGCGGCAAAAAATGATGCAAAAAGAGCAAAAAGAGCAAAAAGAGCAAGTCTTAACAGCACCCATGCAGTATCAAACATCAAGAAAACGTGATGTAGCCTCAAGACAGTAAAGCTGAATTTTAAAATGCCAATTTTTATATGTAATTATGTTTTCCTGAAAAAGAGTTCATTTTTCAGAGTCCTCTTTTCCGTCATGTACTGGAGTTTTGTTTTAAATAATCTTACTGCAAGCACAGATCCCCTTTCTTAAAGCCAATTCAAATTAAGACATCTAAAAATTAATTACTGCTTGTATTCTCCACAGCGATGTGTGCATACTCAGTTCATTATAAACCAGCTGCACTATAAGTCCTGTGTTACAGCCTCGTTTAACAGGTTACAAGTAGTTATCGCTTGAATTTCTGTAGAATACTCACAGTTCCCAGCCTGCTCTGCCACCTGCTGAGCAAATTGTTCTGGCTTTCATTGGATGACCTATTGGAGTGGGGAGACCAAAAAAAAAAACCAAAAGCCCATTCCGTTGGTCTGAAGATAATTCTTCTAAGGAAATCCTGAAGTTATAGACACTTACCAGCTGTGGATATTGGTTGCCCTTGGGGGCCCAGAACACTTGCTAATGCTGGCTGTCTTTGTACAGGATCCTGGTAGCCCTTGTGAATAAATGCAAACAGTTGGAAAATAAGCTCTACGAAAATACCACAATCAGCGCATATGATGAAATAAAACTTACCTTGTCTTCCAAAAAAATGCTGATTGTCAGAGTGGAAGGTTTAGACAGTTGAGTGGCACTCACCAGAGCAGCAGGAGGTGTCAGGAGTGGTGTTGGTGACGGCTGCTGCTGCTGTTGCTGCTGAATCTGCTTAGGAAGCCGTTTCTTGTAGCCAGTTCCGTTTCTGAAGTTGTTCACAGCCTAGAGGCAGAAAAACATTTACAAAAAGGTAATATGAAACTTCAGTAGACACATGAACAAATGCCTCCACAGAATAAAATTTTTTTTTGTATTCCAGTAAATGCTACCAACCCTAAAATAAATCACCATACAGATATATGAACGACTCAAGAGTATCTGTATTTCAAGTACTTCAGTGTTCACACCAATTTGAAAGTGAGGCAATCACGTTAAACAAAAGTGTGACCTGAATGTGCCAGGTTGTCTCTAAAGAGTTGTAAGCTTCCGTGACAACAGAGAAAGTATTTGAAAAGTAAAGTTAGCCTTGTTCAATTTTGCCTTGCTTAAAGGAGATGTAAATGAATATTTGCTTCCCTTTCAGCTTTTTACAAACAGACTTTTCTTGCAAACAGTTTACATAAAAGGCATCATGGCACCTGGCGTAGGAAGTTGTTGGCAATTAAAGAATCAGGCGAAACGTCTGTCTGGTGGCACGTTGGGCAGGTATGCTCCTCAGATTCCAGTAATGCTGTTCTAATACCTGTGAGTAATTACAATCATCAAAACAGTTTTTAGCCAAACTAAGGACATTTGTTGGCTTCTAATAAATTCTAAAACCACATCTATGATTAATGGGTGAATATGGTCTTGAATTGAGAGCACAAAGCTATATAAAAGTTCAGTAGTGTCAAAAATGTCTAGTATGCAGCACACAACTGTACAGTTTTGATATTTCACTACTGTCACACCTAAAGATGTAGAGTAGGCTGTGTCTTGATGCTTCCACTAGTCTTTTTTCCACTGTCTAGTACAGCGAGAAGTCACCAATCTCCACGTTAATGAATAAAACGCATCTCAAAACACCATTAGAAAGTTTGAGTTGTGAAGGTTTTAACCACATCTCCTGTGGAGAAGAATGGGGATCAAATGCCTAACTATCCCTTTGGTGCAGACCACAGTAAAGCACCAGAGCTGGCTGTATAATTTTGTATGAGGGAAAGGGCTGTGGATAAACTAAATGCGTTCCATATCTAATACTGTAATCACCTGCACAATGATGCACTCTTCTCCTACTCGTCCTTCTGCATATAAAGAGGACATAACTAGGTACGGAAAAAGGGAAAAAAACTTTCTGCCTTTTTTTGCGCCCTTTCCTGTTCAGCACCTACTTACATGTTAAATAGAACTGATAAGAAAGTAATTTCATTATCTCCTACTTCTGCTTTTAGAAGATCAGATGTGATGTTTTGAATGAACAGACAGGGCAGTAACACTTACATTCGTCACAGTAACTGTTCCCACAGCAGGGAATAACAGCTGCATTGCTCCATTAGATCTTTACAAATGAGACATAACACCTCATCTGGAATATGATCATCGGACGAGGAGGAGGAGGAGGAGGAGGAGGACGGCTCTGCTGGTAGAAAGGGAGGCTTTTCCTTCTTGCCTCTAGCATAAGCTTCCCTGGAGGCGGGGTGGGGAAGGAAAAAGGAAAAAGATTGGTCAAGGAAAACTTTTCCAAGCTTTGGATTTTGTCAAAGGAAGAGAATAGATGGAATCCATCTCACTCCCCATTACACTTCTAACACGTAGGCATTTAGTTTGAACTACTTTTGTATAGCCTCAGCACTAGAAAAGGGAAGGGGGAAGAATTTTCCTTCTGCAGAACTCTCCCATTCATTGATCAACTAAGAAACTAGCTCAGACTAGAAAAGTAATTCCTTGACAGCTAGAAATCAGGTGAAATGAATCCCACCTCTCTTTTGCCAGAGGGTAAATGTAAATTGCAGGCTCAGGCTAAACTTAGTCTCCCAGTAATTACGTTTGAGAAATGGAGGAAGCCTGTGTTACAGCTTCTACAAAAGGAGATCCATGACAGAAAAAACACAAGTGCTACCAAGTGCATTTGAAAACGGAAACTCTTGTCAGCACACAGTAGTGTTTTCTTAGTTTATAGCCACAGGAAAACTTCAGTCTGTTTCACACATGGGACTGGATAAAAGTCAGGGGGGCAGGAAAGCTCAGTCCAACAGCTATTTGTTACATTTTGCAGGAAGCCTTTGAAGCATAACCCAGAAGCAAAATGAGTGTTCAAAGAGAATGAGTCCGCTGTAAACACTACTGAAACAGTTTGCAGAAATACAGATTCTTAGCATACCACAAGTCTCACCAACTTGCAGGGGCAGGAACAGTAGGACCACCCTATTTTTATACTAGAAAGTATCACAAAATTTAAAGGGTAAGCTACAATGACAATGCTTCCTCCTCCATAAGTCCAGATGCTGGCCAACTTGGTTGCATTGCCACGCAGACATTTACGCATGGTTTTTCTCCTTCCCTTATTGGTCAGTCCAACTAATTGCCTACTTACGCATTAATAGCTGGTATTGCATATTTTCCACTCTTTGTCAGCATAGCACCCTTGGTGTTGGGATCTTTCACCTCCACCATGAAACTCCTGGGAATTCCTGTGCTCTTTTTAACTCTGGGAACAGACTCAAATTTTTTGTCCTGTTAAGAAAAGAAACGCAGACATCCCTCATCTCAAGACCCACACTTAAGATGACATTTCAAGGACTATTTTAAGCAGCAAAAGCCTTTAGTGCTCACCTTTTACCTAGCCTAATGGTTGCTCGACTAAAAGACTTCTTTTCCTAAAAGATCAGAGCCAGGATGTTCCAAAGGCTTGAGCAGTGTTTTGAACTCATTCGACATTCTTTGGCTTAACTTCAGGTTCCTTAAGGGGGAAATATCCCCGCGCCCACCATCCACTCAGAGAAGAGACACAAACCCGCTCCTCCTCCCCAGCGCAATTCAGCGTGAGAGCTCAGTTTTCTGCTCTGAATCATTCCCAGGGGAATCTTATGTTCACCATCTCTCGATGAACGTTGAATTCATACCTCATGCATATACATTCAGTGACAAATGTTAAATGGCATGAATACTCAACCAGAGGCTTGTGTGATTAAAACACACACATATTCACAAGCTGGGGTCAACAGAAACATCTTGGGTTTAGATGGAATCCTAATAACCTCTGGACTGTCATTAAAAAGATTTAAAACCAGAAACATTTCCAGTGATATTGAAATATACAAAAACGTGCGTGAAAGTCCACAGAGAAAGGTCTATGGACATATTTAATGTCTATGATCTCAAAAAAAGACAATTTTACATTTGTAGTTGCAGGTTTCCCTGGAACTTTGAAGGGCTTTGCAACATTGCCAGGTAACCTCTGTGTTTCACCCCAAGACAAACAATTCTTGATAGGAGTGTTTCTGTATTTGTTACGTGACTGCCAAGGTGAAAACAATGACAAACTACCGAACACCATCAGTCCCCCCCAGTCTTACCCCATGTGTTGGGCAGTTCTTCCTATAGTGGCCAGGTTTTCCACAACAGAAGCAAGTGTAAGATGGTGGAGGTGGACCCAAGGCTTTCTTCATGTAACTGAAAGATTTTTGGGAAAAAAAGAAAAAGGTATGCAGAGGTGTCTCTCTTGTTCCAACAAGCATCTCTACACATCATCTTCAAACAACACATTTGACATTATCAGCACTTACTTGATTGGATCATATTCCTGGCAAGACTGTATCATCATCGCTGTTATTTTATCTTCCTCGGAAGCATCGGCTTCAGCCAGATTGGCAGTCTGTTTAACAGGTCAGGATTTGACACACGCATGAGAAACACAGTGAAGCCCACACGGCCAAAGACCACACCACTCACCCAGTCCCGTCAAGAGCAGCACAACGCCAGCTGAGGCTGCACCAAAACAGCTACTCATATAAACCAGAGTTGTGCTGAAGATGTTCTGGGGAGTCCTTACGCCCTTACAGGGTGCTTGTGTGCCTGTTAACATGCTTGAAAAGAGTGTTCTTGGGCATCCAAAACCTTAGGCTCTGTCTGCATCTTACATAAAGACTTGTGTAAGCAGTCCCATTTTCTTCCAAGTGCACTCAAGCTCTGCGTAGAAACAATTACACTGTCCAGTATTTTTAAACTGATTTTTAAGATCCAAACTATTTGAAGGAGAAGATCTCCGCTGTACATTTAATTGAGAAAGATATACGCCAGTATCATGATTTACGTTTTGCAGCCTGAAAAGGACATTCAGCTTAGGAGTCAGGGAAGTTGTTTCTGCTTGCTGAAACTGAGCTTCAGACACAGAAGCATGAAAAGGAATCAAGCTTTTTAGAATCCCTCAGCAAGACAAAAGATTCTTTTCAGGAGAAATTTGACCTTCATGTGCTGTAGGCAGCGCAAACTGCATGTGACCTTCAGGCACCTATCATTCAGATCAACCATGCATGTTTTTGGTTTTAGATGCATTCATTCACAAAAGCAACCATCTAGTTTCAGTATTTTATTAAATGCTTGTTTCATATATACATTTTTTTCTCAACTGTAACATCATCCAGAACAACATCTATGAAATCCTTGCCATTAACATTTACAGACAACTTTACAGATATTTGACTACTTTGAACCCAAACGGTTTACAAAACACACCCTAGGAACAGACCAAAATTCAAATATGGCATTTAATGCATTGTAATAACAAAACAGAAAACGTTTTATGACATATTGCCTCCATGCTAAGCCAGTCTGCACTCAAGAGCTTAGAGCAAGTAACAGTTTTGAGCTGATTTATGCTATGTTCCTGTATTTTTCTCTAAATTTGCTCAAAAGATTAAATGTCTACACCACTTGGGCAGTTTTTCACATTTTAGAGGAAAACTGCACATGAGTTTACAGAACCAAGGACACGTTTAGGCACAGCACTAATGGAGTCCAAGTTCTTTTGGTGGATACCTTCCAAATTTTTTTTTTTTTATTTTCCAAATGTATACAATGTAATTTCTGCAGTGAGTGAGGGAAGAAGTTAGGAGTGGGAAGAGATTTCTCTTTCTTGGAAATGAACTCCAGCCGTTATTTTCAGAAGGAAGAAGCAGCTCCTCTGCACTAGGCCCGGCCTTCTCTAATGTTTGTCACTCGAAAGACCACTCATTCCATTGGCTAGCACTACGCCTTTGCACAAAGTGCAATCACTACTGAAATCACCAGGCAAAGTTACACATTGTTGAGCACAAAATGCAAGCAGTTCCACAGCAAAACATGGCATTGCAACAGTTTCAGAAGGTCACATCTGCTAATATGCCACACATACACACTGGCATATTCCTATAAACAGTCAGGTACCTTTACACAATTGACACAGCCTGCGCTCAAACAAATTAGATTGTGCTGTCCACTGTAGATGCACTGCGATGTATGAAACTCTGCAGCATTCACAGAATGGAACTATAACTCTCGGGACTAGAAATTCAAAAACAGCCATGCAACCGTCCATGTTCCAGAGACGCTTCTAGTTTGGCTGTTGCACCCCCCACTGAAATGTCCATAACATACAGACAGTAGAAATCTTCTGTGAAAATTGTGTTAATTTCCAACACACAATGAACAAAACGTATGAAAAACGCTAAACAGCTTCTGCAGTGCTGCTTCTTTGTGTCTTGAAGAGGAGTAATACAGCAACATCACGTTGAGGCTGATAAGGTACTCCCCTTCTATCTTCCCAAACTGGCAACCACTCTTTACAGCACAGTATCAAAATATACACACATTTTACAGTTAAAATAAATACTTTACATTATTAAAAACTAAATTAAAGTTTTGTTCACATTACAACAGTTATCCAGTATAAGATTTAAAAATACAAAGCAAATGCTTTTGGTTTTAAGCTTTTGACAAGAAAATACAGATTTTTATATACATACCTTAATAAGCTGGGACAGAGAAATAGATGCAGAAGAGTCATCAATCTGTTCACAAAACATTAAACACATATTCAAGTTTGACAACCAAAACATAGCAATAGTTCACCTCTCCTGTAGCCTGGAAGTCTGCATTGTATCCTGTGAGTGTCACTGAAAGAGGCATTTCCAATGTGGCGTAATTTGCATTTGTTCAAAAAAACGTCCAAACCTGTGACAGCTCCAGAGAGCCTATGTGGTTAATAAGAAGAAATTAAACTAACCAAACCCGTTTGAGATCAACTTATTGCTCCAGAATATCTCAGAGGAGCCCTTGTCAAATGCTCACAATTGCTTAAAAGTCAAAGGGGTAAGGAAGCTAGCAATTTTCAGCTAAAAGGGATTTTAAAAAAAACCTTACGTTTCTTTGAGAGAGAAGCATCACTACAGGAAAATTATTTTCAGTGTACTTTGTGAAGTATTCAGTGAGTTAGTTTGGAAAATTAATACAAGGCCACATTGTTCAGAATTAAGTGCAGGGTGTAGAAAAAAGAGTGAGATTGTGTTTTTACATACTGTTTTTGATGGTCCACTCACTGGCTCCCTTCGACTTCTGGAAAAAGAAATGGAGGTGATCAGAACTTAAAATAGAGCACGTACCTCCTGAAGATGAGGAAGTACAAGGAAATGCTTGAGATTACCACACAGGGGTTTCTTTATACATTTCCCTTCAAGAACACACTGCAAGGCGAGTAATGCATTTTTGAAGGCCTCTCCACCATTACAGCATACGGTCAGCATTCCCAAACATTAACCACTCTACCAGTTGCTTCTGCAGTGTTTCCAGACAGAGGAATCAAAAGCTAATCCACCTGGCTAATTTTCAACGTTACAACAGCAGTGCCATTCTTTCCTTGTCCCCACACACAGGGATTTAGTTGAGCTTTGATGCCAGCAGCATCTGTCCTCTCACTTTAGGGCAGCATTACAATACCAGGAGAGGGTGCCACCCAACCGGAAACGGAGGATGCATTCACAAGACAGCACTAAGCATCCATACTTAAATTAACCCCCAAAACAAGGCCACGTTTATAAGCACAACGCTGGGGTTTCCACAATTACTCGGTAGTGCCTGAAAGCACTACAACAACTACTGCAGTAATATGCCCAAAGTTTACATGCAGAGCCACACAAATTCAGGGTTTTTGGCTTGCAAGTGCTTCATGAGTACCAGGATGCTGCTGTACTGTTTGTTCAAGATACACTGTAACTCATCAGTATACTTATTTATGGGGAACCCACATCAGAAGGACATGGCAAAACCACAAGCTAATAACACCTACTAATTGTGGTGGAGAGGCCTATCTTGAAGAAGGATGGAAAACATGACCATTCAAACAGTGCTAATGTACCTGATACAGACCTGGACTGCATGAATACAGAAATGACAGCAATAAAGCTGTAGGCCAGATTGCATTTGAGTGTCTGTCATTTTAATCAATACGCCCGATTCTCTGTCCTCTGTAAATCTTAGGAATACAGAGTTAAAACCTAGAGCACAGATATCAGCTTAGGGTCAAAACAGACTTAGAAGGAGAACTAGTAACATTTGGTAGTGTGCTTAACTGCTTACTGTGTTTCACGTTTGGAAAGGATTAACTATTCCTACATCGTACGCGCACAAAATGCAATACACTTTGGGACACCGTCCTTTTTCTCTTGCCTGAAATGGACGTTGTCTTTAGGAAACTCACAGGAATCACTTATGAATGGAACTTCTTGTTTGCATGGTTCGCCAGCTGGCAACCCTTACTCTTTCCTCTATAGCTAGTATGCAAAAAACACAGACTTGGGGCGTAATAAGACCTGCCATATCCCACCCTCCCTCCCCCAAATGCAAGAAAGAGTCAAACCCTGAGAATCAGACTCTTCTGAGATGGGAACAAATTCTGAGTTCACACTACAATGCATATCTCTCTTTACTATAAAAGCAATAAAAGCAAATAGATATAGTAAAGAGCACTCCAGGTAGAGGATACAGGATCTACATCTTGGGTCTCAGAAACATCAAGCTCAAGAACAGGTGCAATAGAATCATCTTAAAAGTTACCATTGCTGCAGTTCGAACCCCATGTCCCAGCAGGCCTAAACATGGAAGTCGACTTTGGGACAGATACATTACAATCTACCCCATGACAACCAAAATTAACAGCAGCTTTAACAACAAAGATGCAATCTGAATGCCTCTGTAAACTAATATATCCACAAAAGCAGCTAACACACTGAAAGCCCTAACAAAGGGTACAATGCTGTATGGATACTTACACAACATAGGTTTTGCTGGTACCTTTGCCTCCTCCAACAGGGATTCTTCAAACGATCACCGATGAGTTCTTAGCAATCAGGGCATTACCATCTGTGTATTCTGAAAACAACACAAATGCAGACAAAAACAGCAGTCACTTTGGAAGAATGGATATTACATTACATAGCACTTCAGGGAATCCCTTCACAGGGATGAAAGCAAAGCTTTAGAGGTAACATTGTGCTTTTATCGTCTCCACACACTAACGGGACATTCCTCAAAGTCTTCAGGTTTGGTAATCAAACACAAGCAGAAAAATCTTTTCCATCCTTTTAAAATAGTTGGAATGCCAGCAGCACAATGGTCTCCAAGGTCACTCAGGACTGACAGAACACAGAGGACAGCCTGCCATCTGCATTAAGACCAGGTCAGAGGCCCAGCTGGGGTTTGTTGGTGGTCTGTTGTATTTTGCCTGAGAAGCAGAATAGCACATGCTCCAAGTGTTTTGAGTCAGAATGTTACAGGGCAGGAAAGAGCATTCCAGAATCCTGAGCCCTCGAGTTTACAGTTCTTCCACAATCCTGTGAGAACATCTATTCCAAAAGACAGGTCAAGAAATTCAGATCAAATTAAGAGGAGGCAAGTTGAAATGCATCATTCTTGAGTACAGGCTTTTTGAAGGGAATTCTGCCTTTAGAGAACATGCCTCTAGAGTAAGCATGGAAGAGGACACCCCTGCCCCCCCGACATTTAAAATGTCCCATCATCCAGTTTAGCTTCCCAGTATCTTCAAAAGACTCCATCATATCATTTTTTTCCACTGATATTTAAAATCCTGTTTACTTTTAAACAAAAACCATCTACATCTGATGAATAAAAACTGAAAGTCACGGTTAGGCATTTAAAGCAAAAATTTGGCACACGTAACCATTACACTGAAATGTATTCTCTAGCTTTGCTCTGAAAACCGTGGGGGGATTTTTGCATTTTCACATGGAAAACACCCTTAGGAAAGCTTCAGGAAGCACCTCTGTCACTAATACACCAAGTTTAAAATTTTAGACTCCTTTTACAAAGATCGAAGGGCAACACAACCTCCCTAGAGGAGGATCTGGTCACTGGTAAACGAGAGGGATGCTCTTTAAAGCATGAAAGATACTCCTTCTTTAACCTCACCTTTAGGAAACACCACGCTTAACAGAACCTAGTGAAGCAGATAATTTTTCTTCACTGGATGCTGATTACGGATGAAAACAAAGCAACACACTTTGTAAAACTACTACTAATGAGAAAAGAACATACAAAGCACAAAGTGATGTGCAATGCTGTTGCTCACCACCTGCAGACCGATGCCCAGCCCGTCCCTGAGCAGCGATCGCTGCCCCCAGCCAACTCCCCCCACTTTCTATACTAAGCATGATGTCCCATGGTATGGACTAGCCCTTTGGCCAGTTTGGGTCAGCTCTCCTCACTCTGCCCCCTCACAGCTTCTTCTGCACCTGGCAGAGCATGGCAAGCAGAAAAGTCCTTCACTACCATCAACAATCCTGAGCAACAACTACAACATCAGTGTGCTATCAACATTATTCTCATGCTAAATCCAAGCCACAGCACCACACCAGCCATTAGGGAGAAAATCAACTCTATCCCAGACAAAACCAGGACATATCTGTAGATAAACAGGCAGCTTTAGGTCCTGCACCAGCCACCCCCACGCACCTTCGCTGGTCTGGGCATTGCTGATCTGCAGGTCACAGTTGGTCGCCTTCAGCTTCTCGCGGCCCATGACCTGGTGCTTGAGGTCGCACAGGGCGATGTGGAGGTCGCTGAAGGTGACCGTATCATAGCTCAGCTGGGAGGAGAACTTGTAGTGGACGCATGACATGCTCCTCCTCGCAGCCCGGCCGGGCGGCCACACGATGGGGAGAGGCCCCCGTGGCCCAGGCTCCTCCTCCACTCCCTCTCTCGCACGCAGCGCTCCCAGGCCCGACCGCTCGCTACGGCCACTCGGGCGCCCAGCCTCAGAGTTCCACCCAGGGCTTTCCTGGACGACAAGTGCACGGGCTGCCGCCAGCGCCTCACCTCACCCAGCGCATTATGACAAAAGGTCCGTGTCATGGGGGCACGGCCTTCCTCCTAACCCTGAGCTCTCCCTAAAGGCAATCGCCATTCCTCCACACATTCCTCCAAACCTTCCCATCTACCACATCCACTGAGAGTGCAAGGGAGATTCTCCAGAAGCCCTTACGTGAAACCCGTTCAAATAAGCCAGCACGCTGGCCATTTCTTCCTAGCGGGAGTTCATCCGGCCCTGCACACTGCCGCATAACGTGGATGTTTGCAGAGAGATTAACTTGCTGTTCTGCAGGAAGCCACAATCAAACTAAAGGTAATGGTAAGAGTTTGGCTGCCACTACAGGCCTAGAGCATCCTGATTGCTCTGAGTCACCTACTCTGGGTCCCAGCCTTACTGGTTTACCCAAACAACCCAATCCAGCACATGCTAACCCTTGCACAGGAAATCATTTGCATCATTCAGACTTACTTGAAGATCAGACTACCCTATTTGCGCAACTACCAGGGCAATATTGGATAGGTGGAGAAAGGGCATTTCAGGATTTACCCTCCACCTGAGCTGAAAAGTGGATTCTAAGTGCATTAACACCTTCCGCACAGGACAGAACCAGTACCTCTTCTGCCTCTGCAGCTCCGAGATACTGATAGCTATGGGAAAAAGTGTTACAGCCCTCTGATGGAATGTGGCACTAAGTTCCTCAAAATGGGAAACAGGCCTGAGCATTCATGGTTGGGATGGGAAGCCATCATCGGGATGGGAAATCACCATTGGGATGGGAAACCATCGTGGGGATGGATGGGAAACCATGGTCGGGATGGGAAATCACCATTAGGATGGGAAACCATGGTGGGGATGGATGGGAAACCATGGTGGGGATGGGAAATCAGCATTGAGGACACGAAATCATCAGCAGGCAGGGAAATCATTGAGATGGGAAGTCGTTGTGGTATGACAAATCAAACCATCGCACAGCTGGATGAAGCAGGTACTGGTGGAACCATCGCCATGGGGACGCCCCCCCCCACAATGCCGTTTGTCCCCAACAAATCCCACACCAACCAACCGCCATGGCAGGTACAGCAGCAGGCTCCTGCTCCTCCTGGTGCTCCTGCCCTCCAGGTAATCCCCCATATGGCTCTGCCCACCAGTATCTCACCCCATCACCCCTCTTTGCTTCCCCCAACAGGGACGTTTCCTCTCCGCCTGCCAATGGCATCGGAGGTGCACAGCATGAGCTTCACCGCCCCAGCCATGCCGCTACCGGTCACTGCCTGTGTGCTGCCTTCTGTCCCGGGGCTGACGCTGTCCTCTGAGCCTGCCCAGCTCCACACCGTCACCTTCCAGCTAGCCCAGGACAGCGGCTGGCAGGGGGTGCCAGGGCCCCTGGGGGCCCCGGGGCAGGGGGTGCAGCTCCCACATGTGATGCCGCTTCCCCCCAGGGTGCAGCTCCCCACCGTGCTGCAGCTCCCCCATGGGGCACAGGTCCCCCATGGGATACAGCTCCCCCTTGGGGTGCAGCTCCCACCAGGGGTGCAGCTCCCCACCATGGTGCAGTACCCCACCGTGGCTGCTCCCTGGTCCACTGCCTATGGCTGGGGACAGCCAGTGGTGACAGGGACGCTGCTGCCCCAACAGCCGATGGGGCTGGGGCCAGGGGCCATGGGCCAGGGGGAGCCCCTGAACCCCACAGGCTCCTGCCCGCTGCACATCCCTGCCTGCCCCACCGCCCCGGCCCCCCACTGCCCCGCAGCTCAGCACTGGGTGCAGGGCCCCGCTGCACTCCACACCCTGCCCGGCAGCGCCCAGAAGCCATCGCAGACCTTTAAGAAGGACGCAGCGGCTGTCGAGAACAGCGACGTGGTGGCCAGGCCCTACCAGACCACCCTGGCTCCACTGACCAGCACAACCACGACCATGCCCAAAGGTGAGAACTGGGGGTGGCAGAACCTGCACCAAGGGAGGGCGGCCCGCACCAAGGAAAGCTTGCATCACCCTGGGCTTCGGTTGCCTTTGTTTGCTTTTTCAGCAGTGGTGACCACCCTGGCAGCCCCGGAGAAGCCTGTGGACCTGCCCAAGCAGGGGCCAGACCCCTTCGCCGAGCCCTTTCCTCAGCAGGCAGCTGAAACCAACACCAACAACACGCTCACCTGGCTCAACACCCTCAATGGCACAGGCACCCCCAAGGCGCAAGAGACCTCCCCGCAGGACAACGCGCCTCCCAAGAAGATGGTGCTGTGCCGGGTGGCAAAACAATCCAAAACCCTGGGGGAGGGGAAGCTGGGCAGGGACGGTGTGGCGGCAGGCGGCAGTGGGCAGCAGGCAGGCAGTAGCAGGCAAAAAGCGGGCAGCAGCAGCAAGCGCATGGCACCTGAGGACCCAGACGTACCCACCTCAGTGCTCGAGCGACCCGGAACCCCTGGGGACGCCGGGGGGCAAAGCACCCTACGCCCGCCGCTCGCCTGCCCACCCCGCCCGCTGCTCATCGAGAAGGTGCAGAGCGTGGATCCCCTCAACATGCGAGCCCGGGACAGGCTGCTGCGCAAAAAAGTCCAGGCCAAAATGCCACAGGGGCTGAGGACACCCCGCAACGACCTGAGGGCACACTTGCTGAGCTCCATCCAGTGCCTACACCCACTGGGGCAAAGAGTCAAGCTGGTGGGGCCGGTGCACCAACCACCGGACCCGGAGACCCAGCCCAGCCCCCACATGCCCCCCAGCCTCCCCAAGCCCCTGCCCACGGCCCCGAGACCCAGTGCGGGGCCAGCTGCCTCCAAGCTCCCAGCTGATGGCAGGAAGGACACTGCACCGGTGGTGGCATCGAGCAGCAAGGCACGCACCGGGGCTGCCTCCAAACCCAAGCAGCCGAGCTGGCTGCGCCTGTCACCCACGGTGGGCCAAACCCCACGCGAGGGGCTGCCCCAGCACCTGCGCATGCTGCCGCAGCTGCCACGCTCCCCTGACGACCCTGTGCCGGCCCTCAGGCCCTCGGGGGGCCTCGCAGCTGCGCCCACCCCGCTGGAGGAGCAGGAGGAGTCGGTGCCCATCACACCCCAGCAGCGGCCCGAGCGCGAGTGCATGAAGAAGCTGGCCCAGGAGCAGCGGCAGTGGGCGGCCATGCAGATGTCACTGGGCCAGCTGCAGTTTTTTGTGCAGAGGGAGATCGACATGGAGATAGCCAACAGCAATGGCTACCCATAGCCACCGGTCCAGCACCGTCCCCTGCAGCACCCACGCGCAGGGGGAGATCCAGAGGCAGAGACCTGCACCCACCTGCTCCAGCCCCAGCCCCAGCCCTCTCCCACATCCCTGCTTCTTCCTTATTTTATTAAAAGTGTTGGCTGTTCGCTTTGCAGCGCCTCTCTCTGCCTGCGGTCATTTGCTCAGCGGGAGGTGGGGCGCGGGGCTTAACACAGCCCCTGCCCGCCCCACAGGTGCCTGAGCTGGGCTGGGGATGGCCACCGAGAGGGTGGGCAGATGGGGCATCACTCTGGGTGGTGGGTGCGCATGGGAGAAACCACACCGATTTGCATCAACGCTGGCAGGATGGAGGCCTCCATCACTGCCCTGGTACCGGCATCACCGCCCCGGTACCAGCATCACCATCACTGCCCCAGCACCAGCATCACAGCTGGCGAGCCAGATCCGGCCCTGGCAAGGAGCTGCGGCCGCCCCAGGGGGCCAGGCAGGGACTGGCTGAGCACGCAAAACCCAGCTCACACCGGGCTGGCGAGCGGCCATTGCTGGCCAGGGCTCACACGCTGAGATCCCGGAGCTGGCGTTGCACCGGCTGCCGAGCTCGCTCCCACCCCTCTACAGCCTTGTCCAGCGCTGCCTGGACCACACCCAGCAAAACCCCTGCCCACAGCTGAGCCCTGAGACGGTGTCCCGAAGAATTCGCAACTGGCCCATGCCAACTGATGCAAGGGGCCAGGACGCAAAGTATACAGTTACAGGGGCAAATACTTTCTCATCTGCGTGCCGTGTCTGACTACAGCAGCCGGCATGCTGCGGGGAGCTCCTTCGTGCTGTCTGACCCTGCAGGTGCGCAGAAAGTTGGGAGGGGACACAGCCGGGACAGCTCACCCCAACTGACCAAAGGGATATTCCAGACCATATGACATCACGCCCAGCAATAAAACTGGAGGGAAGGGTGGCGGGGGGGCACCATTTGGGAAAGTGTCTCAAGGAAATGTTTCTAATACTCTAGAATGGTCAGACTAAGCATGGTAATCTCACTCCATGTTCTAGCTCTGCCACACGTTACCTTTCTTTTTTTTCCCCTCCATTCACCAAAAGGCTGCCACTTCTTTCTGAATGCAACATGAGTTACATGGGGTTATACAGACAGCCCATGGAAAATGGAGAAATGACTCTGGGATCACATCTATCCCCATTCCTTGGCACTCCAACACTCCTTTCACGCTCCTTTCCTTGCCAGCAGTCAGGCCTTACACACTCTGTGCAACACATACAAGATGCCGACTTCGCCAGACACCGCCCAAATCATCTTCTGCTTGAGTTCTCATTGGCTCAACTACTGCCACAACCTTTTCTCTCCTTACATGCACTCCTGCCACATTCTCACTCACTCAGAAACCTCCTACAAGCATCACCTCACTCACTGCCTTCATCACACCTAACAGTCTCCTTAACACCGTCCCGTTGTTCCCCTCACTTCACACATACAGTTAATGCGGCCTTTCATGCCTTAGCCTCCTCCCTCATGCTATTTCCCGCCGAGTACCACGACAACAGCTCCTAATTACACGTCCTGACAGCAGCTTCCACTGACTGTCACCTGCTACACACCAACAGGAACAGCACTGTCTTCTCCCATCGCCATCCCCATGCTCGCGAGGAGCTGTTCACATACCCTGGCAGACGGCCTTGCTGCCTCAAAATCCTTGCTCTGCTGCTCAAGGCCATGAAAACTGGCACGCTACAGCTGGACCCACATCACTCCTCCTCATTCCGGGTCACACTGCCCATTTCTGTGTACTCCCACCTGCCCACAGGCATCTCTTGTTTTCAGTCTTGTAAGAATCTTGGAAAAGCACACTTTTTTTTTTTTTTAATACCTGCTTTGACCTTGCTACAGTACAGGCTCAGAGTCCATGACTATGGCTGGTAATGTCCGTAGCAATACAGAGTTGTGTAGGGATGACAAATACCCAGTGGTTCAGCTCATTTCAGCTGTTTAAGCCAAGGCTTTTGGCTAGAACACAGCCAAGAACATTTAAAACCAGAACGAACCTACACTCCCTCCTTCACTGGCACCTCTTTCTTCATCAGTTTGTTGCATTTCCTTAGTTCCTGGGGAGTACATATCAAGATGTTCCTGTTTAAAAGAAACAAGAAACATCAGTCACAAATACACAGAAAACCTGCCACTCACATACATGGTGCCCACACAGTAGCATTATCAAGGCCCTGCATATACACAAAAGACTAAATTAATGAACCAGGGAGGAGAGAGCAGAAAGAGTGCTCTGGCACCTGCGATTAGTAACAAGAATTTCTGCTCTGACCTGGGGCTTAGTCAATGTTCAAGTTCAGTACTGATCCACTAACAAAACTGAGCCTACCACGTAATCCCAGGTGCCATATACACCCTGCCTTCTTCCATTGCCTCCTGCTGATGAAATGTTTTCCAGGCTCTTCCACCTCATCGCAGCTTAGATACCTGCACTCTGGCTCAGGGCTGACTCGAGGAACTTCTCAGTGCTTTAACTTTGCTTTGGGCTTGATACAAGCATGAGGCTTCTTCCTTTGGCTTGGCCCCCAGCAGAAGGTGGGCGAGTGGCAGGTTTGCAAGTGCTTGATGGAACTGAGCTTGGACACCTACCAGAGACTAAAACCCAACCAAAGAAAAGGCCCACAGAAATTGTGTTAGAGAGTAGGAGAAAGAAACATCAGGGCTGAGAACTGTTTAACACATGGGGTTTGCAATTTTGGAGACTGGAGCTCCTAACAGACTCGCCTCTTTCAATGGAAACATCCTTTAGCTTTTGATCCTGACAGAAATACTACACACTGCCCCCACCTCTACTTTGCAGTTGCCTGAAGCATTGCCTGTCCATGCCCAGGTCTCTTCCACGCTTACAAAGTATGTTGAACCTGCAAAACAGTCAGTACTACAAACCGGCAGCCAAATGCCTCTTCTCTCAAACATGTGAAAACTGCAGTTCAAGACCACACAGGTACCATGACAATCCTTCTGCTCTGGGTTAGCTTTTAAAAAGCAAGGTCTTCTGAACCTCTGTTTTCCAGCTGCCACCCACAGCTGCAGAAACGGTCTGCTTTGGATCAGCTGGAGGATCCAAACCAAAACTCAGTACAGGACGCTACACCTCAGGCTTCAGATTTGGAGCCCAACCCAAAGGACTGAATAACCTCTCTCCTGCCATTGGGCTGCCTGCAGCATTGCACATCCCCTGGCTTCTCCAGCTCTTCCCCAGCAGTCTTCTCCTGACCACTCTGCTATAGGCTGCTATATGGTCTCAGGGAACCATACTCTGCATCCACTCTGGCATCTCCTGTCAATGAGGATACAGAGATGCTCTCCCGGCACGCTGTGCTCCTCTCACCTCTTCTGCTCTCACTGCATTGGCCTTTCCCCATCTTCAGGCACTGGTTTGCACCTTCAGTCACATCTCCACTGCTTGTAAAATTCCCCCGCTTCAAGGAAATCAACAAGATGACCAGGTCCTCCTGAGCCTTGTCTCTCATGGCAACTTTGCTCTAGCAACCAAGACGGAAAAGGGCCGTGTGAGCACAGAAGCATCAAGGCTTGCCCCACACGAAGGTGGGATGAGATTTGCTCTTGTTCTGCACAGGAGCACAGCACAAAGAAAACCTGGTCAGGTTTAAGCACTAACAGCTTTACTGGGCTTTACCGGGCTTTTGCTGCCTTCTGCAGACCTCTCACCTGGTAACATGCCAAACTTCCCAGCCCCTGCCTTTCAAGACGGCTTATTTTGGCTTGCATTAGAATATCAGTTAATATCAGAATATCAGCACCTGCACTGCCGAACCCTCGCAGACATGAGCGTGCTCCTCACAGCTCCGTACCACTGTACCCTGCGGGAAGTGAAGCTCAGGGTCAGCAGTGCTGCACAGATATGTGCTGGAAGGCAGCACAATGGGAATATATATACAAGACTGGTGGTGGAAAGGTCAAGTATAGACACTGGGAAACGTGATGCCAGTTCAGTGTCTGCAGCAGGATCTGGGCAGACCCAGGATGAGCAGCTACTCTCTTTGGAGACCATGAGGCAACAGGTACCCTCACTCCCACAACCCACTCTACATGACATCCCACTTCTCGCATCCTTGCCGTCCACTTCCCATCCAGCTTTCCAGACTGTGGGAATCGTCCTCTGAGGGTAAGACAAGAGAAAGTGCTCCTTGCTGAACCACCACCATTTCCTCCACTGGAACCACCCCAGCTCTGCACACAAGGACATATGGCAGTGGCAGCAGTTCACTCCCGTTCTGCTCCCTACACACCCCTTTGAGGACCTGAATGAAGTCTGCTCCTGGGATCCTCCTTGTGCCCACCCCAGCCTCCTCAAAGAAGTCAACTATCGGCCACTTCTATTTGCGCGGGAGGTTAAGCAGCGTGACGAGATCCTGGGGGGACGGTGCACAAAGAAGGGGGGTGCCGCTCTTCCCCCAGGGACGACAGCTCTCTGCTGGCAAGCACTGGAAAAGGTTAGAAAAATCCCTGAGAGCACCCTTACCCAGAGTCACCGGGCCAGGAGGTCAGACACCATCTGGGGCAACTCTACTCATCTGTTCTTCTCCCTCTAGTCTTCCCTTTCTTCTCAGGCTTTCTGTCAGCAGGGTTTGCTCCTGAGTTCCTGCAGATGCAAACAGAAACCCTTCTGTTGTGGGCCAGGAACTAACTCACCCAAGAGCTGTTTTTCAGAAAGGGCTATGGTTACTTGCCTGACATAAGCAATGCCCAGAGTTTCTCATGCACCTCCGGAGTGCAGGGATGCACACAAGGGACTGCTAAGGCTCAGAGTAACTCACATCATTTAAGAACCCACAACAGGCAACTGAACGGGAAAACGAGCACAAACAAGGGGTCTTTGCAGAATCACTATCGATTTCTTTTTCACATCCATATTTTCCTCACCACGGGGAGGAAACACAGACTCTGCAGACCCTGCATGCAAATACAGTTCTGCGGAACACCGGGGAGAAGCAAGTAGAGAGACCTGAACAGGGAATTTTCAAATCTGTGAACAATCAAGTCGAAACACTTCCCAAGTGCAGCACCAAGTTACAGAAATTTAAACCTGATGGAGCTGTGTAGCAGAAGTGAGTATTACAGACAGCTAGAGGGGAGCACTGCAGTCAAGAGGGGAAGCAACACAGACAGCTCCAACTGCACACTGCCACCTCATTGCCTTAAACACAACAGGCTTGGGATCCCGACTACTCACTTCACCCTGGAATAGTCCCATTCCTCAGCTGAAAACGACTGTGCACCTGGCTGAGGACAGACACAATCCATACAGACAGCAAGCACAGCTAAATGCTGTGCTTTCCTTGATCACATTTCCTTGGCAATAATACATTTAAAAAAAACCCAAAAGCTGTTACTGCAAGAACCAGGAAGAAAAAAATCCCTGACAGGTTGATTGGAACTTCCCGGCTGTGGTAAAACCATCCACCCTCTGGAGCCCCATTTCCCAAAAGCCAGCAGCACAGCTTGCGTGGGGGGAAAGGCACAAATCAGACCTTGGGGCCAAGAGAGGGGCACAACCATCTCCCAAGGGAGCTGCATCCAACCACCAGCACTCCACACTTGCTCCTCTGACAACAAAGCCCCGGTGCGTTCTCTCACCTGGAGGGAGAAACAAACTCCGTGCCTGCAAATCCCCATTTATCAAAGCCTCTCAACAGAGACGGGGCCGACCATGAGCACGAGACCCACGTGAAGGCCTGGGGGCAGCAAAGGCACCTGCTCTGTCCCCACCACAGCATGATCGCTCCACAGCCTGCAGCCGTCTCTTGGAGAGGAGGCCACTCCGCCTTCCCCTGCCCTGCGCACATCAGACACCCACCTCCAGCTCCTAGGGCTCGGGCTGGCGACCCTCGGGGCAGCAGCAGGAGCTGCTCGGACCCTGCCTGTGGCCTTGGCCCTGGGGCTGAGCACTCGGGGCTGGGCTGGGGAGCTGGGCCATGCTGGGGCCCAGGGCACTGAGGTCTCCAGGTCCCTGCCCCCAGGCCCACCCACACGGGGAGATACCTGCTCCTGCTCCTGCTCCTGCTCCTGCTCCTGCTCCTGCTCCTGCTGCGCCCCGGCCCCTGCAGCTCCCCAGCCCCCCCACCCCGCTCCCCCCCCTCCCCCATTTCTCCTCAGGCTGCTCGGCCTCTGCCCCCTCCGGCCCCGCCCCAGGCTGCCTGGGACTGACAGGCCACCTCCGGCTCCGCTCATTGGCTCAGCTGTGGCCAATGGCGTGGCTGTTGCCAGGCAGGCACAGGCAGCCCGCGCCTCTCCTCCCAGGGCTGCCCTGCGCCCGCTGCCCCCCAGCCCGCAGCGGCTCCTCAGCCCGCCGGGACACTGGGCCTGCGGAGAGACGGCCTGCGAGAAGGGCCATGGCCCTGGGGCTGTTCTCTCAGCAGCGCAAGGGCTGTGCACAGCCCTGCCCTCCCTCAGGGCTCTGCTGGGGGCTGGGCCTGCCCGGGGAGGGAGCTGCCGGGAGGGAGCTGCCCGGGAATTGCTCTGGGCCCCAAGGCTTTCCCAAAAATGCAGGCCTGTCTGTGCTGCCAGCCCCAGCCCTGGGCAGGGGGAGCTGCGTGACGGGAGCCGCTGATTTGACTTTCTGGGCAGATGATGGAGTAGGCAGACACAGGCTGTAAGTCTGGGCTGGTCTGTACCTGCAGGGCTGTGGGCTGAGCTATTCTGCCTCTGAAGGCTGGAGAGATACGGGCTATGGGCAGAGTTACTGTTTGCCGGTTACCATTTCTTTTGGGGTCCTGTGACGGTGATGGTAAGGTCGCCAGCCTGCAGCTCTGCGGCAGTTGAAACTATCCCTGAAGGAGTTTTGATGGTGGATGCTGTTCTGTGTGTTTCATTTTCAATAATTGTTTCACTGAGCTAGAATTATTTCTGTGCGATTAGGTGACGGGGGTCGTCTTGTACTGGTCTTCTGGAGCACATCCTGACAGCCTTTGTCATGCAGAGCTTTCCCATCTGTTCCCAAGAGGAGTCATGGTCATGATGTGGAGCAACTCCTGTGAGTAGTGGCTTCACCAGTAAGCTTGGATTTAGTGAATCCCTGTGGACAAATGGATGCAGCAGGTGCTCCATCCAAGAACTTTGATGTGCTGATGCTCTAGAGTGAATTTGGAGGTGTTTCGTCCTCCTCCTCCTCCTCCTCCTCTTTCTCTTCCCTGTTCTTCCTCCTCCTTTTCCTTCTCCTCCTGCTCCTCCTCCTCTGGTTTTTTGTCATAGTCATTGTCCTTCTCCTCCTGTTTTTGTTTTCTTCATCTTGTTCTTCCTCCTCCTGTTGTTCCTCCTACTGCTGTTCCTCCTCCCTTCTTCCTCCTCCTCCTTCCTCCTCCTTCTCTTCCTTCTCCTCGTCCTCTTCCTCTTCTTGCTGTTCTTCCTTCTCCTCTTGTTCTTCCTCTGACTCCTGTTCTTCAGCCTCCTTGTCATCCTTCACCTCTTCTTCCTCTTCCTCATTCTCTTCTTTCTCCTCTGTCTCCTCATATGCCTCTGCATGTTTATCCTCTGCATGTTCATTGTCTTCCTCGTCTTCTTGTTCTTCATAGTCCTTCTCCTTATACTCCTCCTTCTCCTCCTCCTCCAACTCATCCCCCTCCTATTCCCTTCTGTTTTTCTTCCTCTGCTTCCTCTTACTCTGTTGTTCTGTTTACTCTCCTGGTCTTACCATCCTCCTGCTGTTCCTTCTGTTCTTTTTCCACCTTCTCCTCTTCTTCTACTTCCTCCTCTTCCTTCTCCTTCCTCCTTCCTCCTCCTCTTCTTCTCCTACCTCATATTCATCTTTTTCTTCCTCCTCTTCATCATCCTGTTCTTCCTCTTCTTCCTTCTCCTCCTACTCTTCTTAATTTTATTCCTCTTATTCCTCCTCTTCCTTTCCTTCTTCCTCTTCCCCCTTATCCTCCTGTCGCCATCCTCCTTTCTCTCTTCTCCTTTTTCTCATCCTGCTCTTCCTCTTCTTATGCCTGTTCCTTTTCCTATTTCTTCTCCTGTTCCACCTCCACCTCCTCTTCTTCCTCCTCTTGCTCATTTCTCATCTTTCTCCTCCTCATTGTTCCTTTTCATCCTTGTCCTATCTTTTCATCCTCCTTATCCTCATCTTCCTTCTTGTGTTCCTCCTTCTCCTCCTCCTCCTCCTTCATGTTTTCCTCCAGTTTCTCCTCATCCATCTCCTCCCATCCCTGGAGGTATCTAAAAGCCATGTAGAGGTGGCGCTTAGGGACCTGCATAAGTGGTGCCTTGGCAGTGCTAGGTTAACAGTTGCACTCAATGATCTTAAGGGTCTTTGCCAACCTAAATGATTCTGATTCCATGATGGTATGCAAGACGAAGCTTACAGAGGGTGGAAACAAGGTCAGGAGTCCTGGGAGAAACATGGAAACATTGTCCGAGTGTCCAGGGACCAAGTCAGGAAAGCCAAAGCCCAGATGGAATTGAATCTGGACAGGGATGTCAAAGATAGCCAGGAGAGCTTCTTAAGTACGCAGGAGACAAAAAGCAGCCTAGGGAAATTGTGGGCCCCTTGCTCAACGAGACAGGGGACCTGGTTACACAGATGTGCAAAAAGCAGAGGTACTGAATGCCTTCTTTGGCTCAGCCTTTACTAGCAAGAGCAGCCTTCAGGAGTGCCAGGTCCCAGAGAGTAGGTGGAAAGGCTGGAGCAAGGAAGAGGGACCCTTAGTGGAAGAGGATCAGGTCAGGGAATACTTGTGAAACAAGGCATATGCAGTTCTGAATGTCTCAAGACTATTTGTATACTCTTCCATATGTTTTTATTACATTTTCTTAATATGCTGTCACTTGTCTTAAGTCTGGGTTGTCTGTTTTGCCTCTCTAAAGTGTCTAGTTACAGACAAGTTCATGCTGTGATTTCTATTTTTATTATTAAATGCTATCAAACAGTGATGGACTACTTCTTCACTGGTCCTGCATCAGGATGTGAGTGGGGAACCTGTATTAAATACAGTTCATCTGAATAATCTGCCTGGTTGATACAAGCTGTGTTGTTCAGAGATGTCTAAAGTTTTGGTTTTTGTTTTTAAGGATAAAAAGCACTTGCCCCACTGTAAATATATATAGCATGTAAAATTTATATAGTATAGAGTGAGTTTGATACTCCTGAAATCAGCTCTTGCGTTCAGTGGTGGGTGAGAAGATGCTGTCGGTGTGACCCAGGGAAGATAAGTAACAGGGGACTTCAGCTGCCTAGGCAAGAACGCAGACGGCTTTCTCCTTTGACGTTAAAAGCTTCCAAAACCAGCAGCAGGTTGGAAGCTCAGCAGTAGCTTTTTCCCGTGTGTGACACCATGACAAAAAGGAGCAAGGTTAATGTTTTACTAAATAGTGCAAGGAATATTTTGGTACCTGGAGAACACCCTAAGGCCAAAGGGTAAGTGTCCCCTGCCTAATGTTCCTATGGCAACAGTTATGTGAGGTGACATAAAGTAGCATGACCAAGAAACCACATAGCTTTCCTGTATCTGGCTTTTTTCCCTCTTTTGTCCTCTGGCTCCAAGATTTGGTGTCTTGTCTTTTGTCTGATGAATAACCCTGGCCTAAAAGTATCAAAGGAGTTTAAATGTTGACTGCTGCACCCCGATGAAGAGCTGCAGAAGCAACAACTGCCCCAAGTACCTACTAAGCAGTAAATGGAGGGAGGGCAGTTCATGACAGCTTCAGATTAGAGCTGTGGAGAAGCAGACTGGGCAGCTGCAGCAGCGTCAACTGTTTCTGACTGGGGGAGGTCTAACTAATCTACCTGAGGAGCAGAGATCCGATTTCACCCGCACCCCCCCTTTACATTTCACTGAAACTCATGGAAGGGGACTTGCATGGAACAGGAACAAAATACCTCCTTAATTTAGGGTGACTCTCGAGGGAAACCAGCTCTTAATGGAATAAAACTCACAGTTGTAGCATACTTCACTGAAACAATCTATTTTGCAGTTGAAGGTTTTTTCTGTCTGAAAATTTAACCCTGATAATATAAATTAGTGTGTGTAAAGGCAGGGAACAGGGGCCTTTTACTTACAAGAGCAGTTATAACACATGTTGTAAAATTTAATCACTTGAAAAAAAAAAAAAAAAGAGCAATTGCTTCCCATGTGTTCTTGGTAAATGAGGAGCTATACAATAGTACAGTTTCACACTATTTTTGAGAAAATCGCCAGATTTAAGCCACGGGTCTTCATGACAAATGAAAACATGAATACTGCAGTGGATTTACATAGAACATCCCATTTTTAACAATGATTGATCCAGAGTATTTGTCATGCAAATCACTTGTGTGCACCGAGTAATACTTCTATCAGTCCATATCTGTACAGTATTTACATTTTATCTTTAAAATCTTGCTAGAACCATTTTCCAAGAAAATGTAGAAATGAAACGGGTAAGCCACAAATCTTTAATTTGTAGCATTTGGTCTACAACAGACCCAGCTTTTCCAGCAAGCCTATCTACGTAGATATGTAATGAATCTTAAAAATAGGCATTGTTTTATATATGAAGCACTACAAATGCTGCTCCGTTTACAAAGGTTCAGTTTTGTACCAGTTTAAAATGGTTCAAAATGCAAAGTGACGTAGACCTTATTTTCTTTTGTTTTATTTTGTATTTTGTTTTGGTTTTTTTTCAGAGTTAGCCTTCAACAGTTCCAGTGGGGGTACGTGATAGATCTTTGCTCACAGGCTAAGAGGAGCAGCGTTGTTAGGGTTTGGAATAGTAACATGAACACAGCATTTCCGTTCGCCATCCTGCGGGGTGCTGCAAAAGAGAGGGAAGAGAAAAAACCCCTGTTTCAGCGGGGAGAGTCCAAGCGGGTTACCTCTTTAATGATACAGGATAAATCCACCTAGTAGTGATTCTGTGTTTTATACCACTGTTATCAATAGCTTCAGCAGAAATTGGGTATTGTGGTACGTTAGTAACTTCTGAATTAGGGAGTTCAGGGGCTGCACGGAGTAAACGCACTGTAGCCTCCTGATCTTTATCAGGTTAGGATTAATATTTGAACCAAAGCACCACATCCCACTGTCTGGGAGGCGCCAGGTTTGGCCATTCAAAACATCAAAGCCCAAAATTCTTTCATTAAGATTTTTCACTGCAAATGGGTAGACAGCGTGCGTTTGTCACCCAGGAGCCATAAATTAACCTTTGCAGTCTGACAAACAGCACTTGCTCCGTTCACTCCAGTAATTTTAACTCTTTGCCATCTGGGTCATATACTCAGCTTCTCAGCATCTTGTTGTGTCAATATTGAATTTTGTGCACTGGTGTCTATTAGGAATTTGATTAATTGTTTTTGAGGGTGAACTGGGATTAAAATATATAGGCCATTATTATCTATCCATTGATAGGAGTCCACTTGCCAGATGGACAGACCCAATTGTCGTCCAGGCACTACTTGTTTTTTGATCTTGGATTTTGGGGAAGGAAAGGGTCATCACCCCCTCTCGGAGCTGGTGATGGTATCTGAGTGTTGGAAATGTTTTCTCTCCGATTGTGTCTTTGAACTGCATGAATTAGATCTTGGATAATGCTGGCAGGTTGTTTCTGAATTACAGCTCTTGGAATGCCTAATGTCAGTGCTTGATTCTATAGTTCTCTCCACCTCTGACCCCTAGGTTGACGATTAATGGATTTTGGTTCCTGGGAACTATTTTGGGGTGTTTGTTTAATTTGTCTGATGTTATCACTAGGATTTTGGGTTTCAACAGATGGATTACCCCATCCCATTTCTCGTCCGTGATTGATGATGTTGTGCATCAGTGTTGCCCATGTGGGGAGATGTCTGCGCACTAGGGCCCCTTCCTGTTTGTTGGCAACCTCCCTCATGTCTAACAGGGCACTGAACTCTGCGTCCCTCCTAATTTCATCTCGTTTTGCAATGAGGTAGGGTTTGAGGGGGCTCCCTTAATTAAGGGCTTCAGCCTCTCATGATCCACGATTGCTGATATGGGAACGTCAAGAGGGCTGCGATCATGCATGGCCTGGATACCGGCAGCTTTTGTAATAGCTGTGGGAAGTTCATTTAGGGATTTAATAGGCATTACTAGAGGTTCTCCTCTCTCCCCTATATCAATTCCATCGGCCCAGTATGCCACTCTGCTGGTTATGGAGTGGGGATCATCTGGAGGTCTGGAGGCAGCATTTGAAAAGACACCAGGGCCCCAGAATCCATTGGTTTCCTCGCCGTTTAGTAAAATTCTATCTCTGCCAGTTAAACGTTCTCTCCAGAAATACTCAGTTTCAGTTTCGCCTGGCTTGGGGCCATAGCGTTCTTGTAGGTCAGCCATTTGGATTGGATCACATGGGGTTATTTCTTGCTCCACCCCTAGGCCCAGTAGCTTCTTCTGTTTTTATAATGGGCCTCGCTACATATGTAGGGGCATTTGGAGGAGATAAAGAATCATCTTACACCGTTTCGTTATCATTGGGGTCAGCCCAGATGTTTCCATCCCATTCTTCAGGGGATACAATTAATTTCCTAATTTGTACAATGTCAAGGGGATTGGGAGCTTGCACAAGCATCATCTCAACCTTCTCTGCCAATTTTTGGTTTTCCTCCTTTTCTTTCTGTATCTGTTTCTGTAGTTGTGCAATTTGTAGGGACAGTATTAATTCAGCTGCCTTCCTGCCTTCTAGTTCGTCCTTTAGATCCTGCTCCCTTTTATGAAACCTTTCTCAGTCTTTGCAGGCAGCTTCTAAGCAGGTGCCTAGCATTTTGCAAATGACTCCCTTTCCTTTCCCATTTTTAATATTTCCCCTGGTAACTTCTATCTGTTCTTCCACAGCTTCCCTATCATGCCAGTTATCACAAGCCCATTCTTCTGAGAATTTGGGACTCGGACTTACTCCCTTTGTTTTTAAGTAATCAGAGCTACTGCTTACCATCCTGCCGACTACGCCAAACTGTCGCAAACGCAGGTTTGTGAATCCTGCTGATTATGTTAATTTGTTATGAATGAGTGACTTTACACAGTTTGATTTAGTAGCAGTTGAGAATTTACTTGTGGCAAATGGCAGGATTTGACTGTGATATTTTAATAACACTCAGTCATCAGTGATTAACAAAGTGATCAGACAAAACTGATCAAAAGAGTGACTTTAGTTACAGATTCGAAGATGGCAAGGTTCACCCTATTACTAGATGGAAGAAGTGCATAAAGGGAAATTGAGTTACACTGAGCTGGAATGATTCACAGAGAGATTGTGTGTGCAGGGGATAAGGGGGACCCTCCCGTTGAGTCCCGAGGTTCAGAACAGACCCCCTTGCTTTCTAAACTCCTTTTCAGAGAGGAGTCGAGGTGCGGCTGGGTCCAATCTTAGTCTCAGGCTTGGTCAGTGGTTTATGTGAATAGGGATAATATGTATGTAAATATCTAGTGGCAGGGTAAGGCTCACTTTGTAATTAAATCATAAAGCTGCTGCTTTCTAGGATGGTGAGATGACTGCCCAGAAAGCCCATCCAGTGCTCTTGGCAGCCCCTAGGTCCAGATCCCAACCCTGGGAACACCCCTCTTCCACACATCCAGGGTCCCTGTGCAGGGATGAGGGAGAGCCCGACCGTACCGGCTCATGACCCCTTCCTAGAAAAGCTTCTGTAGGCTCCAGCACCTGAGCAGAGTGGACTCAAGGCTGCTTTGGTTTTTGAAAATGGACCTGAAGGTGATGCCCACTATGTGCTTAGAGCAGACAGAGGTCGACCTTAGAGAAGACAACTTGTCTGCTGTGGATGCTCTGCTGTTCCAGCACCAGATTTTGCAGATGGGTTTGCCCCTGCGCTGCCAGTTGCTCTGCTTCCATTGCTGCACCCACCCCACAGGGCATTTGCCACCACCCATGGTCAGTACAGAGATAAAGCACTGGCCACATTTCTCCTTCAGCAATATCTGAAGCCAGCTGGATGGCTTTCACCTCTGCAAACTGACTCGACTCCATGTCTTCAGCAGTTTCTGTGACTTGTCATATAGGACTCCATGCAGCAGCTTTCCACCTCCGATGCTTGCCCACAAGACAACAGGACCCATCAGTGAACTGCTTCTCATTTTCTGGCACTTTATTCTACAGGAATACCTGCTTTTTGTTGTTGGAAAACTAGAAGTTAATTAGTACATTTGAATGCAGATGCTGCATAAAGAGCATCCAATAGGCTATTACAACAGTTTAATCCCAGGTTCATTTCAGCCTGTGTATCCTAGCAAGCACCGTGTAACGTATGAAGGATTCTCATAGTTTACAGATTCTGGCGGAGGAAGAGTAAGATAACTCTGATAAGCACCTCACATCTGGATTGCACGTTCCTTCATTAATGTGGGCTGTGATCAGTTGAGTCACACATAAACCCAGAAGTTTCAGTCTTTTTGTGAGTTTAAAGAGAAAGGTTTAGCATATGTACAGTATCTTTTCCATTGCTCGTATGGAAGCTGGTATTACTTCCCCATCAGTTTGGAATTATGTGCCTTGCATTTTGACATCAGAATTTGAAAGAGACTATTTAATTCTTTCTATTTGTTAACTCTCAACAGTGTTTTTCTTGATGGTGTGAACTGACGTGTTCCAGTCTTTGTCTGTGCTAGCGGTTGAATTTCACAGCTCACTCTGCAGGCCCTTCCTTTGAGTGCGCAGTGCAACAATTCTGTTACGAAGGGGTGCAGATGGTTTCGGTGTCTTTCCAGGCAACTCAGTACATGAAGACTTATTACTGTCCAATGTCTCCCTCCTGCAGAATGCCTGTTTCCTTCCACTATATTTTTTACATTGATCTATGATCCATTTTGGAAATTATTTGCAGTTTCTAGTCCTGAGAACCTAGACTCTCTTGTTCCACTTTTAAGATTTGCATTCTAGCAGAAAGCTGAAGGAGTGTATCCAGGACATGTGTTCAAAATAGCCGCCGCTTTGGTATAACAAGAAATGGTGCCCTTGCCTGGCATTCTGGTGATGTGCTCTAGTGAGAGATTCCTGGTCCTGCTTCGTGCCGAGTTGTTGGGAAGCCTGACCTTTTTGGCATAACAAAGATGCATGTCCAGACATTTGTTTGGCTATGAAAAGATAATGTTCTAAATCCTTTCTTCTTTGTTCTGTAGAGCTGTCCTCTTATATCCTGCTACCTTCTCTGGATTCACAAACCTGAAATGCAGTGTATGGATTTCTGAAAAGAAAAAACCTATTATGCAAGTAACTATCACTCAAATAGCATAAGCGTGTGTGAAGAGATGAAACCTTGTTTGACTTTGGGGTGGTGGTGGGGTTTTTAATGCAATACTTGCAGAATCAAGAGGAAGAAAACCCACCTTCTCCTGGAGTTGAGGAAGGTGTCATCATTAGGTTTCTAAAGGGAATGTCTTTCAGAGTTTTCCAGTAGCCACCAATTTTTTTACCTAGGGGGATTTTACTCCTAACATTCATCTTTTAGATGGACTTTTTCAGGTGAAAAACATGTTTTTATCTTGCATAGTGCCCCTGGGCCTCAGAAATCTTCTGAGAATGACACTCTTCTAGAAACTGTAGTGATGGAAGCACTGTTTGCCTCTGAAGAATCCAGGAAGATTCCTTTCAACTTTAGCTGTGAGGTTGAGAATCTTCTTACTCAAAACCGTTACTGAAACCATTTCTACCAAAGAAGAAGTTGCTGAAGGGATTATCACAAAAGCTGATAATGTGCATCCCAGTATCAATGGTCAGCACAAAGTCAGGAAAAAAATCCTTGGACACTGAAGGGGAATTCCTTGGGCGGTGTGAGTCTGAAGACAGTAGAGACAAAGACAAAGAAAGAAGAGCAAAAGAACCTGAACTAATTTCAAAAGAAAATCCTTTGTACATGAAAGGGTCTCCTGAGAGTGAAGAGAAATCAGAGCAAACTTCCTATATAAAGTCTGACAGTGAATGTATTTCTAACAAACTTGCATCTCTAGATATTATAGATAAATGCCAAGATGCAAAGGACATTTCTAATAGCTATGTAGAGGTACCACCTGTTAATGACTCTTCTATTACAAAGCTGGATAATGTTTTGGTGAGTCCATTTTCTAGAGAAAATGAGGGACTGTGAGTAACATGAGTAATAAAAAATGGGAAGGAGATAAACATAGGAAAAAAAAGATAAGAAAAAAATACACAACTCTCAAAAAATGGACAAGAACCACGATGGAAAGAAAAGAGAAAACAGACACTGAAGAGAGGGAGAAGGAGAAGCAAACCAGAAGCAGAGCAGATGATCCTTCCCACAAGAGGAGGTACTCTCGCAGTGTGGAAAGAAATAAGCAGAATTGTCATAAGCAGGACTATCTCAAGGAAAGCAAGTACAGCTCTTCCCATAATGAAAGAAACAGTCCAAATAATGTCAGAAGCTCGGGAAAATATTCTCGTTCTAGATCCCGAAGCAGAGAAAGAACAGAACAAGACAGGAATAGGTATTATCATTGCAAAGGAGAGAGGACTTGGAGCAGAGAAAGATAGTATCAAGATGAACCACGGAGATGGGACAAATGCAGCTACTACAATGATTATTATTCCTCTCATGGAATAGAGATGGTAGAGAGAGAAAGTCCTCTCAGTGTGATAACGACTTTGACAAATGGAGTCAGGCTTACAGCAACAGGTCGCATAAGGATTAGCATTGCGAAAGCAGGTGGCCTCACAACGCCCTCTCTAGAGAGGAAGATGTGCATCACTTCAGCAGCCACAGAGCAAACTTACATCATTGTTCAGTACCTCAGCAGCAATCTGAAAAATATTCTTGTGAAAGGCATGCACTTCCTCCTGTGTCAGCTCATTCACGTTTTGAGGACCTTTCCTTGGAAAATGAAAAACTAAGAAATGGCAAAAGAAAAGACACCCACACAGAAGGAACCGGAAATGAAATAGAAAAGAAATGCTGAAAGATAGGTGTCCAAGGAATGAAAAAAATACAAGAAGGTCAGGAAGAAAAAGAAGTCGAAAGATAAACATTGAGAGAAGGAGTGCAAGTAAGCAAGCTTTCCGGCATGATCAGTAATTTTTTGCTCAGTCTTTTCTGGGTGTTTCTCATGTCTGCCTGTTTTTCATTGTTCCTAAGTTATTTCTATAGCATAATCTGTCTGGGGATCATATCATTAGGTTGGTCAAGTGAAGACAAGAAAGATATTGTTGAACTGTGTTAGAACACTGGATCTGGACGCTGTAGTGATAATCACATCTGACTTCTCTTTTGTTACTGCATTTACAGCCAAGTTCAGTGTCAGCACAACTCCTAGCTAAGCCTAGCTAAGAGAAGGTTTTCCCTAGTTTTGCATAATCTCTTAGCCCTGGAATGTTTTGGATTAGTGTGGTGAAACCTAATTTGTGACCCTGAGTAGATGGACTGGGCTTTGCATCCTGGGTTTAAGTTGTGAGGAAAAGAGAACTGGGAAAGTTGTGTCATTCTCAGCTTGTTTTTTTGTGTCTTACAGTCTTGTGGGACACAGCTGGACAGGAGAGGTTCCCGAGCACGCACACATCCTATTATCATCAGGCTCCTGCTTGTCTCATGGTAAGGGTAGCATCTGAGCTGTGATCTGGTGGAACTTTGACTGATAACAGTCCCAGCAGACACTTGGCCCATATGTTACTTTTTATGGTTACGCCGCCTTCTATTTCTTGTCTCTTCCCGTGGTTTAAAAAACTTTCCTACACTGTTCTTTCTTCCCTCGCCAGATAAAACCAGTGTAGTTGGGTATGTTTAGCTCTCTCCTGTCTTTCCTGATAGCACTCTTACTATATTCCGCGGCTTTGCTGTCTTCTAAATTGCCTTCCTTTTGTCACTGTGTTTCCAGTAAGGTGGTACGTACAGCGGAATTGTACGCGGTTATTTAGAAGCAGTCCTGTCAGAGGTGATGTGAGGGAAGAGGGCATTCCTTTCTTGTTCTGTGATGTGACTGTTGCATGATGTAGTACAACCCTGTTCTGACATGTTCTGCAGGGGTACTACATGAGACATTCTTCTCTGGTCCTCTGCCCTTTCTGCTTTCCTGTGCTTTGCACTTCCCATTTCTTAGCTCAGATGAGTTTTGTTTCCTGACTCCTAACCCGCTTAGGGTCTCGGTTTAGGGCATGATTGATCTCACCTAATAGAAGCCTTTCGTACAGGATGTGCCAAGCCCGCCTTGAATCCACCGATTGCATGGGCTGTATGGGAAGTGCGAGGCAAACGGACTTGGTGTTGGCAGCCCTACTGTCAACAGAAGCTCTGTCTAGATGAATCCTGCTCTTAGTGTTCTTGTGTGAGCAGACGCTGCTCCAAGAGAGTGCTGGGCCTTGCCTTCATTTGCTGTATTGCACCCAGAGTAGGAAATGATCAGCCCACAGCTCTTAACACAGGCCCAGCCTGCAGAAGAGTTGCTGCAGCTTCCTGCAAAGAGGTGGGGAATGGCTGCCTGGGCAGTGCTCGCTGGCGAGCATTTGGAGTGTGAACGATGTCAGCTGTGGCTTCTGTGAGCAAAGGCGGATCAGCTGGAGTCATCCTCCTGTGCTGGCACACAGGCTGCCTCTCTATCAAAACTGAGCCGTCACTGCTGTGTCAGCACATCCTGTAAACATGCAGGAGATTTGTTCCAAAGCTGAAAGGAAGCCTCTGGCCTGCTGAGGCTGGGGTAGCTGGACCTGACTGCCTGTTAAAGATATCCAGCAGTTGAGTCCTGTGTAGACTGTGAGTGTGCCCTTGCCTCACAGGCAGGTAGGTGCCATGGCATAAGGGCCGTGGGGAGTTCTGGTTAAAAAAGCCAAAGTGGAGGGAGAGGCATGGCTGTACTGGCAATGGTGTCCAGGTCACGTGGACACACAGCAAAAATCGTAGGGCTGTGCCTGGGAAACATTCCTGGTTGCCGCACAGCAAGTGAACTGACATGTTCTAAGCTGCAAAGCATTATTCATTTAGAACATACCAGAATCCATCTGTAATTTAGTCAAGCACTGTGGATAAACCAACAAGAACTCTTTTCTTTTTGTGTCTTCTTGTCAACGCTTTGCTGCTGCTGTTGCTTTTCAAACCCTAGGGGAGGACTCTCCTGGCCTTGCCCTCCAGTGAGGAGGCCTTGCCAGCTAAATCAGGCTCTGGTCTCCATCTGCTCCACCACTCCTGCATATGTTGGCATTCTGCCTGCAGTGGTGTCTTACTGACCGCTGCTCCTTTTTCTTTATCTCCTTATATTTTTGCCCCCAGCGGCTATGGAGGGGACCCAGAAAAGCTTCCACTTTGCCTGGAAGTTCAGTTTGCCCTTTGACTTTGTGTCTGCTGCAGATGGCACCAAGGTAGTGAAGGTAAAACCTGGCTGTTTGGCTCAGCATCCATGAGACCCCTCTGCAGCCCAAGGAGATGGAGACTGCTGTAGGCACAGAGAGCAGAAAATGGCCCAGGACATCTGTTGGGCTACTTGTGAGGTTCTGGTAGCTATAGGGAGTTGCAGAGGTTTGGGTTTTTTTCTCTTTCCTTGGGATGTGGGAATCGTTTCCTTGTGTTACAGAAAGGCAGTGCCCCTCACTTGGGGTGACAAGCATTCTCCTTCTCATCAGCCCCTCAGTGATGCTATCCATCTGGCAGTTGCTTCCAACCAGAATTCAGGAGATTTCATGGACGAGGTCGTGGGAGAACTGGAGATCAGAAAGGCTCTACTCCCTGCGCTCCTCCTAAGTGACAAGCAGCGCTGCTCCTTTTTCCCCTCTGGGACACCAGAGCCTGTGACAAAGGGTGAAGGGCATGGGCGAGGGGCATGGGGGGGCCACACTGCAGCCATCCCGGGGAATGGGGAGAGGGTCTGGAGCCACGTGTGGGCTTCATCCCTGTTGGGATGAGCAGAAGTGGGGGGTGTGGGCAGGGAGGGGACGCCAGAGGGCCGGTGAAGTCACAGGGTTCCATTTGCAGTAATGTGGGTGTTGCCGGGCGCTGCGTCAGCAGAGCAGCCTCTGCCAGGGTGCGGGCAGCAGGCTTTGCCTCTGCGGGAGTGCGGGCAGCGGGAGGAGGCAGAATGGCCAAGAAGCAGGCAGCGTCAGGCTCTCCGCAGAGGAGGAGGAAGGCAAGGGTGTGCGGGCAGGGCTGGGGCGGGGGGTTTGGCAGCAGCAGAGAGGTTTGGGTCTCTGCCTGCACGTGGCGGCAGCCCCCCGGTCGGTGGCGGTGGGGTGGGCACGGGGGGGCACGCTCCAGGGCCCGGCGCCTGTTGAAGAGCCAGTCCTGTGCCCCAGTGTCCCCAGTGTTCCCCCAGGGCCCGCCCAGTGCCTCCCAGTATGTCCCCGGGACCTGCCTGGTGGGTGCCAGTGTGTGCCCGGGCCTGCCCAGTACAGTGCCGGGGCCTGCCCAGTATGCCCCAGTGTGACACGAGGGCCAGCCCAGTGGGTGCCCAGGGCCTGTCCAGTAGGTCCCTGCGCGTCCCCAGAAGGTGCCCAGTGCGTCCCAGTGCATCCCAGCACCAAGGGCAAGCGTGCAGGCGCTGGGCCCCGCTGCACAGTGCCCTCCCCTCGCTCTTCTCTTGGTGGATCCCGCTGTCCGTCCCTCCACTGTCCCTTCCGAGTGGAGCCCCAGCAGTCCCTGTTGCCCCTCCCAGGGCGTGCGGCCCCCGCCACTCTCTCCCGCCCCACTGTCCCCACAGGGCTTGGGGTTCCCCCGCCGCCCCGTCCCCTGGGCGTCCTGGGCCTCCGTCAGCTCCCGCCGGGCCCCCCTCGCGGCCTCTTCCCCCAGTGCCCCCGCTCTCCTCAGATCCCCCGTTCCTCTGAGATCTCCCCCATCCACGTTCTCCTCGGGCCCCTCCCGGCATCCTCCCCCTCTCCCCTGGTACCGTGTCAGGGTCCACCGCCATCTGGGCCCACTCCAACTCCCCCCCGACCTGTTCCCCCCCAATTCCCCTCCCGCATCCTGCTGTCCCTCACTGCCACTGCCTCTCCCCCCGAGCAGTCTGCGGACGGGAACCCCCGGGTGCCCAGGGGCGATGGCACCCAGAAGCGGATCTCGGTGGAGCACATGTACCAGAAGAAGACACAGCTGGAGCACATCCTGCTCCATCCCGACACCTACATCGGCTCCGTGGAGCTGGTGACCCAGGTGCGGGGGGCCCGGGGCAAGGGAGGGTTGTGGGGCTAAGCCGCCTGAACTCCTGGGTGCAGGTGAGGAGTCATTAACGTCTGTTTATAAGGGACAAAACGTCTGCTTTACAAACTGATGGCCCAGAAAAGCAGGTGTACCGGGGACCTGATGTGTTTCTTGCCTTCTTATTTTAGCAGGTGTGGGTTTTTGATGAGGACGTGGGCCTGAACTGCCGAGCTGTGACCCTTGTGCCTGGCTTATACAAAATCTTTGATGAGATTCTAGGTAAGGGGAGCTACTTGTTGAGCCAATGATTGACAAGTTACTAATGGGTGCTGAATGTCTAAGAAACTGGAACTAAATGCAAGAACTTACCAAGTGTGCTTTTACCTAGTTGTGTTGTTGACCAAGGGATGTCTGTTGCATGATTTGATGAATGGTGTTCACACAGTACGTTGTTTGTTGATTGTGCTTGGACATATTGGATACTGATATCCTTCCATTAGTGCTACTTAACAGTAAGCCATTCATGGGATGATTGGGTTTTGATTACAAGCCCAATTTCATTCAGCCCCAAATTCTCCCAAATTCACTGTTAACTTGTAGTACTTGTCTTTGTAACTTGCAAAATATTTGCATACCAAGATGATTATTAGTAACATTGTACTGAATTTTTGCATTCATTCTGCTGAAGACGCTTTATAGTTAATAGTTTTGTCTTGATTGAGAATGTAATAGAAAAACAATAATCTTTCTGTTCTAGTCAGTGCTGCAGACAACAAGCAGAGGGATAAAAGCATGTCATGCATTAAAGTTACAATTGATGTGTAAGTTTGATTTCATTTTCGTTCATGGCCTTCCCAACTGAAGGGCGTTTGATTTACTCACTCAGACGCTGTTCTGCTGAGCTGGTGTAGTACTGGAGGGCTCTGCCATGCAGCCGATCCAAGTTAGAGCCAATGTCATTCAGCAGTTGCGAAAGCCTTTTTCTCTGTTTAGTCCCTTGGTCTCTTCCAGAGTGCTGACTGGTGACATGACTGCTTTGGTGGTGGTGTTGTTTTCTGTTGTGGCCATTTTCCTTCCTTCTTCCTCTCAACCTTGTTATTCTGTCACTGAGCATAGACAGATGATTTTTATGTGTGGTGGTCCGTTTCATGGAATTTTTTTGTTGACTTGTTCTCCCTCTGCTGGCTGTTTCTGCACTTGCTGAGCAGAGATTTGCTCTTCATGAAATGGTGGCCTTTCCCCAGAGCTTTTGTGTACTCCTTGTTTCATAGCTCTGTCATTTGCAGCCTTAAAAACACACATTTATTTCCCCTAGGGAGAATAACACAATCAGTGTATGGAACGATGGGAAAGGTATTCCAGTTGTTGAACACGAAGTGGAGAAGGTCTGTGTGCCCGCTCTGATCTTTGGACAGCTGCTAACATCCAGCAACTACGATGACAATGAAAAGACAGTCACAGGTAGGGAAGACTCTCAAATATGTGCTCATATTTTTGAGCAGCCTGATCAAATGGTTTAAATGTGTGAACTGAAGTAAAGGCAGCGGGGGAAGGGGGTCCTTGATGCAACATGCAAACGGCGTTCTGAGCCCATCAGAGAGAAGTCTCCATGCTCGATTTTATAGTAATAATGGTACAAACATGGAGAACGGGAACAATTCTCTTTGACTGCTAATCCCAGTTGAATCTGGGTTTGTAGTCGGGTACTGGGTTTGTAGGACACTGTTGCTCCTTGACGGTTGTACTTTGATTGTGCTGAAGTGGCCGAGCTCCTGTTAGTCTGGAATTCTTGTAGGTGGTTTTGAACAAAGGTAATAACACAAGTCTGTTTTCCTTCTCATTCCAGGTGGGCGAAATGGTTATGGAGCCAAACTGTGCAACATATTTAGCACAAAATTTACTGTGGAAACTGCATGTCGCGAATACAAAAAGTTATTCAAGCAGGTATGAGCGCTTCTCATTTCAGTAAGGTTATACCCGAGATTTTCAAGTCAGACCCTAAGTTTTTGTTCCAAAAATTTAGGTGTAACTTGCATTCAGTGCACCGTGATTCAAATAAATTTGGCCCACAGTTTCTGTATCACCAAATAGAATTCAAATAATAATGAAATGAGCAGACATAATGAGAATCTAGTTTTTAACCAGTGGGGTTTTTTTTTTTTCATTTGAAAGTATTTAAAACTCGTAAATCAGCTTACTGCTTTTAAAAGCTGAGCTAGTTGCTCATGTGTGTTAGAGTTGCAACTCCTAAAACCTCCTCTTCTCAGACGTGGACAGACAACATGGGCAAGGCTGGTGAAATGCAGCTGAAGTATTTTGATGGAGAAGATGACCCGTGTGTCACTTTCCAACCTGATCTGTCAAAACTCAGAATGACCATTCTTGATGAAGCCATTGTAGCACTAATGTCTCGAAGAGCATATGATATCGCTGGATGCACAAAGGATGTCCAAGTTTTCCTAAATGGACAGAGGCTGCCTGTAAGTGAGCATTTAAAAGAAACGGTGATATCTGTATTTCTCGTGCCATTTAAAGAGTGGGATTTTGTTGAAGCAATTTACGTCATTACACATAGTAAAGGGAAAATTTGCGTGCGTGATTCCTCTACCCACTTTTCAGGAGGATATGAATTAAGTCTTTCTAGGAGCTGTTCTAACCGAGTTGTCTGCTTTCATGTGTATGCAGGTGAAAGGATTCCGCAGTTATGTGGACTTCTATCTGAAGGACAGAGTAGATGAAACTGGGAATGTGCTTCAGGTTCTTCATGAGGAAGTCAATTCTCGGTGGGAAGTGTGTTTGACTTTAAGTGAAAAAGGCTTCCAGCAAGCTAGCTTTGTCAACAGCATTGCCACTACAAAGGTGACCTTTCTTTAGTTGATTTAGTCAAGCTAATGCCATATTCTTCATCGTTAACATTCTTAGCTGTTTTCAAATGTCTGTATGTTAGTGAAAACTACTTAGTTGCTTAGTGTTGCAAGGACTATGCTTAAAGTTTGAAATAGATATGCATAGCGTTTTGGGGTTTTTTTTTAATGGAATCAGCACCAGGTCTTTGGTCCCATTTTGCCTTAGGGTGGCAGGCACGTTGATTATGTAGCTGACCAGATTGTGACCAAACTCATTGATGCTGTGAAAAGGAAGAACAAAAACGGAGTTGGAGTGAAGCCTTTTCAGGTACAATGTCAGAATTTCCCCCGTGGGAAACACAATTCTAGCATTATTGCAGATTGTAACTACAGTTTAATGCATTACTCCATTAATTAATAATACATATTCCCATTGCACAGACTATGTATATAATTGCTGATTATAGAAGCCTCATATTGTCCAGTTTAAGCCAGGTAACAATCTTCTCTCTGTCTGGCTGATTTCTTTTGCAATCAGAACACTGTAAGTCAGTGCAGATGCACTACAGCTCAGTACCTGTTCGATAACACCTATTTAGGCTGAGAGCTGTTGATTCCTTGACATCTCAAATCATCTAACGTTGCTGGTGAATGTTATTAGCTGTCCTAAATTCTTTCAAGACATCTAGGAAAATCCAAAACCATACAGTGATAACAGTTTTTCCTCACTGCAGGGCTGCTGCAGCCCGTGGCTCCGCTCCCTCTGACCCCTCTCTCCATCTGCCTTCCAGGCACATCACCCTGTGGCGCGTGGTGATCTAGGCCACCCGGTTGACTCAGCTGGGCCCTGAGGCCCAAGGGCGCCATATTAAGCAGCTACTGGTTCACGAACACTATAGTAATACCTTGGAGAGGGATGACATTGCCTGGCTGGAATTGGACCAGCCTGTCCAGTGCAGTTCCTACGTACTGCGTGCGCGACGCCTCGCTGAGAGTGTCAGAGCTGAGAACCTGCTACATCAGTGGCTGGGGTTCCACAGCTGCAAGATGTGAGTTGCCCAAAAGTACCCGTGTCCTGAGTGCAAGCTTGGCACGCTGGGGAGGCGGGTTGGGTCTGCTGAGAGCCCTGGTGAAAGCCAGAGTCAGGCTGGGGGACATATGCCTACGGGGAGATGGGCCTGAGCCATTCCCCAGAGCGAGAGAGAAGGGAAACACGGGCACAATGCTCTTGAGATGCAAAGCCAAGCCCGTGGGAAGGGGCTCAGCCAGTCAGGGGAGGAGATCTGGCAAGGAGCTGCTGCCTGTTAATTGCTTTCTGTGCTCCCAGCTGGAGGATCAGCTGATGTGCTGCAGGAGGCCAAGGTCCGCCTCATGGATGTCAGGCTCTGCAAGAGCAGCTGGTGGTCCAGAGGGGCCATCCACGCCCACAGGCTGTGTGCCGGCTGTGCGCAGGGCGGCATCGACCCCTGCCAGGTACGGGCGTGCTGCAAGTCACCCCCAGCAGCACCGGCAGCCCCGTCAGCACCGCCCAAACACACCCCGGCACGTGCTTTGCCTGGCCAGTCACCCTCCCACCGCTGGGTCCCCACCGCTGTTGGGGCTCACGTCCCCTTCCCCATCTGCCAGTCCTCGTCCCAGCGGCCTGGGACTCTGCCAAGAAAGCCCATCCAGTGCTCTTGGCAGCCTGTAGGTCCAGATCCCAACCCTGGAACCACCCCTCTTCCACACATCCAGGGTCACTGTGCAGGGATGAGAGAGAGCCCGAGCTTCCAGGCCCCGGAACCCCTCCCAGACAAGGTTCTGTCTGCTCCAGCACCTGAGCAGAGCCTTCCTGTGCAGGGAATCCAGCTCTGGCAGGTGCTGTGGGAGAGCAGGAGCCAGCCCCAGTGCTGTCGGTGGCCTCCCAACACCACCTTAATCCTCTCCCCTCCGCTGCAGGTGACAGCGGTGGTCCCCTCGTGTGCAAAGCTAACAATGCCGACGACTTCTGGTGTGTTGGAGTGACGAGCTGGGGGAAAGGCTGTGCAAGAGCCAAACGGCCTGGGGTCTACACCTCTGCTCAGCACTTTTATGTAAGAGTGGATTTTGGAAGAGATGGGACTGCGCCCAGCAGTAACGGCTACTCCAAGGCCACAGCCAGTCATCACCTCAAGCCCCTTTCAGAGGCCAAGGCCCCACACAATGGGGCAGGCTGAGGGTTAGGGTTAGACTTGGGGTTAGGGTTATGGTTTAGGGTTAGTGATTAGGGTTATGGGTTAGGGTTAGTGATTAGGGTTATGGGTTAGGGTTAGGGGTTAAGGCTAGGGTTAGGGTTAGAGTTAGGGGGCTAGGCTTACGGTTAGGGTTAGGTTTAGGGGTTAGGGTTATGGTTCAGTTTAGGGCCATTAAGGGTTATTGTAAGGGTTAGGGTAAGCGGTTAGGGTTGGGGGTAGCAGTTAGGGTTAGGGCTTAGGTTTAGGGGTTAAGGTTTTAGGGTTAGGGTTTTAGGGTTAGGGTTAAGGTTAAGGTTTAATGTTAGGGCATAGAGTTAGGGTTAGGGTCTTGGGTTAGGGTTAGGGTTCATGTTAGGGGTTTGGTGTTAGGGTCAGGGTTAGGGGTCAGGGTTAGGATTATGTTTAGCATTAGGGTTTATGGTAAAGGTTAGGGTTAAGCTTAGGGTTAGGTGTCAGGGTTAGGTTTAGGGTAAGGTGTTCATGTTAGGGATAGGATTACAGTTCAAGCTAGGGATAGGGTTCAGGGTTAGGGTTAGGGTTGGGGAGTTAAGGTAGGGTTAGGATTAGGATTAGGGCGTTAGGGTTAGGGGTTAGCTGTATGGGTTAGTGTTAGGGTTAGTGTTTAGGATTATGGCTTGGGGTTATGCTTGGGGCTTAGAGGTACGATTAGGGGTTAGGGTTAAGAATTAGGGGTTAGGGTTAGGGATTAGGGTTTGGGTTACTGTTAGGGTTTAGGTGTTAGGTTTAGGGTTAGGGTCCAAGTTTGGGTTAGGGTTTCGTATAGGGATAGGGTTAAGGGTTAGGGGTTAGGTGTTAGGGTTCAGATTAGGTATAGGTGTTAGGGCTAGGGTTCAGGTTAGGACTTAGGGTTAGGGGTTAGGGTTATGGTTATGGGTTAGGGGGTTAGTGTTACAGGGTTAGGGTTAAGGTTAGGGTTAGGGTTAAGGTTAGGGTTAGTGTTTGGGTATGGGTTAGTGTTAGGGGTTGGGGTTAGGGTTAGGGGTTGGGGTTAATATTGGTGTTGGGGGTTAGGGTTAGGTTTTGGGTTAGGGGGTTAGGGTTAGGTTCAGGGGGTTACGGTTAGAGGGTTAGGGGTTAGGGTTAGGGTTGGTGGTAGGTGATTAGGGTTAGGGTTAGGCTTAGGGCATTAGGGTTATGTTTAGTGTCAGGGTTAGGGGTAGGGGATTGGGATTAGGGTTGGGGTTAGGGTTTGGGTAGGGAGTTAGGGTTACCGGGTTAGGGATAGGGTTAGGTGGTTAGGGTTAGGGTTAGGGGTTAGGGTTAGGGTTTGGGTTAGGCAGGGTTAGGGTTTGGGTGTTAGGGCTAGTGTTATGGTTAGTGTTAGGTTTTGGGTTAGGGGGTTAGGGAGTTAGGGTTAGGGGTTAGGGTTTGGGTTAGGCAGTTAGGTTTTGGGTTAGGGGGTTAGGGTTAGGGGTTAGGGTTTGGGTTAGGGTTGGAGGTAGGGGATTAGGGTTGGGGTTAGGCTTAGGGTATTAGGGTTATGTTTAGTGTCAGGGTTAGGGGTAGTGGATTGGGATTACGGCTGGGGTTAGGGTTAGGGGGTTAGAGTTAGGGTTTGTGTTAGGCAGTTAGGTTTTGGGTTAGGGGGTTAGGGTTAGGGGGTTAGGGTTGGGGGTAGGGGATTAGGGTTAGGGTTAGGCTTAGGGCATTAGGGTTATGTTTAGTGTCAGGGGTAGGGGATTGGGATTAGGGTTGGGGTTAGGCTTAGGGTTTGGGTAGGGTGTTAGGTTTAGGGTTAGGGTTACGGGGTTAGGGATAGGGTTAGGTGGTTAGGGTTAGGTTTAGGGTTAGGGGTTAGGGTTAGGTGGTTAGGGTTAGGTTTAGTGTTAGGGTTAGGGGTTAGGGTTAGGGTTTGGGTTTGGGTTAGATTTTGGTTTAGCAGGTTAGGGTTTAGGGTTAGGATTAAGGCCTTAGGGTTAGGGTTTGGTTTAGGGGGTTAGGGTTAGGTGGTTAGGGTTTAGGGTTAAGGTTTAAGGTTAGGGTTAGGGTCTTGTGGGTTAGGTTAGGTTAGGGTTAGGGTCAGGGGTTGGGCTTCGCGGTAGGGGTATGGGCAGAGTTTTAGAGTCAGGGGGTCGCTGGCCGGGCCCTGACCTGGCCCCCCCGGGCGGGTTGGGGGCTGCGGGGGCACGTGTCGGTGCCTGCCCTGGCCTCGTGGGGAGCGGGGCCTGGCTGTGCCGGCATGGGGAGGACGGGGGGACGGGGGAGGACAGGGGGACAGGGTGGGGGGGCTGGCTTCAGAGTAAAGTTTATTTATTGTAGTGCCCGGCTCATTCTTGCTGCGGGGGCACCGGGGTGGGGGGTTACTGGGGAGGGGGGTGCGATGGGGCTGCAACAGTCCAAGTCCTGAGGGGGGTCTTTGCTGCAGGGGGGCACCCCAGGACTCCCCCATCTGCCCTCCCCCATCTGCCCTCCCAGGCCCTGGCCATCCCCAAAGGCTGGGCTGGGGCAGAACCCTTTGGGGTTCCCCCCCGCACCCCAAAGCTCTGCCCCTCCCAACCCCCGACACTGCGGTCATGTCCCCCTAAGGCAGGGGCCTGCCCTGGCGTGCAGAGCCCCAATGCATTTGTGACACCCCAGCACATGGTGTGGGGGCAGCCCTGGCCCCCCAGTGCTGGGCTGGGGGGCAGTGGGGGGTCAGGGGTGTCCCTGTCGCTGTGCAGGGATGGGACCTGTTTGGTTTCCTTTTGTCCATATTTTTTTTTCCAGCAGCTGTCGGGTGAGGCCCACAACAGGACCCTGGGGCACCGGGGCACGGCCCGGCCCTGCTTCCCTGGCACGGTGAGAGCTGGGGCAGGGAGAGCCGCAGCCGCCCGCTGGACACCAGCCGGGCTGAGAATGGCCACAGCTCGTGCCAGCAATGGCATCTCCTCCCTGGCCCCAGCAGAGCCCCAGTGCATCAGTGAAATTCAACCGTGCTGCCACACCTCCTGCCCCGCGGTCTTGCCTGGGGCTGGGCTCTCCCCATGGGGCTGGGGTGCTGTGCCCAGGGGATGCTCGGGACTGGCACCAACCCTCCCTGTTCCGTGACGCTGTGCCTGGGCTGTGGGGGCCATGGAGGGGCCTGTGGGCTGTCCCCAGATCTGGTACATGCTGGCAGATGGAGCCGTGCCGGCCAGCGGGAGGCTGTGCTGCTGGGCAGCTGCTTTTCACAGTGCTGTGATGCTCTGCAAGAAATCCTCTGTGGCACGGCCAGGGCTCCCGCCAGCCTCCACCCGGCCAGGGCAAGGGCCCATGGCCTTTGCCTCAGATTCCCTTTCTGGTCACGGGAGCAGAGCTCTGGACGACACAGGGCACCCTTGCACCCTCCTCGCCCCTCAGGGGGTGTGCGATGCCCATGGGGGTTGGTGCTGATACCCCACAGCTCAGCTCGTCCTCCAGCAGCGCTCAACATCCCCAGCTGCCTGGTCAGGCAGATTTTGGGATGGAGAAAAGCCTGGTATAGACAGCGATGTACTCTGTGTGTGTGTGTGTGTTCATGCACACACAGCTCCATATATACATTTGGGGTGATGCGGGGGTTATGGGAGCAGCTACACGGCCAGCCCAGAGCAGCCCGTGTGGCACGGCCGTGGCCTCGCCATTTGCTGTGCGAGTCGTGACAACTGATTGTCCGGGCGCGCTTGCAGCAAGGAGAGCCGTAAATAGCACGGCCCCTCAGCAGGGACGCGCCACAGACGCTCTCCAGAGCCCAGCAGTGGGAAATCTGACAGCACTTCCCACACTTGATGGGGAGCAGAGGGCTTGCCACAAGCTCTGCAATGGTCATTTCCAGAACAACGCCAACATTGGTTAAATGAGCACTGGACATTCCCTCAGAAATAACGAGCATGCTTAGACAATGGAGATGACCCATCTAGAGCAGTCTTGGCAGCAGAGGATGGCAGCTGACGGCCTCTTGCTCCTGAGAAAGGCTGAGCTTCAAGTACTCACTACGAACAAAGGCAACCCTGTGGCTCTGGAGAGTCGGCGCAAGGGAAACCTGAGGGAACAGGCAGATGAGGACAGCGCCTTTCTCTTGAAGAAAGCTTGAGGAAAATCACTTTTATTACGTAAATATTAAAAAGCACAGAAACTCAGGACAAGCTTATGTATTTTATTATTTTTTTAAGATAGCTAAAGAGGAAGGTACCTATGTGAGAAGCTATTTTAAAGGATTTGATATGTTCTAAAGTCTACTTGAACATTAAAATGACCACAAAGTGTCAAAAGATTCCAGCTAGCTAATGGGTAAGAGAGAAGTGCAACAGCAACATGGAACACAGCTCCAGGGTTAACAAGAAGGGAGGGGGAGTGTTCCTGTTGAAACAAACCTAACTTCTTTAAAACCAAGAAAAATAGAGCTGTATTCACTGTATGTAAGAAAGATTTTTGGACTGTCTTCAATTCAGTGAAAAGATGTCCTGGTGTGAGATGTCCTTCTTTGGTGACAGCTGGTCAAGAGCTCTGCTGAATGCTCGTTTGTAGATCAATTTGGATCAGCAGTTTAAAATCTTCATAAACGTTCAAAACATATCATCCTCATCAGACTCCTACAAGTGCCAGACAGGCTTTTTGAGACGTCCACGCCTGGTATGGGGCACGGCTGCTACGGGGCTGTGCGCACAAGCAGTTGAATCAACAGTGACAGCTTTATCATCGTCTTCCAGCTTGGATTTCTGGAGGGAAAGCATAGTCAAGAAGTGAATCATGAATCTGAGCATAAACATGGGACACAATTAGCACAAAATGCACCACTGTGCCACGGCTAAGGTGGTTTTTCGAACTGATAGGACCAAACCAACAATCTGGGCTAAGGACGTGTGCCCGGGCCCCGCTTCTCACCCACCTCCCCCACACCACGCAATAAAGACGGGTGTTGCAGAGGAGCTTCTACCTCTGCCACGCTTTTCCTGCCAGAATAACCCACAACACGCTTGTGGTACCCCCTCGGCTCGAACAGGTGACAGAGTACAAACCTTTGCTGCAACTGATCTGGAAGGCTTGGAGCCAAAATCATCTGAACCCAAATGCAAAGAGCTTGGCTGCCTTTTGGTAACTTTCCACCCCTTGCTCTGGTCAGACTTCTTGTCACCCACTGCTGCAGCCTTGGAATCCAGGGATCCCTCCCTCACCGCTGTCTTGCCAGACTTGGGTGCAGCCTTTTTCTTGGCTAGAATACCCATGATGGACGGCTGGTTATCTGAAACACAACTCTTGTTTTGCTGCCTCTCCTCTCATTCGCAGTTTGTGAATTACTTCCAACACAAATATGACTGGGCACGATGCTGCGAGCTCAGCACACAGGTCGTCTCGTTTTGAAGTGTGGTTTTCTAGAAAGATTGCTCTTCACCAAGATTATGAGAAGTGAGGTTGTTTATCTGCTTAGTTCCACTGCATGTAGAGGAGCAACTTAAAATGTACCCAAAGCAATTTACAGGCTACTTCAGACTGAAAAGTCCTGAACTGTCAAGGCTGTGTAACCAATCTTATACCTTCAAAACTTTTGCACAGGGAAGGAATGAATTCACCATCAATACTGAACAGGTACTTGTGGAGTTCTTTCTTACCTATATTTTGAGATGTTTTTAACAGCATCTTGAAGCATGTCTCCAAGTTAAGCTGAAATCATAGAATCATAGAATCATAGAATCATCTAGGTTGGAAAAGACCTTTAAGATCATCCAGTCCAACCATTAACCTACACTACCAAGCCCACTCTAGACTAATCAAGGGTAGACCAGACTAAACCATATCCCGAAGTGCCACATCTACCTGTTTTTTAAACGCCTCCAGGGATGGTGACTCCACCACCTCTCTGGGCAGCCTGTTCCAATGCCTGACCACCCTTTCCGTAAAGAAATTTTTCCTAATTTCCAGTCTAAACCTCCCCTGGCGCAGCTTAAGCCCATTTCCTCTTGTCCTATCGCTAGCTACTTGGGAGAAGAGACCAACACCCACCTCACTACAACCTCCTTTCAGGTAGTTGTAGAGAGCGATAAGGTCTCCCCTCAGCCTCCTCTTTTCCAGGCTAAACAACCCCAGTTCCCTCAGCCGCTCCTCATAAGACTTGTTCTCCAGACCCTTCACCAGCTTCGTTGCCCGCCTCTGAACACACTCCAGCACCTCAATGTCTTTCTTGTAGTGAGGGGCCCAAAACTGGACACAGTATTCCAGGTGCGGCCTCACCAGCGCCGAGTACAGGGGGACAATCACCTCCCTGCTCCTGCTGGCCACAGCATTCCTGATACAAGCCAGGATGCTGTTGGCCTTCTTGGCCACCTGGGCACACTGCTGGCTCATGTTCAGCCGGCTATCTACTAACACCCCCAGGTCCTTTTCGGCCAGGCAGCTTTCCAGCCACTCTTCCCCAAGCCTGTAGCGTTGCATGGGGTTGTTGTGACCGAAGTGCAGGACCCGGCACTTGGCCTTGTTGAACCTCATACAGTTGGCCACGGCCCATCGATCCAGTCTGTCCAGGTCCCTCTGCAGGGCCATCCTACCCTCGAGCAGATCGACACTCCCACCCAATTTGGTGTCGTCTGCAAACTTACTGAGGGTGCACTCGATCCCCTCATCCAGATCATTGATAAAGATATTGAACAAGACTGGCCCTAAAACAGAGCCCTGGGGAACACTGCTCGTGACCGGCCGCCAACTGGACTTAACACCATTTATCACTACTCTCTGGGCTCGGCCACCCAACCAGTTCTTTACCCAGCGAAGAGTATGCCTGTCTAAGCCGTGAGCTGCCAGCTTCCCGAGGAGGATATTATGCGAGACGGTGTCAAAAGCTTTGCTAAAGTCGAGGTAGATGACATCCACAGCCTTTCCATCATCTACCAGGCGGGTCACCAGGTCATAGAAGGAGATCAGGTTGGTCAAGCAGGACCTGCCTTTTGTGAACCCATGCTGGCTGGGCCTGATCCCCTGGTTGACCTGTACTTGCCTGTGGAGTTCGCTCAAGATGAACCTCTCCATAATCTTCCCCGGCACCGAGGTCAGGCTGACAGGCCTGTAGTTCCCCGGGTCCTCCTTCCGGCCCTTCTTGTAGATGGGCGTCACATTGGCAAGCCTCCAGTCATCAGGGACCTCCCCTGTTAACCAGGACTGTTGATAGATGATGGAAAGTGGCTTGGCAAGCTCCTCCGCCAGCTCCCTCAGTACTCTCGGGTGGATCCCATCCGGCCCCATAGACTTGTGAGCGTCCAGGTGGCATAGCAGGTCATTAACTGCTTCCTCCTGGACTATGAGGGCTCCATTCTGGTCCCTATCCCTATCCTCTTGCTCAAGGGCCTGAGTACCCTGGGGATGACCGGTCTGGCTGTTGAACACAGAGGCAAAGAAGGCGTTAAGTACTTCAGCCTTTTCCTTGTCCTCGGTGACAATGTTCCCCCCCACATCCAGCAAAGAATGGAGATCCTCCTTGGCTCTCCTTTTATTGCTGATGTACTTATAAAAGCATTTTTTATTGTCTTTTACAGCACTGGCCAGATTGAGTTCTAGCTGGGCTTTTGCCTTTCTAATTTCCTCCCTGCAGGACCTAACAAGATCCCTGTACTCCTCCTGAGCTGCCCGCCCCTTCTGCCAAAGGCGGTAGACTCTCCTTTTTTCCCTGAGTCCCCGCAAAAGCTCCCTATTCAGCCAGGCCAGTCGATTTCCCCTCCGGTTGGTCTTACGACACACGGGGACAGCCCGCTCCTGCGCCCTTAAGACTTCCTTCTTGAAGAGGGCCCAGCCTTCCTGGACCCCTTTGCCCTTCAGGACCGCCTCCCAAGGGACTTTCCCAACCAGGGTCCTGAAGAGGGCAAAGTCTGCCCTCCGGAAGTCCATGGTAATAGTTTTGGTGCCCCTCCACTTAGCATCACCCAAAATTGAGAACTTTATCATGTCGTGGTCGCTAAGCCCGAGACGGCCTCCGACCTCGACATTTCCCACAAGCCCTTCTCTGTTGGTAAACAGCAGGTCAAGCGGGGCACCTCCCCTGGTAGGCTCGCTTACCAGCTGCATTAGAAAGTTATCCCCCACATGCTCCAGGAACTTCCAAGACTGCTGCCTCTCTGCTGTGTGGTATTTCCAGCAGATGTCTGGCAAGTTGAAGTCCCCCATGAGAACAAGGGCTAGCGATTGCGACACTTCTGCCAGCCGCTTACAGAATGCCTCATCTACCTCTACCTCCTGGTTGGGTGGTCTATAGCAGACTCCCAACAGGACATCCGCCTTTCCAGCCTTCCCCCTCATTCTTACCCATAAGCATTCCACCTTGTCATCACCACTGTCAAGCTCTATGCAGTCGAAACACTCCCTAACATACAGAGCCACCCCACCGCCTTTCCTTCCCTGCCTATCCCTTCTGAAGAGCTTATAGCCCTCCAGTGCAGCACTCCAGTCATGAGAGTCGTCCCACCACGTTTCCGTGATGGCGACTATGTCATAGCCATCCTGCTGCACAAGGGCCTCCAGCTCCTCCTGTTTGTTGCCCATGCTACGTGCATTGCTGTACATGCACTTAAGCTGGGCTGTCGATTTTGCCCCCAATGTTGCCATGCCGCCCCTGGGCTCCTTACTAGCGGGCCTGTTTATATCCCCTTCCCCCTTCAAACCTAGTTTAAAGCCCTCTCAATGAGTCCCGCCAACTCTTGGGCTCATTGAGATGCTCATAAATGAGCAGGACATTCCCAAATGATAGAGGCTTTCTCAATTTAGAAGTGGAAGAAACAGCTATTTTGCTGGCAAGGTAACACACTACTTTACTGCTGGGATCAAAATCAGCTAGTGAGGGACTATGCAAAAGGCTCTGGGCAATTATGTTTAAAAAACCCGAGTCAAATGCCACAGATTTATGAGGTCAAGCTAGCACTAAATAGATCAAGCTACCCAAAGCAGCTTTTCTTCTTCCTGGGAAGCAAGCTACCAAGTAGCTTTCTTCCCCAAAAGACATGAAGTAGAACATCGACTGCAAGACACAAATTCCACTTGGATTATTTCTGCCAAGTATTACACAGCACTGTAGGAAACATTCACTTTTCCTGTTCCCAAACGAAAATTCACTCCCTTCAAGTATGTCTGAGATAAACTGGGACATGATATGTTTGGCAGCAAACTTCTTTAAAAATGACAACAACAACGAGGCAACCTTTGCCGCAAACCTCAGCTCTTTTCTGAAATGAAAACTCAAGTTATTCAGGCCTCTAAATGTCCAGCACAATCACTCAGGCTTGGTTCCCACAAGAATAAGAATTGTTATCTAAACCTGATCTTACTAGACTTTGCCTTACCCTTAGTGGCACTGGTCCCCTTAGCTGGTTTTTTAGATATGGCCTTACTGCGAGGCACAGAGAGAGAAGGAACTGCAGGAGCTTGACTCGCATTTCCAGTGGCAACATCTTGGACTTGAACTGAATAAAGCAAGCAGAAAGGAAGTCTGAAATAGTCAAATTATCTGCTCTGGCTATGAACATTAGAGCAGAAGGAAATAATTTTGATCTACTTTATAAAAAGAACAACTCTTAAAACTGGATTAATCACAAATTTGAGTTAGAAACAGATAAAAAGTCTGGTGCGCTGAAACCAGCTTGTACCCTAGCATCAAAGTTTCTTTGCAAGACCTTGTGACTGACGTCTGCCTCTGTCAGCGTTAAGCACTGGTCAGAATGCCCGGTGCACTCTCGTGGGGTTTTAGGAGAATCAAGGTTTAGAAGGTCTTGTACTCACCAGGGATAGCGCTTTGCACTGGCTTTTGCTTGGGAGCTTCAGCTGCTTTTTCAGTGGTTTCCCTAGAATGCAAAACCCCAAGAATTTTTTCAACTTACGATGCACTAAATAGGTGCATTGATGAAAAAGAGCTATTAATTTCTATATAGCATTAACACTAGAAGCACAACAAATTTCCAGTGACTGTGTGGAGAAATACTCACTTTGGAGCAGCTCTGTGCTTGGGAGCAGGTTTTTGTTGTGAGTGCATACCTGATTCAGTGTTGCCTTCGCTGATGCCCTGAAATTCATCTGAAATTCATCCTCATCTGAGCTGGAGAGATTTGCATCTGAGTCTGAACTGATTGTGGTCTTGACTTTGGCTGATGAAACGACACAGATGTATTATTTTACACATTTGGCAATATGCAGCTCAGTTTCTTCTGCAGTATTTTAGCTGCAGTTCTTAAAAAATAAAGATCTGAATGAAACCAAGCAGATACTGAGACTGCCAGTGAGAAGACTCCAAATCACAAGTATATTCTGGGCTTGCTTACCAACGACGCATTTGATTTGCCAAGACAGTTGTGGAATTAAAACCAAAAACTTATTTCTCTAGTTGCCCATTTCTGCTTTTCCTTGAAAAGCATTGTGAAAAGCTGCTCAAATGGTAGAAATATTTAGTTGTTATATACAGGAAAATACATAAGGCTCTTAAAAATTGTTTCTGCCCGAGATCTCAGGCTGTGGGAGCTCTCTAAACAGCCTGTTCAATTTTCTCCTCCACAGACTGCCCCTCTTCTGCACTTGCGTCGTCGCTCACCTGCTGCTTGGCGAACCGCTCACTCTCCTTGAGGCGGCGCTTCAAAATCAGACTCTGTGTCAGACCAAGGCTTTCGTTTCTTCATTTTCTTTAATGGCTTAAATGGTAGAGTGACCTGCCTCTTAGCACCTGTAATATATTGGGGGGCAGGATGAACCAGCAAACTTCCATGTGTACTTCAGGTTCAGCAGTTCAAGCTCAACTTAGAAACACACCACTAAATTCAGAGGATTCTGGCTTAAACATCAAAGAGAAACAGTACTCTATCCCGCTTGACTGTTATCCAGGATCACTTTCTTTCTCACTTAGTTCTTCCAAAAATACTGATCCTAGATGTTTGTCGTGGTTTAGCCCCAGCCTGCAACTAAGCACCATGCAGCTGCTTGCTCACTCTCCCTACCCCGATGGGATGGGGGAGAGAATTGGAGGAGTAAGAGTGAGAAACACTCCTGCGTTGAGATAAGAACAGTTTAATAATTGAAATAAAGTACAATAGTAATGATAATAACAATATAATAACAACAACAACAACAATAATATACAAAGCAAGTGATGCACAATGCAATTGCTCACCACCCGCCGACCGATACCCAGACAGTTCCCGAGCAGCGATCGCTGCTCCCCGGCCAACCCCCCACAGTTTCTATACTGAGCATGATGTGGTATGGAATAGCCCTTTGGTCAGTTTGGATCAACTATTCTGGCTGTGCCCCCTCCCAGTTTCTTGTGCCCCTGGCAGAGCATGGGAAGCTGAAAAAGTCCTTGATTGGCATAAGCAGTACTTAGCAACAACTAAAAACATCAGCGTCTTAACATTCTTCTCCTACTAAATCCAAAACACAGCACTATGCCTGCTACTAGGAAGAAAATTAACTCTGTCCCAGCCGAAACCAGGACAATGTTACTCATCACTTTCAGGCAAAGCTCAGATAACCAAGTTTACAACCCCTCCCCTCACTTGCCATTGATGGAAAAATACATAAAAGCGTTTACCTCGCTCACTATTAAGCTTCTGCACTAATCTCTGCTTAAGGCCTGAAGACTCTTTGTCTCCTGGCGTGTTTTCTTCTTGACCCTCATCAGATTCATTGTTTTCACTCTGAAGACACAAGCAGATATCACTCTGAAGACACAAGTCAGCTCACACCATGAGAAGAGGCACACAGAGTAGTGTAGAAAGGAGCTGCTTATTTTAGAGGTATGAAAGTTGTGACACAAGAAATCTGAGTTTGTGAAACAAACTGCATGTAAAATTGATTACAGCAAAGTAATCAGACATGATCTGTCCCCAGATCAGGTCACTTAAAACACAAAATCCAACATTAACAAAACCAGGAACTTTGTCCCCACTCCTGAGAGCGCTTTGGTACCGCCTTTGTGTGCTGATGGTACGGCTCTAGGGGGTGTTGAGGATGCAGACTTGAACAGGGTGGGGTAAAAACAGCAGTGCAAGTTATCTGGAAAAACTGTTAGGTGGAACCATCTGTAGGAAAGGAGCAATATCTCTGGCTTACAGGTCAAAACAAGTGAGGGGATATTTTGATTTTCAGTGTTGCAAATGGCTGAATGGCATAATTTCAACCAGCCCTATAAAAAGAGTTCAATCTTCTTTCTCTCCTTGATATCAAGAACAATAATGGCATTAAGTGGCTGAAAGCATTGTGAGAAATGCAAAGGCTGTTCTAAACAAGTGAATTTACTCGCTGTACTTTCTGCCTGCTAGAGGATTTATAAAATCCCCAAGACACCTACAACAACATTACTTGCATCTGCCTGTTCATTTCTAAGCTGCCAGCCCAGCTCTGACATTGGGATTTATGCTCCTGCCAAAAGATTTCCCTCTAAGCCATCTCCTGATGCTGCAAGAGGACTAAGAGGTGGGTGCGTGGTTCGTGATGGTTCTTATCCACGCTTTTTGGAGGGTTTTCAGATCGGTGGTAATTACTGAACAATTACTGATAATTAATGAATAATTAAGAATAATTACTGATAATTACTGCAGTAATCTGAGGCTAGGAGGGGAAACAAAGGTTTGGGGGGAGGAGAAGATACTTTTTAATAGCCACTAGATTTTTTACAACACAGTTTTTGTGTTGTAAACACAAGCCCTCAGGGGTGGGGGCTGTTTCTGCCCGGCTCCTTTGGCCTGGCACTCACAGTTGGGAACAGGCTTTCCAAAATCCTGCTGGAAAGTGCTACATAAGAAAAAGCTACAATGGGAAGATGGCTTGAAGACACACACACAAGAACTTGACCAACCGTGACCTCTCCTACCCAAGTGGGTTTGCTGCTGGAATAAACTAGACCAAACTGGCTGAAAGCAGCAAAGTTGCAACAAAATCATGTAAACTCAGCTAAGAAATATGCATTAAGCGCCCCTGCACAGAGGGTTCACGTGTACAAATACTCAAAAGTGAATGGTAACAGACAATATCATGGCCAAAGCCAATAGGTTATGTAAATTGTAAAAATGAGTATATGAATAGTCTTAAGATTTCACATAAGGAATCAAGAAATGTAACACGGTGACCTCCTCATGCTCCCAGCTGAGAGCACCTTTACTGCTAACAATAGAAAGGGGTTTTAGCTAGCGCGTGCTTCTGCTGCCTTTTTTCCCAGTACCTGTGCATGAACTAGAAGAAAAGAAAAAGGCAAGCAAATCCCTTTTGGTAACAAGAGCGGCACATGTGGGACCTGTGGCTGAGCTGGGGAACAGGGAGCACCCCTGGAGCAGCCTTGGGGCTTGCTGCCAAGCTGGGAGAGCTGCCTTCAAATCTCCCAGTAGGACGTTGCCAGCTTTGAGTTTTCCTCTTCTCCTTCAGGAACGCTGTTCCACACCAAGCACACCCAGAGCTGAGCCTGCGCAAGGAGAAGCCTTCTCCAGGAGAAGCACAGCTGGGGCTGATGGTGACAGTTCCCAGCAGCTGTCCAGGTCAGAGAGATGCACGTAAGATGCCCTGGAGGAGACAGCGACTGCTTGGCAGTTCTCTTGCAGGAACAGGGTTGAAGAGCAGGAGGGAGCCAGGGCAAAAGGGCCTCTGAGGTCAAAAAGTGCATCAAACAGCCAGAGTGCAAAGCAGAGGGAGAAGAGAAATAGGTGCAGGGGACATGGCTGGGACAGTGCTTTCAAGGTAACATCTGCCACAGAAGCACAGTAACAGTGAAAGGCATTGGGAGGTCATGGAGTGAGTGAGAAAAGGGCCTGGCAGAGAAGAGCCTGGAGAGACAGGAGACAAGATAGAGACGGCGGTGAAAAAGAGGGCGTGTGGAAAGTGAGGATGCTCATCCTGTGCAGGTCCTTGGGAAGACACTGGTGGCAGGGCAGCTGCTGCGGAAGGAGCAGGAACCTGGCTTCTGCTGCAGGTACTTGTGATGTCACCTGCTGCCGAGCAACTGCTAGGGCAGGAGTTTTTAAATGACTTGTGCAGATGCTGGTGATATCACTTGTGACTGAGCAGCAGACAGCTAGGAAAAGATGCATCGCCCGCTTAGGTGTCTGTGATGTCCCTCGTGGCCGGAACCAGCCTGTTGCTGTTTCAGGTGCTTGTGATGTTACTGGTGGCTGAGGAGCTGATAGGGCAGGAGTTTCTGTGTGATTCGTGAAGGTGGTTTTTGATGTCGTATGTGCCTGAGAAGATGATAAGGCAGGCATAGAGAACAGCTTTATGCAGGTGCAATATGCATAGCTAAATAAAGAGAACAAATTCCCTTGGTAATTCTGTGTTAAAGTGTCCTTGCCTCTCTCCTAGGCCAGCGAAGAACTGACTTTTACACAGGTCACCTGAGGATGACTGCTGCCAGGAGAGATCCTTCCTGTGCTTGGCTGCTCACCTGGACCCTGTACCTGCTCACGTCCCCATTCCCAACGCCTCTCTCGCTGGATTCAATTTCTAGAGGTCACGGTAGTCCCACGCGCTGGCATTTGGAGATGAAAGCTGATGCTGATGGAGAAGCACCTTTGCGCCTTTTGCAGTGAGTCATGGCAGGCTTGGGAGCTAGGTGGTTTATACTTTGTGTGAGGAGAAATGCCTACACATTTCCACCTCGGTTTTGCCTCAGAAACTGATTTCATATGTAGAACGCCTTGTGACAGGCTTGGAAAGAGGCCAGAAGGCGTATGAACTGCAGCTCTTGTGGGACACTGCAGAAGCATCTTCAGGGTGAAGCATTGTCTTTTTTACTCAGACTCCACTGCCCAGGTTTGCCAGGAAGCCAGCTTCTTCACCAAAACAAGGAGTAAAAAGAGTGGAAACCCATCGTCTTAACAAAATGACCCTGCTGGTGGGGACCGTCAGTGGCAATGCTTGTAATGCCTTGGTTTCCTTGTCTCTCTTGCACCAGATGTCACACTTGGGAGAAGACAACATGAATCACACACAGGTGACCTGAGCCTCTAATCGAGCAGCACTGGAGATGCTTTGTTCCTGGGCATTTTTTTCCCTGAGATCTTTACACGCTAAGTTAATATGCTCAGCAGGTTTAGAAAGCTTCCACCCTTCTGGATCACAAGGGTGCTTTCATAAAGGAAGTCTTGAGTTACACAATTTCAAAAAACCCCTGAACCCCTCTGTTCTTTCTTGCATGGTCAAACACTCTACAGAAATCAGAAGCACCACTCGGGACTGGGTCTGGTTATGATGGCAATTTTATTGTTTTGATCGCCTGAAACACCTGTCAAGAGTGAGGCAACATTTGCTGGTGACGCTGCAAATGTTGCTTACTTCTGAGTCCTCCTCTCCAGAGTTCTCTTTGGATTTCTCTTTCTTCTTGCATTTCTTTTTCGATTCTGGATCACCAGAATGCTCACTTCTGTCTTTTGCCGCTTTCTTTTGGGCACACTTTCACCTCCCTCTGCACAGGACAGTGCCTCTTTCTGCATCTTTGTTTTTCATTTGCCTGGCAAGAGCCTGCAGACTCTGGGTGAACTGGCACCGGTGGGAGCACACGCTGTTCAAGTGAGGATTTCCGTGGCTGCTGCTCATCTACCGAAGCAGAATGCGAGTCTGCTCTGTGGCCACTTGAGCCGTGCACAGTTTCCCCTCCTGAGCTTCTGCCATTCTCAGGGCTGTTCTTCTCCCTGTGGGAAGAGCTGCACAGGTTCCCAGTGCCGCGCACCAGCTGATGGCAAGTGTGCTTCTGCGTTTCTGTGCGGCAAGCGTGCCTCCACCTGGGAGGCAGACAGTCTGGTTGGCTTTCGTTCAGCTTCTTCCCCTGCTTGGTGTCAGAGCACACTCTCTTCCCGCTGCAGTGCTGAGGGGGAGTTCCTGCAGAGTCCTGCATTTTTCTCTTCCCTTGGATCCTCTGCCTGTTTTCTCCGCATTCTTGATTTCTCAGTTTTGCGGTGCCTCCAGAAAATGGACTCTTCAGCACCTGACCCAGCTTTGCCACGGAAATGTTCTTTGTCTCTTGGCATTCAGTGCCTGCTCCAGGGGTCAAATCATGGTGCCTGGAGAAACAACGGTGATCTTAGTCTAGGGCTGTTGTTGCAGCCTCCTCGTGGCTTCAGTCTCATCCTATCCTTTTCTGGCAGCACTTGATATGGCACGCAGAAGACTGAAGCAGAACTAGAAGCTGGAAATTAGATCATGGTCTTCCAGCCATGTCTGTCCCTTTCCAAGCACTAACTCATCTTTGTGCCCTCTCAGACCTCCCTTTCACCTCTTGTCACAGCTAGTCAGTCTCAGAGAGCACACAGCCAGCAAGTTGCACAAGCACAACAGCTTAGTGCCAGACAAGGAGGGAGAAGAAAGGAGCAGGCGAAGTGCAGAACAGAGAGAACTGAACGAGACAAACAGTCATTCTTTCCCAGGACAGAAAGCAAAACCCACTGGAGGAGAGCAACAACAACAACAAGAGCAGTAACAGGAGCATGAGTGTATTCCGAACACCCCTTCACGCTTGTTATTACCTGGCATAGAAGAGTAAATATGCACGCTGGCGGAGAACCATCTTGATGTCACAAAGACCTACAGAGGTATCATTCATCTTGTACCACCGTCCATTGCTGGCCTGCAAAGAAAGGCAACGCTCTCTTCAGATGAAGTGCAGGGGTTTTAAAACAAAACCACAGACAGAACACCGCTGCAGGACACAATACACCAACGCAAATCACAGAGCTGACTTTTACCTTCACGAAGCAGTAATAGTGTCCTGCCTGACAGCCAGAACCTTCGTGTACCAGGACGGCATACAAAGAATAGAGGAGCGGTTCTCCACCCGCCTGAGACATGTATGCGCCAAGGTCCAAATATTCTGGATACTGCACAACCTAAACGGACACCAAGACGACTCACAAATTATCCTGAGAGTCTTTAGGAAGCAGCCTGAGAAAACCTTGTCACCGACCACAGGCTAGAGGTATAGAAATAGATCTTCTGGGTTCATCAAAACCAGGTGTTGCCATTTCATCATTGAGGTGGCAGAAAACCATTCTCAGCCAAACCAGCTCTTTACGAGCACAGTAGGTGCTTGTCTTCACATTGGAACTTTCCTCTTACCACAAGGGAAAGAGCAAGGCATAGCTATTGCACTGATTTTCCTTAGATGGCTGCACTCAATAGCTGTCGTGCAAACACGAACAACTTCCAAAAAAGGATTCTCTCTCAGGAAAGGTCTCCTTCCAAGCAGACAAAGTTGCAGTGCGCTTGTAAACATACCTTGCTAATCTTTCTGCCAGAGAAAGCATCAAATCTCTTCAAGCACACTGTCAGGACATTGGAGGAACGATGTATTGTAAGGCTCTTGGACGCAGTGGCCAGCTGTTCACACCTTGAAACAAGCACAGACCCAACTGCTGCAGCCTATCTTCTCCCCACTCCGCCCCCCATCCATGGATGGTTGAGTTAAGGCTTGTTTTGCCCAACCATTGTATGCACGTGTTTGCATTCTACACCCCTTAAGTCCGCACACTCTCAGTGAAGGTAGCTTTGGTCTAGGCTGGCTCCCTTTGGAGAGCAGAAGCCCGCAGTCTACAAGACAAGAACTAGGCTTGACAGCATTCAGAGAGCCAGTGGGGGCTGCTACTGCTCCGAGGACTGAGGTCTCCTGGACAGAGACACAAGCATCCAAAAAGTCTTGGAAATGAAACTGTTGATTGCTTTCTTGAAGACGCTGCTGTTGCCAAATCCCTGTCCAGAGCTCCTCCTTGCTTCGGCTCACCACTGCCCACGGGACGTGTCTTTTCCCTTCTGGCCATAGGGGTAGTTCAGTGGGCAACTTCATAGCTAGGAAGGTTGACCACTTCCAGGGCAGACAATGCCAGGAATCAAATTCTCATCAGAGCTTTCCAAATATTCAGGCAGAAGGGAAAGAAATTACCTGTCTTAGAAACAAATGCATTATTTTCCAAGTTCCAGGTTGTTCAGGTGGATTAGTTGTATGGGGAAGAAAAAAAAAGAAAAAACCCCAAGCTGCCTCATGACTGGGCTTCTCAATTAAGTCAAAACAGAACTAGTGCTCCCAGCCATGCAGTCCCATAACCCAGTATCTGCTGGGAAGATGTCACTAGTAATAATCTTACTTGCTGCATTTGTAGCCATTTTCACCATCCAGCTGCTCAGGTTTGACAAAGTCTTCCAGAGCTCCAGTGATAGAGGAGGCTGCCTGGATGAGAAAGAAAGGAGAGCACTAAGCTCCTGGAAACTCAAAATCCCAAGAAATAGCTACCCGTGTAGTACCAGCGTTGTCCCAAGAAGCAGCTACCCCCGGGTGATACCAGAGTTGTCCGTGGTACACATGGTCAAAAATAACACAAGCAATCGACCCCATCCATCCAGCAATCAGACACGTATTGAGGCAGTCCAAAGCAGGGTGGTATGACAGCGTCATCATGGCTGTAGGTACCATCCTTACTCTTTGCTCAGCTGACACCCAGCACCCAGCACAGGGAGACCATTTACAGGGCTTCCCCAGAAGGAGCACACAAGTCCAGTTCCCTCCCCATCCACCACCAAGCTCTTGTGAGGTCACAGCCCACAGGTTGAAGTCAGCAGAGTTTACTGGAGATAAACTAGGCCCCTGCAGGGACCTGGAAACATTTTGCACCACAATTTCCAAACATCTTACCTTGATATCCAAAGGAATATCAAGGAATGCCTCGTAGGTGTCGGAAATGGCTTTGCAACTCAAGCACGTTACTGGAAGGCAAAGAGAAATGCTTATCAGGTTGGGAAGGAGACTGACTCTGCCCATTTCACCGACCAACACATACCACTTTAGACACACGGGACATACTGCCGCATACTAGAAGCTGTTTACCACAAACAGAGAAAGAGCCACAGAACATTCTAAGAACAGTAATATTTTTAAAAAGTACCTCTTGATCTTAGAAAGCCCCCAAATATTTGCTGGACTATGGTAGTTCCTTGAGAAGAGCTGTCCAAGCTGGAAACAAATGGTAAGGCAGAGAGTTATCTCTTCCAAGAGTTTTCTTGGTCTGAAAACCCTGGGCGCAGGGTTTTCTTGGTGGGAGTACGTCAAGGAGTCCAAAGGGCTCAGGAACATTGAAAAGGTAATTTGCTTGTGCTTACTGGCTGCTTCCACTCAAGCAAGCTCTCTGCATGGCATCAACAGTATAGAGTAAAAACTCATGGGTGTCTTCCTGCACAGCAAGCTCAAAGTGTTCTCCTATTCCTAAGAAAGAAGAAGTTACTAGTTCTGTCCTACAAGAAGGGAAGGAACCATGTCAAAGCACCTGAAATGACTTACGTGTGAGGACACTGACGACAGCCCTCGGCTGGATGGCACTGGCTGAGGAATGCAGGACCTTGTTAACGTGTGCTTCCATTACGCACATCATGCAGAAGCCTTGCTGACAACCTGAAGAGGGTGGGCCGGAGGGAGGGAAGCAAGCTTCTCAGGTTAGCAAAATAGCCATAGCACTGGGAAACCTAATGACGTTATAAGGACAGTCTCCACTCCTCCCAAAGTGCCAATGTCCCAAGAAGCCCAGGACATTTTAGCACATAGAAAGCTTTCTTCAGAGGGATGCTTAACAGACAGAAGTTTTCTGTGCAATAAGCACAGAGGGTTTAACTTGCAGGACTAGGGTCCGAGACCCGGGGCTAGAAAGCGGTGCCTTTCTGAAGATGAACACACCTAGACAGGACAAGAGGCTTCTAGGGTTGAGTGTCCAAAGCACACCAACTCGGGGGCTGACAAAGAAGGGCTGCTTTTCTCCTAAATGAAATTCCAGATTGTGAGAATCCTTGGGAAGTGCCCAACAGATTTACAAGGAGATGTTCCTAAAAGTCCTCACATGACTAGCTGTGCTCACGAGAGAGCAGGTAGTTGGTGAGAGGGGGCGTGTACGTCAGGCACTGCAGGACGGAGTTGAGGAAGCACGTATTGCCCAGGTTGTAGAGTCCTGCTCCAGCTCTCTGTCATTGCGGCCAGGCCATGCAAATCTTCTCCAGGGGAAAGAGGACCCTTTGTGTGGGAGCAGTTCCCTCGGCAAGGACTGCAGGGAAATGGTATTTGAAAAGAGATGAGTTGATGCTGTTGCACAATAGCATATTTTAAAAGTCGAGTTTGTACAGAAGCTCTCAGGAAAAGCAGCTCTAACCTCCAACACAGAAACATTGGGGGAAGCCTAACACTGCCACTGACAATTACTGGTCAAGAAACCGTTTTGGAAAATAGTCTGTTCCCCTGCTTACTTTACTGAAAGTCCAACAAACCCACACTCTGCTTTCTGTGCCTCGGGCTATCTTCCTTTCCCTCTAGAGCCTTGCATTGGATTATCAGGTCAAGTCTTCCCTTTTCCTGATCGTAAGTTGACGCAAACAAGCAAGTACCTAGCACAGAAGGTAACCCTACTGATGTCAGATCTTTCTATGAGCAATGTCATCTTTCCAAGTCTTGTACGTAGTGGCAGAGGAGTGATAAAATGCATTTTCCTGTGTCTAATCAAAAACACCTGGGTAAGTCTGGCTGCTACCAGGAAACACAACAGAATTCATGCTAGGTTGTCAGCCCATCAACACCGAGGGAAGGAGCACCAGCCACATCCGTTGCCTTTGGGGATTCACAAAGTCCAAGGCTGCTGGTGAAACCGTTACTCACAGGAGTCATTCCCCATTGCAGCCATCGGTCCTCTCAGGAACAGAGGGGAAAGCTTGGGATGACAAAGGATGTCAGGACGCACTCCAGAAAGAGAAGGTCGATGCCAGTCCTGTCACCTGATTGCAAAGAAATAATTGTAGCTCAAGAAAATGATTAAAAAACCACCAGACTAAACCCATGGAAGAGCATCTGCCATCAGCAGTGTTTCAGTGGTACTTGTAACTGCTGCAGAGCTGCAGGCTGATGGCCCTACTGTCCCTGTTACCGGACTCCACCTGACAGCAATTACCCAGGCCCTTTGGAAAGACTGCATTGCGTGTCATCTTCTCTGAAGAGGACCTGCTGCTTACCCATTGCTAGTGTTAGCACCAGAGCCATCTGGCTCTCCAGCCCACGCTTGCCCACCCTGTATGCAGTAGTGACCGGCTTTCGGCCGCTCTGGAGGCCACGCGGCTGCCACGGCCCGGGCACCTCCCGCAGCCGGCAGCCGCTGGCCTTCCCCATGTGCTGCTGGCAAAGGGCTGTTCGTCCATCGGCAGAGCTCCCACCTCTTCCCCGAGCCGCACCAGCCGGATGAATGCAAACCTGGCCAGGGCTGTAAGCATGCCTGCTCACAGCTTTGGCTGGCACATTCTGGTTGCTGAGGGTTTCTTTTCCACTCTTCCTAGGTACAGGACTTTGTCCATGAGACTCGTGTAGCAAAGCACCTGGGCTCTTACAGGTTCCTTTGCAATGAATTGTATCTGCCCCCCAAGATGCAGCCACAGGCTGACTCTGAAGTAGCGCTACCGAAGAAACCCCTTCAGCAGCTGCACTGGGTTGACCTTGGCTTGCTCCAGGCCCCCAGCCGGCTGCTCTCTCACCCTGCAGCTCTGAAAAATATTCGTGGACAGCTCTTTAGCATCAGGTTTAACTCCTTGACTTGCTGGGAGGGCAGTGAGCATTGCTCCTGTCCCAACACGGCAGCTGGTTGTTATTCCTGCCCCACTTGACCTGGCTGCTTTGGCCCTCGCCCCACTGGCGTCATCTGGTTTTCGCCAGCCCTGCTTGGGGCAGTTAGCTGTGCTCCTGCTCAGCTCAGGGCAGTTAGCTTTGCCCTTGCTCCACTCAGGGAGGCTTTTCTCTTTCTATATTTTGCTTGAGGCATCCCGTTTGCCTACAGCCTTGCTTGGGGGGGCTTGCTTTCATCAGGTCCCTCTCAGGACAGCTGGGTTTTTCCCCTCTTTTGCTTGCGGAGGCTCATTTTGCCCCTTCCCCACACAGGGTGCCTGGATGTATTCTGGCCCTGCTCAGGTGGCCTTTTGTGCTCCTGCCCAAATTGGGGTGGCTAGTTTTGCCCCTGTCCTGTATGGGGCATTTGGTTTTGTCCCTGTCCGGCTCAGGGCATCTCTTTGTGCCCCTGGCCCCCCATGGGGCATGCCGTTCTACCCCTGTCCCTGCCCCACTTGGAGCAGTTATTTTTGCCCATGCCCAGCTGGGGTTTGCCCCAGCCTTTGCATGCCCCACAGTCCCTCCTGCCCCGGCACCTCTCATTTCTCCTGACTAGGTGTCTTGGTTTTGGCTGGGCTAGAGTTGATTTTCTCCCTAGTAGCTGGTGTGGTGCTGTGGTTTGGATTTAGCATGAGAATAATGTTGATAGTACACTGATGTTCTAGTTGTTGCTCAGGAGTGTTTGTGGTAGTCAAGGATTTTTCCGCTTCCCATGCTCTGCCAGGTGCAGAAGGAAGCTGTGAGGGGGCAGAGCCAGGAGAGCTGACCCAAACTGGCCAGAGGGCTGTTCCATACCATAGGGCGTCATGCTCAGTATAGAAAGTGGGGGGACTTGGCTGGGGGGCAGCGATCGCTGCTTGGGGACGGGCGGGGCATCGGTCAGTGGGTGGTGAGCAATTGCATTGTGCATCACTTGCTTCGTATATTATTATTACTTTTATTATTTATTTTCTTATTATTTTATTATTTTATTTTATTACTTTGTTCAGGTAAGGACTTAGGGTTGGGGTAATTGTTAGGGTTAGAAGTTAGGGTTAGGATTACAGTTAGGGTTAGGGTTAGGGTGTTAGGCTTATGGTTAGTATTAAGGTTTGGGCTGTAGGGTTATGGTGTTAGGCTTAGGGTTAGGGTGTTAGGGTTATGGTTAGGGTTAGGTTTAGGGTTAGGGTTAAGGTTAGGATTAGGGGTTAGGTTTAGGGTTTGCATTACTGTTAGGGGTTAGTGTTAGGGTTTTGGTTAGGTTTAGAATTAGGGTTTGGTTTGGGGATAGGTTTAGGTTTAGGGTTAGGGGTTAGGGTTACTGGTTAGGGGGTAGGGTTAGGGTCAGGGTCAGAGTCAGGGTTAGGGATAGGCGTTGGGGTCAGGCTTAGGCTTGGGTTAAGGTTAAGGTTAAGGCTTAAAGTTAGGGTTAGGGTGAGGGTTGGGGTGAAGACAATGGTGAGGGTTTTGAGTTAGGGTTAGGATTATCGTTTGGGTTAGGGTCAGTGTTAGTGTTAGGGTTGGGGTCAGGGTTTGTGTTAGGGTTAGGGGTTAGGGTTATGTGGTTAGGGTCAGGGTCAGGGTTAGGGTTAGGGCTAGGTCTTAGGTTTAAGGTTTGGGTTACAGTTAGGGCTTAGGTCTTAGGGTTAGGGCTAGGTTTAGCGGTTAGGGGTTGGGGTTAGGGTTAGAGGGTTAGGGCTAGGGGTCAAGTTTAGGGATATGTTTTGGATTAGGTTTAGGGCTAGGTTTAGCGTTAGGGGTTAGGGTTAGGTTTAATGTTGGGGTTAGGGGGTTAGAGTTTTAGGGTTACCGTTAGGTTTAGGGTTTAGAATTAGGTGTTAGGGATAGGGTAAGGATCCAGGTTAGGGTGTAGGTATACGGTTAGGGGGTTAGGGTTTTAAGCTTAGTGGTAGGGTTAGGCTTAGGCTTGAGGTTTAGGGTTAGTGTTACGTGTTAGTTTTAGGTATTTAGGGTTAGGGGGTTAGAGGGGTAGGGTTATGATTAGGGTTAGGATTAGTGTTTGGTGTTGGGGTCAGGGTTAGTGTTAGCGTTAGCGGGTTAGGGTCAAGGTTTAGGGTTAGGGTTATAGTTAGTGGTTGGGCTTACTGTTTGGTTTAGTGCTTATGGTAAGAGTTTGGCTGCCACTACAGGCCTAGAGGATCCCAATGCTCTGAGTCATCTCCTCTGGGTCCCAGCCTTACTGGTTTACCTGAACAGCCCAATCCGGCACATGCTAACCCTTGCACAGGAAATCATTTGCATCATTCAGACTCATTTGAAGATCAGACTGCCCTATTTGCACAACTACCATGGCAATATTGGATAGGTGAAGAAAGGGCATTCCAGGATTTACCCTCCACCTGAGCTGAGAAGTGGATTCTAAGTGCATTAATACCTCCCACACAGGTTAGAACCAGTATCACTTCTGCCTCCGGAGCTCCTAACTACTGATAGCTATGGGAAAAAGTGTTACAACCCTCTGATAGAATGTGGCACTAAGTTCCCCCTGTCTGTAACAGCTTTTATCCCACGCTTAGGGGTTGCAAAACTAGAGCGAGCTACTGCAAATGTGTCAAGAGAACTAGAAAAAGCCATTAATGAAACCGCAGAGAGTATTACAGCCCTACAGGAAGAAATCAACTTATCACCACAAATGGTAACACAGAATCGATTAGCCTGAGACCACCTTTTAGCAGCACAGGACAGAGTGTCCAGTGGCATGAGCTCATTTTCCTGCTCTCTCCAAACCACAAACCCTTTAAAACCCCCACTGTCAGCCTGCCATTTTTCTCATGTTGACACAAGGAAAGGGCATATGGAAAGCCGCTTCTAAATGGGGAATCCCTTCATCTATCACCGACTCCCAGGCACCCAACCAACCGGGTTGTGATGACCCCGTCACAGAGAATTAACAGGAGGACAAACAGGAGGAGGAGAACAAGAAGGAAGACAAACAGGATGAACTGATGGACGGCAGGAGGAGGAGGAAGGGGATGAAGCGGACAAGGAACACAGAAAGAGAATGAGAACAAGAAGGAACAAGACACAGAACAGGAGGAGGAGGACAAACATGAGGAGTGAGAGGAGGAGAAAGAAGAGGTGGAGGAGGAAGACAAGGAACAGTCAGAAGAGGAACAAGTGGCACCAGGAGCAGGAGGAAGAATAGGAAGAGAAGAAGGAGGAGCAGGAGGAGGAGCAGAAGATAGAGGAACAAGACACAGAACAGGAGGAGGAGGAGGAGGACAAACATGAGAAAGAAGAGGAAAAAAGAGGAGGAAGAGGAGAAAGTCAAGAAGGAGGAGGTAGAGGGGCACGAGGAGGAGGAAGAGGAAGGAAAAGGAGAAGGAGAATGAAGAGGAACGGGACGATGAGGAGGAGGAAGATGAAGAGAAGGAAGAGGAGGATGAACAGACGAACAGAACAAAGAGGAGGCAGTGGAGGAAGTGGGGGAGAAAGAGAAGAAGGAGGAGGAGAAACAAGAGGATGACCAAGAGGATGAACAGGAGAATAAGGATGGCTAAGGAGAAGAAGGATTAGGATGAAGTTGTGGAGAAGTGGGAGGAAGGGGGAGGAAGAGGAGGAGGATAAGGACAACTACAGCAACGACAAACAGGAGGACAGAGAGAAGGAGGAGAAGAAGGGTAAAAGGATGACAATGAAGAGGAGTAGGAACAGCAGGTGGAGGAAGACAGTCAGGAGGAGGAAGAGGGGGAGGAGAGGAGGAACTACTGCGAGCTAAATGTTGCAAGGCACACATACAGCAACGTACAATGAGAAATTACAAATAAACGTACTTGGTAACAAGTCCCCATGGTCACCTTTGCTCCCTTTTTCCCTTCCAGGTGACACCACTCAAGTCCAGGCACCTGCAGCCATTCGCTGTACACAACTCCCCTGATGCTGGATATCTAATACACGTTTCATAAAACAATGCACCCCCAGATATTTTGTCTGTTCACCTGGAGCTGGGGGGAAGGTGTGTGCATGGGCAAGGATGATCTGCTTTATCCCTTTAATTTTTACGCCTCAGCAAAAACACTGCAAGATTCGGACTAGAGGACAGCACTGAAATCAAAGGGTAAGCAACCAAGAAGGCTCCAAATGCACATTGCCACCTGATGGCAATTCCACCCTGGAATGGTCCCGTTCCTCATCTCAAAGCTCCTGCATGCCTGGCCGAGCACAGACACAATCCACACTGACAGCAAGCAGAGCTCAACCCTGCACTTGCCTTGGCCACGTTTCCTTGGAAAACTTCTTTGCTGGGTTCTTTGAAAACCTGTAACCACAAGAACCAGGAAGAAACCCTCCCTGACAGCTTGACTGGAACTTCCCGGCTGTGGTAAAACCATCTGCCCTCGGCACCCCCATTTCACAAGAGCCGGCAGCACAGCCTGGGTGGGGGGAAAGGCACAAATCAGACCTCAGGGACGAGAGACGAGCACAAGCATCTGCCAAGGGAGCTGCATCCAACCAGAAACGCTCCCCACTTGCTCCTCCAGGAGGAAGGAAGGAAGGAAGAACGCTCCCCATGTGCTCCCACCAGGAGGAGAAACAACTTCCACTTCTCCAGATCCCTATTTATCAAAGGCTGTCAACAGAGATGGGGCTGTCCAGGAGCACGAGACCCACAGGAAGGCCAGAAGACAGCAAAAGCACCTGGTCTGACCCCACCACAGCATGCCTGCTCGAAAACTGGCAGCCTCCTGTCGCAGAGGAGGCAACTCTGCCTTCCACTGCCCTGCTGCCGTGAAACGTCGGTCTCCAGACGTCAGGGCTCGGGCTGGCGACACTTGGGGTAGAAGCAGGAACGCCTTGGCCTGTGTGCAAAGTGTTCCAGAGCTTTCTGCTGACATTTGCACAGCTCATGGCCCAGGACAGAAGTGTCTGTGACCACCACGTGCTTTTCAGTTTGCCTTCCCAGACCAAGCCAAGCTGTGACACAGGAGCTCTGCTCCTCCCTGTCTCCCAGGGAAAGCTAGAAATGGCATTATCACCATCGAGCTCCCATGGGTTATAAAGAAAGCTCGTCAGGCAGTTGTTACGTCGTGCTGCGCAGGCTTTGAACTAGCCCGGGTAAAAAAGCTGACCAGCACATTGCGGTACATAAGAAAAGCTCCTATGTAAAGATGGCTTCGAAGACATGCACAAGAGAACTTGACCAACTGTGACCTCGCCTATACAAGTGGCTCTACTGTTAGAAGAAACCAGACGGAAACCAGCTGAAAGCAGCAAAGTTGCACCAAAAGAGTGCCAACTCAGCTAAGAAATATGCACTAAGCGTTCTTGCATAGGTCTTCACGTGAACAAATACTCAAAAGTGAATGCTAACAGGCCACCTCATGGCCAAAGCCAAGAGCTTTTTTAGACTGTAAAAACAAATACGTGAGTAGCCTTAAGACTGCATATAAGGAATCAAGAACTGTAACACAGCGTCCTTCTCAGGCTCCCAGCCAAGAGGCACCTTTATGGCCAGCAATAAAAAGGGATTTGAGCTAGTGTATACGTCTGCTGCCTGCTTTCCTGTACCCACACATTAACTAGAGGAGAAGAAAAAGTGTAAGCAAATCCATTCTGGTAAAAGTTCAGGCCCACATTTAAACAGCCAGAGCTCTGAATGGCTACACTGACCCTTACTCAGATATTTATTCTATCTTCCTTTGATATGTAACTAAGCACATTTCCTCCTACCCACAGTCTGTCTTCCCAGCCTCACAGCTCTCCTAATAAGAAACATAAGCTACAGAAGCTACAGAAGAAAAAATAACCTGCTTTGGTGAACACCAAAACACCTGTGACTTTCTCAAACTCTTCATTGCCCCATCTGAGGGTCAAGGGACAGCATCTCCTAAAGGCTCTTTCACAGGCACTGCCCTGAAACCCCCCCACTGCTTCTCTACTAGTGCACAAAGAGATTAGGAAGACTTTCATCTTTAAGTCTATGTAGACAATTTCTGAATTTAGACAAGTCATTTTTAACGAGGATAAGCCCTTTGCCTTGCATCTGGCAACCAACAGGGATGTGGACCCAGCAGCACAGAGCAATGCAGTGCCATGCACAAACCACCACCCTACCCACAGGGAAAGACAGACAAGTCAGATGGGGCACCCAATATCGCCAAAAAATGGCTCTTCACATCAGTTCTCTCTATCATCAGCTTAGTCCTTTCAGGCAGACACAGAAATCCGAAGTGATTTCCTCTTCTTTTCCTGAAGTAGACTTTTAAGTAGGTATTGCCAAAGAATGCAAGAACAACCAAAAAAAGTTAAAGCAGGTCTCCCGTTAAGGCCACCACCCCTCACAAAACAGACAAGTGGCTTCAAGAGATGCCTGCAAAGAAACCGCCGATGGAAGAGAACCCTGATAACTCCAGCAGAAGCGATCAATGTGGAAATGGGAAATGGCAGCACTGACCCTTCTCCCGCTCCTCCTACAAGCTCTTCGCCAGCCACGTGAAGACGCAAAACCAAGGATGATCGGAATCAGATCTGACAAGAAATTCACCCCCCACTATCCAAAACGATCAAGAAATCTATCTGAAATACAGATTCACATCCACTAGCATGGATGATGAACCTTGTCCTAAGCACACGTTGTGCCTTGAGACAGGAGCTAAGGACTGCATGCAGTCACCACCACGAGCAGGCGTTCAAACCTGAAGCATCCACAACACCCAGACAAACCTCCACCATTTTGTCAGCAATGCTTCAAGTCACACGAAACTCAGCCCAGGACTTTACAAAATGTCTCTAAAATTAATGACAGCGGCCTCTTTGCAGGTTGCTCACTCAAAAGCAAAAACCAAAAAGCCACGTACCCTTGGGGATACCCTTGTCCTTCTGTGCAGCTGGTTTCTTCCCAGGGCTCTTCCTCAAGGCAGGAGAAATGACGATGCATTTGGAAGTCCACACAAGCTCAGAAGCACACTTAGTCCTCTGGCAGTCATTACCCATGGGCCAGAAGCACTCTCACCCCTCCCCAGAACTGCCCGTTAGTCGCTGGCAGTCATTCTCCATGGACCACATGGACCTCCCTACCCACCTACCTACCAACCCAGCTACCGACTCACCAGAAATGAGTCAGACCGCACCAGAAGGGACACTGCCTGACATGAAGTAGACATATTAGACCAGAAATGATGCCTTCAAGACAGAAAACACAGCACAATCCACCAGAACAGCAAAAAACAACCAGAAGAAACATCGCACAAAAACCAAAGGCCCCTTTCCAAACCCTAAAAACGCAAACAAGCTGAAAAAAAGGACTCTCCACAAAAAAAGACCACGCAGAACACAGGATAAGGCAAAACCAACCTGACACCAGGAGCCCAGGCCCAACAAACACAGATTCTCTCCATAACAGAAACAAGCTTTATCTGTAACTTGCTTAAACTCTGCCATACCATAACCCTGTCACTCCATAACCCTAGCACATTGTAGCCCTAAAGTAGCAGAAAACGGATCACAAACTCCCTGGAGATCTCCACCAGGGCCTTCACGTGGCCCCGGATCTCGGACATCACAACTTTGAAGTGGGAGTGAGACGGAGCCAACAGGACATCACCACCATCCATCTTCACACTCTGGAAAACTGCCCAGGTTAAACGCCCCTGGGGAGAAAGGCTGAGGCACTCGGAGACTTTGACCCGGCCAGCCATGACCACGGGGCTTCAGCTCATCGTTTCTGTGCCACAGCCACCAGGCAGATGACCCCGTCCTCCCCACAAGACCCCTCGGGGCAGCCATGGCTGCTCTGGGGGCCTCCAAGAGAACCAGCTCACCTGGGATGCTCTGCGGCCACTGCGCGCCTTGGCTGTCAGGCGGGTCTCAGCGCTGCTCTGCAATCCGCTGTCACCTCCCTGCAGGACGCTCTCCAGCACACGGGACGTCTCCGCTTGCTCACCCTGGGGACAAAGAGCAAAAGAGAGCGATGGCGTTTGCTTTGTCCCCATTCCCAGGGTGCCACAAGAGAGACCTGCCACCCCCAAATCACACGCTGGGTGCTGTGGGCACAGCGTACAAGCTGCAGGCGTGGGTCAGGAAGGCTGTGGGGAGCGGGCAAGACATTCTGCGGTGCCCCAGCCCAGGCAGAAAGCAGAGCTGCAGAGAACAGTGGGGGAAGCCCAGGGCGGACGGCGCTGGGGCCCGGCAGGGTGCAGCGCCCACAGAAATGCCCGGCTCCTTGAGCCTTGGCCCCGGGGCTGCAGCACGGGGACAGCACCGGCTGCAACTTTGCTGGGAAAAGCCAGGCAGGGGGGACCCTCACACCCCACACGGGTACCCAGACCTGGGATTTGACAACCGGTCCCTCTGCCCATCGCTGCCATGGCATCCAGAAAGCAGCGCCGCTGGCCCTGCCGTGGTCCTGAGCCATCTCTCCATGGACAAGTCTTTAACCAGCAGGCCTGAAGAGAGGAGAAATTGTCCCCCATTAACCCCTGCTCAAGGTTTTGCAGGCAGGAGGGTTTTTTGAGCTGCCTGGTGGTGCTGCTCCTGGGGAGCACTCAAGAAACAGGGCAGCTGCCTGTACCTGCAGGCAGGTGGTGGAGTGTGCACAGCGGGAGCGAGCGGTGGTTTGTGTGGCTGTTGAATGGATTCAGGCTTGAAATGTGGCCAGCCTGGTACGCCTGCTACCTTTTTCCTTGCAGGTTGTATTTAGAGCCTAAATAGTATTATTTTAAAAGCAAAACCAACAAGCAAACCAAGAAAAAAACCAAAGCTGGGCAGTTGTTTTCCTCCCAGCTGGGCTTTTCTCCCCACTCCTGGCCACTCTGCAAGGTGATGCCAATATTAGGGTGCAGGATTAGGCCCCAGGGCAGGGCTTTTGCAGGCAGCACATTTCTTGAGGCTCCCGGTAGTGCAGTTCCTGGGGACTGCTCAAGAAGTGGGGGCAGCTGCCCATCATTGCTATTTTGGGTCTCTCCCCATCGCTCTCTGTCCAGCTCCCTGCCCCCATTTTTTAATTCCTCCCTCTCTGTCTTTAGTCCATCACTATTTTTCTCTTTCTTTTATTTACTCTCTCTGGCTCCCTGTCTGTATTTTCTAATTCCTCCTCTGCTGTCCTACAGCCTGTTGCTATTTTCTTCTCTCTCTACATCTCTCATCTTTTCTAATGCTGTCTCCTGCTTCCTGGCCTTATTTTTCCTCTCTGTCCTGCAGCCTGTCCCCTCTTTCCTGCCTCTGTCCCCTGCTTAGCTGCTTCTGCTTCTCCCTTCTCTCTGGGCCTCCACCCTGCTCACCAGCCCCTTTTGCTGTTCCTCCGTCTCCATCCTGGAGGCCATCGCTCTTCTGTCCTTCTCCACCTCCTTGTCCTGATCCGCATCCCTCTGGGTCTCAGTCTCTCTGGATTGTTTCCCGTCCTTCCCCATGCTCTGCGTCCCGCTCTCTCCCCCTGCCTCTCCCTTTCTCTCCCCGCTTCCTTTCCCCTCGCACCCTTTCCCCTCTCTGCCCCTGTCCTGATCCCTCTCCCATTTCTCTCTCACCCCGCTCTCCTGCTGCCTGGTGCGGGGCGCTTGGCCATCCCCCAGCCCCGCCGCCACCGCTCGCTCCTTGGGGCAGCCGCCCTCTGCCACGTACTGGGAGAGCTTGGGGAACTCATGGAGGAAGTCAGACAAGTCGGGGTCATCGGGGACGGTGTCCTCGCTGTCCCCCAGCCCTGCCACCACCGCCTGCTCCTTGGGGCAGCTGCCCTCTGCCACACATTTGGAGAGCTTGGGGAGCTGGTGGGGGAAGGCAGTCAAGCTGGGGCTGTCAGGGACATTGGGGACAGTGTCCTCACTGTCTGTGGTGTTGCGCCAGGTGAGCATACAGTTGGTGGTGGTGTCCACTACCTGCTCAGGAAGGGCCTCGCCAAAGGCATCTGGCCCCTGCTCGGACAGATCCGTGGGCTTCCCTGGGGCTGCCAGGGTGGTCACCACTGCTGAAAAAGCAAACAAAGGCAACCCAATCCCGGGGCGATGCAGGCTTTCCTCAGCCTGGCCACCCACCTGCAGGTTCTGCCACCCCCCAAACCTCACCTTCGGGTTTTATTGCGGTTCCACAGGTCGGCGGAGCCAGGGCACGCTCGTGGGGGCTGGCAGCAGGGACACTGTCCTCAATGGCAGCCCTGTCCCTGTTGGAGGCCTCCGATGGCTGCTGGGTGCTGCCAGGCACCTGGAGAGAGAAACAACTTCCATGCCTGCAAATCCCCAGTTACCAAAGGCTTTCAACAGAGGTGGAGCCGACCATGAGCACGAGACCCAAGTGAAGGCCTGGGGGCAGCAAAGGCACTTGCTCTGTCCCCACCACAGCATGATCGCTCCACAGCCTGCAGCCGTCTCTTGGAGAGGAGGCCACTCCGCCTTCCCCTGCCCTGCGCACATCAGACACCCACCTCTAGCTCTCAGGGCTCGGGCTGGCGACCCTCGGGGCAGCAGCAGGAACCGCTCGGACCCTGCCTGTGGCCTTGGCCCTGGGGCTGAGCACTCGGGGCTGGGCTGGGGAGCTGGGCCATGCTGGGGCCCAGGGCACTGAGGTCTCCAGGTCCCTGCCCCCAGGCCCACCCACACGGGGAGATACCTGCTCCTGCTCCTGCTCCTTCTCCCTCTCTTTCTCCTTCTCCTTCTCCTCCGGCCCCGGCCCCTGCAGCTCCCCAGCCCCCCCACCCCGCTCCCCCCCCCTCCCCCTCTCCCCCATTTCTCCTCAGGCTGCTCGGCCTCTGCCCCCTCCGGCCCCGCCCCAGGCTGCCTGGGACTGACAGGCCACCTCCGGCTCTGCTCATTGGCTCAGCTGTGGCCAATGGCGTGGCTGTTGCCAGGCAGGCACAGGCAGCCCGCGCCTCTCCTCCCAGGGCTGCCCTGCGCCCGCTGCCCCCCAGCCCGCAGCAGCTTCTCAGCCCGCCGGGACACTGGGCCTGCGGAGAGACGGCCTGTGAGAAGGGCCATGGCCCTGGGGCTGTTCTCTCAGCAGCGCAAGGGCTGTGCACAGCCCTGCCCTCCCTCAGGGCTCTCCAGCCCACCTCCCAAATTGCCAACGTCCAGGGGTTTCTCCCACACCAAAGGTGCCAGCACCCAAAGCTCTGGCCAGCCCTCACCCTCCCTTGGCAGCGCTTCCACAGCACCACAAACACGGGGTCTCCAGCTTTGCCTTGCCTCCCTATGGCCCTGACATCGCTCGCACGCTCAGTCGAGACAAAAAATAAAAAAAAAACCCTAAAAGAAAAATCACTTTTATAAAAAGGAAAAAGCAGCAGGAGAAACTTACATACTATCTCCAAGTAAGCATTTAAAAAAAAAAATTAATTTTACTCCCAGGGAGCATGGCATTTTCTACTGCTGCACCAGACTGATTATTTTTAATTTTTTTTATACCTTAATCTACACAATCATTAGCGTTCCAGCCAGGACTACTGACATTACACCCACCACCGCCCCCCACAGATTACCATCACCGCTCATTAATCCCAGCTGGAATGCAAACCACATCACCATTAGGAAACTTCACCAATCAAATATGCAAACAAGAGTCAACAAATCTGTTAACCGACCTGCACACCAGCACTCCTACACACAAACAAAATAACATCTACACCCATAAACCCAAGTAAAAACACCCACTGCAAAACAAAAGGCACATCCAGCACACAAAGGCTCAACAAAATGAACGAACAACCTAAAAAACCAACACCACGCTCTGCCCGTGCAGGACTCCCAAACCACAGACAGCGCCTTCCAAACGCTACCGGCAAACCGCCACGATCGCTGTGGGCCATCCCTGGGAGCCGGACCATGGAGCTACACTTCCGGGTACGAGAGGGGCTTCCGGCGCGCCGCTCTGTGCTGCACAGGGCCGACTCTATAGGCCGTACCATGGAGTTGGACCTCCAGGATCGAACTCGACGGTGCAGGTCATAGAGAGGAGCTTCCGGTTTCCAACTCTACGATCCAGAAGTTCTTCTCCATGGTCCGGAAGGCCTCCAGCATTACCGGAAGTCACACATTACTACCGGAAACACCACCAAAAAAAGTGAGTGACCCCAATATGACCGGAAGTCCCCCCAAACACAACCAGTTAGGGGTTTAGGGCCACAATGTAGGGGTCTGGGCCTGCGTCACAGAGGGAGGTGAGGTGAGGGGAGGTGAGGGGAGGGGAGGGGAGGGGAGGGGAGGGGAGGGGAGGGGAGGGGAGGGGAGGGGAGGGTACGGGACAGGATGGGACAGGATGGGACAGGACGGGACTGGACGGGATGTGAGGGGAGGGGAGGGGAGGGGAGGGGAGGGGAGGGGAGGGGAGGGGAGGGGACAGAACAGGAGGGGAGGGGAGGGGAGGGGAGGGGAGGGGAAGGGAGCTGCCAGGAGGGAGCTGCCCTGGAATTGCTCTGGGCCCCAAGGCTTTCCCAAAATGCAGGTCTGTCTGTGCTGCCAGCCACAGCCCTGGGCAGGGGGAGCTGCGTGACGGGAGCCGCTGATTTGACTTTCTGGGCAGATGATGGAGTAGGCAGACACAGGCTGTAAGTCTGGGCTGGTCTGTACCTGCAGAGCTGTAGGCTGAGCTATTCTGCCTCTGAAGACTGGAGAGATACGGGCTATGGGCAGAGTTACTGTTTGCCGGTTACCATTTCTTTTGGGGTCCTGTGACGGTGATGGTAAGGTCGTCAGCCTGCAGCCCTGCGGCAGTTAAAACTATCCCTGAAGGAGTTTTGATGGTGGATGCTGTTCTGTGTGTTTCATTTTCAATAATTGTTTCACTGAGCTAGAATTATTTCTGTGCGATTAGGTGACGGGGGTCGTCTTGTACTGGTCTTCTGGAGCACATCCTGACAGCCTTTGTCATGCAGAGCTTTCCCGTCTGTTCCCGAGAGGAGTGATGATCAAGATGTGGAGCAACTCCTGTGAGTAGTGGCTTCACCAGTAAGCTTGGATTTAGTGGATCCCTGTGGATGAAGAGATGCAGCAGGTGCTCCATCCAAGAACTTTGATGTGCTGATGCTCTAGAGTGAATTTGGAGCTGTAAGGAGCAAAGCAAACACAGGCACCACTGTGTCCGATCAGCAGAGGCCTGCTGCGAGACTGCAAACATCCAGCGATTTCTCCCACAGCAAAGGTGCCAGCACGGAAAGTTCTCGCTCCTCCTTACCTTTCCTAGCGACCGCCTTCACAGGGAAACACACAATGGTGATGTACCCTTGCCTCTGTGCCAAGCACTCCGAAGACATGTTCTCAAGCTCACTCTCGCTCTCGGCAGAGACTAGCTCCCAAAGTGCAAATGTTCAGAGGTTCCTCCCACCGCAATCGTTGAAGGCCTTAATGCTGTGAAAGCGGTGGCACGGGAAGGTGGGGAGCAACAAGAGCTTTCAGTGCTCTCATCTTTGCTGTGGGAGCAATCGCTGGACGTTCGCAGTGTCGAGCAGGGCTCTGCTGATCGTGACAGTAAGACAGAGCTGGCAGTGTAAGGAAATAAGCAGTCACGGAGCGCCACTGTGTGTTTGGCTGTGAAACAACACACAACGAAAGCTGAAGAGCAGCAAGAGCTTTGAGTGCTGGCAGCTTTGCTGTGGCAGAAAGCATTGGAAGTTTGCAGTGTCAGAGCAGGGCTCTGCCGACTGCACACAGTGGCGCTCCGTGCTTGCTTAGCTCCTTACACTGCCAACCTTCCGTGTCACTGTCACGACAGGCAGAGCCCTGCTCTGATACTGCAAAAGTCAAGTGATTTCTCCCACAGCAAAGGTGCCAGAACGGGAAGCTCTCGCTCCTCCTTACCTTTCCCAGCCACCGCCTTCACAGCGAAACACACAATGCTGATTTGCACTTGCCTTTCCACCAACAACTCCAAATACACATTGTCAAGCTCACTCTCACTCCCGGCACAGACCAGCTCCCAAAGTGCAAACGCCCAGCGATTTCAAACACACAGGATGGGAATGTGTATTGGGAGTGCCGGGAGGCAAGGCAAGGGCAGATGGCCAGAGTGTGTTTGGCTGTGAAAGAACTTGCAAGGGAAGGTGAAGACCAGCAACAGCTCTAAGCCAGTAGAGCTATGGTGTGCGAGAAATTGGTGGATGATTGAACTTTGGGAGCTGGTCTGTGCCAAGACTGAGAGTAAGTATGAGTATGTATTCGGAATGCTCGGAGGGAAGGCAAGGGCAGATGGCGAGAGCGTGTTTGGCTGTGAAAGCGCTGTCAAAGGAAGGTGAGGACCAGCAACAGCTCTTAGCCCTTAGGCCTATAGTATGGGAGAAATTGGTGGATGATTGTACTTTGGGAGGTGGTCTGTGCCTGGAGTGAGAGTGAGCCTGAGAATGTGTGTGTATTGGGAATGGTCTGAGGCAAGGCAAGGGCAAATGGCCAGGGTGAGGGCCGGCCAGAGCTTTGGGGGCTGGCACCTTTGGCGTGGGAGAAATCCCCGGATGTTTGCAAGACAGAGGTGTCTTGTGGCATGTACATCTACGTGTTTATGCCTGTGGTGGCAGTGTATGTAGTAGGGCAGAGCATGCAGCTGTGTATTGGCAGTGCTTGTGATGTCACGTGGAGCTGTGTAGGTGGTATGGCTGGAGCAGGAACGTTCCTGGTGCCGGTCATTATGATATCAGAGATGTCTGAGGAGTTGGCAGAGCAGGAGCAGGAAGTTGTGTTGCACAGCTGCTTGTGATGTCAGTGGTGTGCTGAGGGGTGAGCTGCCCTGCACACAGCGGTAGAGGCCCGGAACAGCGCTGTCCGCTCGGCACGCTCAGGGTGGTTCCCGTGTGAAGGAAGGACGCCATGGCCTTGGGCTTGTGCTTCCAGCTTTAATCCAAAAGAGCCCTTGTCTTGAGGAGAGCTTCACTTCTGCCTGGCTGTGCAGGGCCAGCAGCACAGCGCCCACAGGCTCCGCCCCGCTGTTGGCTGCTCCCTTGGAGCTCTCAGGATCAGCAGGGTCTGAGCTGCCAGGGACGAGAGCGAGGGCTCGGCGTCTTTCTCCAAAAGCTGGAGGGCTGCAACAGAAGGAAAGAGAACAGAGCTGAAACCCACCTATCTGCAGAGACCCCGCGGCATCCCCTCCAGACCATGCCAGCCCCAGCCATTCCTTTCCCTGGCCAGGAGGAGCAGGTGGGACACATGGATGAGCTAGAAGCTGCTGCTCAGGAATGCCCCGGAGGTGTTCCTCTGCCCTGAAAGCGTTTCCCTGGAGCAGGGCGAGGCATAGCAGCAGCACACTGCCCAGGCCCTGTGGGCCTGCCCCACCAGCCCCGGCACACACAGCACTGCCCCTGCTCACCGCTGCAGATCTCAGACAGCTTCTCCTCGCTGTTGTCCCTCAGGTGCTGCGCGGCAAGCCCTAGGCACAGAGCTGCGTCAGACCTCCCGCTCCCCAGCATGCTCCCAGCAGCGCAGCTCCCGGCTCTGCCGGTTTGGCTGCACACCCTCCTCCCCCTCAGCAGGGTGAGCCCAGGGAAGGACAGTAGGCGAGGGCGGGTGGGACTGAGCAAGGCTGCCAGCAAGCCCACCTGCGTGGGCAGGGCTGGGAGAGGGAGGCACAGAGCCCCTGGCTGCCCAGGCCCTGCACGGGGCAGTCGGGGCTGTGGCAGCCGCAGGGCTGCCCCTTGCTGCCAGTGCAGCGGCTGGGGCTGGGGCCAGGCTGTCAAAAGAGGGACCCCATGGGGCACAGGGGCTGTGGCTCACCAATGAAGCTCACGGCCGCCTCTCGCAAGGTGACCTGAGCATCCGTCAAGTATGGCAGGCTCTGACTCAGGTATTCTTCAACTCTGCTCCTGTCCTGCAGCAGCTGGAGAGAGCACAAGGGCATGGGGCTGAGGTTGAGAGGCAGGCGCAGGCAGAGCGGGCTCTGCAGGTCCTGAGAGCCTCTGAGCCAGGGCGCAGCCGGGCTTGCAACATGCTGAGGGTGGGGAGGGGAGAGGGGCGTGGAGACGAGCCCTTGGGGGGCTCTGTGCCTGAGGGCAGGGAAGGAGGATGCAGCTCCAGGCTGTGGGCTCTGGGCTGGAGCAGGGCAGGCGAGGCAGAGCTGCACAGGGGGCAGCCCTCGTCCAGCGTGGGCCCTGGGGCTTGGGGGTTGTCCTCACCAAGCACTCCCCAATTCTGCATGCCTGCTGGGTCTTGGTCAGGTGCTTGAGCTGTTTGCACTTGAGCAGCTTTGCAGCGACGAGGAGGGCTTCCCGAGAGGCCTGCAGAGGGGGACAGGGATTGGGGGGCTTGTGGAGAGGGACTGGGGGGCTTGTGGAGAGGGATTGGGGCTCAAAGGCCTGGCCTCCAAGACCTGCAGGGGCAGCTGGGAAGCCTCTAGGACCTCTCATGTTCAGGCCTTGGTGGCCATGGGCTGCTGCTGAGCCCGGCTTGACCAGGTAGGGCAGGTGTGGGAAATGTCCGTGCCAGCTTCTACGCCCCTCCTCACGCTGGGGATGGCGGGAGCCTTCCTCTGGGGTGTGTTGGAGGAGGGTGGAATGGGGGGAGCGGGGATGGGAGGGGACCCCACCTCCTCGTCCTCCTCTGCAGCAGGAGGCACAGAGGGAGGAGGAGGAAGGCAGTGGGGGGAGCGGTGCAGGCAAGGAGGGGAGCTCTGCCCAGAGTCCAACTGCCAGCAGCCCTTGCCCCTCCCTGATGCCCAGGCCACCCCTGTGGTGTCAGCACCCCGCATGACCGCTGGGGCCTGAAATCTGTACCTCGGCCACGCTCTCGGTCCGGTCACTCATGTGGAAGAGCAGTGGGAGCAGGCTTCTCTGCACGCTCTTCTTCAGCTGCCGCTTGTCGTTCCCCACTGCCATCTGCATGACGTCTTTGAAGAGGCAGATGGAGAGCTCTCGCAGCTGGCTGGACTCCTGCTAGGGAGGAGGACAGGAGGACTTTAGCAACAGGCGCTCCCTGAGCAAGGGCGTGAGCGTGGCTGATGTGAGGGGGGCTGCTTTGGAGTCAGGTTCTGCACACAGGAGCTGTGGGCCGGATCTGCAGCCGCGGCTGAATGGCCCCGGGGGGCTCAGGTCGCCCGGAGGCATCAAGCTGTGAGGGAGAAGGCATGCGGGGCTGCAGAGCCCAGAAGCCATCCCCACGAGAGCCCGGGGGCGTGAGGAGGGGAAGAGCCCTGGCCAAGGGCTGCCGCAGGGCTGGGCTGCCAGGCAGTTGTCCTTGCGGAGGGCCCATCAGTGGGGCTCAGGCTCCCACAGCAGCCTTACATCATCAAAGAGCGGCAGGAGCTTCTCCGCCAGCTGCAGAGCGGTGAGGCTGGCCTCCTTCCTCTTCATATGGCCCATGACGTTTCTGAAGACAAGCAGGGCCTTCCTCTTGTTGTCAGTGCTGGCATTCTGCTGGCTCTCCAGGATGTCTGGCAGCAGGACCGGCATTTTTCTTGCCTGTGTGAAGCACAGAATTTCCTGGTTGTGAAGCGGTGAAAGACCACCCTGGCAAAAGTGCTCTGGCCACTAATCAGCAGCCTCCCGTCGGGCTTTCTGGCAGGGCAGGCGGCACAGGAATCCCTGCAGCAGCCTCCTGGTAGGCGGTGGCCATGGGCGCGCTGATGGGGACAACGGGGATAGCAGCGCGGAGGGAAGTTAGGGCAGGAGAAGAAAGGCTGCGTGTCCCCTGCTCAGCCACCCCCTTTCCCGACTGGCCCAAATGGGCACAGGGGTTGGTAACCCTCTGGGCCTGGAAAGCTCCCCAGGCAGCCACCAGGCCCCTCCATGGCAGCGCTCTGCGGCCCCCCACGGCTTGTGCACCGCAGGGTGCAGGGAAGGGCAGCGATCTCCAAGCTGGCAACGAGCGGGCTGTGACCCCTTCGTGAGAGAGGCCCGCTTCCCCAGGCCCCAGAGGCAGCCCGTAGCATCGGCTGTACCTCATCGTCCCCGTCTCAGCAGGACGCTTCTGGGGACAGCGCTCCCGCCACCGAGGCACTTTGGCGCTGGCTGCCTTGGTGCGCAGCAGAAACTCCTGCCCGACAGCGCGGGGATGCGCCAGGAGCGAGAGCTCCTGCAGCTGGCTGAGGGAGCCTTGCTCCTTGCGCTGCAGCGGCAAGGTGCGAGCCTGAAGGACCCTGTGGCCCGGGAAGGGGACAGCGAGGGCATTTGGAGCCGTCACCCCACCTCCTGACTGCCAGCCCAGGCCAAGCCCCCGTGCGTGTTACCCGCTGCCCCAGCCCCACGCTGCCAACGTGGGGCTTCCCTTGACTCTGCCCTGCTCACCATCTCAGGTCTCTGCGACAGCGTGAGGAGGCCTCTGAGCACCAGCGAGAGCAGCACCAGGCTTGGCCGCCTCAAGTACCTGTGGACTTTGTACAGGCCAGCAAAGTCCTCTGATTTAATGTCGCCGGAGGCCAGCAGCTGAAACAAAGGCGGCAGTGAGAGACTGGCAGAGCCCGCAGGGCTCCCCGCACCGTGCGGCTCCTGGTTCCCCCTGGCAGCTCAGGGCAAGGGCAGCGGGGCCAGACAGCCTGTCCTGGGGGCAGCTCTGCCCGCAGAGGGCCACTTGGCACCCCCGTGCCCTGCGCCTCGCCGCACACCACGTGGTCGTCTGTGCCGGCTCCTCCTGTCCTCTGAGCATCGGCAGCCTCTTGCTCTGACGCCTCTGAGGAGCGCTCGAAGAGCAAGAGCTGCCACAAAGGAGGCACGAGATGCCAGTGGTGAGGAGTGTCTCCTGTCCCCAACCTTGCAGCCCGCTCAGCCTGTGCAGAGGCCATGGCCTCGTCTCTGCCCCTGCCCCCGAGGCAGCCCTTGCCCTTGCCCTTGCCCTTGCCCTTGCCCTTGCCCTTGCCCTGCCCCAGGTTTCCAGTGTGCAGAGCGGGGCGGGGGGATGCAGGCAGCGGGGAAGCAGAGCGCTGCCTGGGCAGGCAGGGGCTGCCTGGGCTTTGTGCCTGTGCACCGGGCCCCAAGCGGTTTGGGGTGGCCCTGCGTGGCTTGCCCAGGGGAACCTGGCGCTGGGCAGGTCCCCGCTGGCCCTAAGGGGCTGTGCCGTATGTCCTGGAGGAGGTGACCATTTGCGGGCAGATGGGAGGGGAGAGGGCCGTGCCTGTTTTCCTGGAGAGGCAGGCACAGCCCTGAGGCTGAGCAAGGACTGGTCTGGTCACTCACAGCCAAGTGCGGGATGCAGGCGTCCTCTGTGTTGGAGCCGAACATCCTGCGCAGCCACTGGTCCTCGAGCCTGTTGAGCAGCTCCCTCAAGACCTTCACCAGCGTGTGGGGCTGGGAAAGCATCACATCCCACATGGCCAGAGCAGCACTGCGGGCCCAGAGCGCTCTGTCAGCGGGGCTGCCTCGGCCACCACACTGTGCCCGGGCCAGCCCCGCCGGACCCAGGCTGTGCTGCAGCCGCGGCCCTTCCCGCCCCCTGGCTTGGAGTGCCCGGGTCCCTGCCTGGGCAAGGAGGAGGGGGCTGAGAGAGTGTTTCCCGTGGGGCAGGGAGGAACCTCGTGGCGGGGCTCTGGGCTGGCTTGGCCAGCTTTGGCTACTGCGGGCCTGGCTGCCCCGCCAGGGCTGGAAAGCATGGTGGCGTGGAGGGCCCTGCTCCTCGGGGATGCCCTGCACTTTTCCGTGGGTCTGGCAGGCGGAAAGTCTTTTGGGGTCAGCACCTGTCGCATGACGACGGAGAGAGCTTCAGGAGGCTTGTGACCACTTCCCTGGGGCACTGGTCGGTCATCAGGAGAAGCAGCAAGTCCAGGCTGTGCCGGGCTGACGCCGTGCGGATGCACTCCATGTTTTCATAGATGCCCCTCACGATGTTTGGCACCTGGAGGGCACACAGGTGAGGATGGTGCTGCCACTGGAGCGCAGCCATTTCCTCAGCTGCCTCTGAAAGTGCTGGCCTTGCCATCCTACTCTGCTGGCTTAAAATGGCTTCAAGGTGCCTGAGGCGCCTGGGTTAGGGAGGCAGGGCAGCCGCAGGCCGCTTACCTCCGTCAGCCAGGAGGCAGGTTCTCTCATGGCCACAGCCAGGATGCTGCTCGCCTCCTCCTCGTCGTAGATGCTTGAGTCTCTCATGGCCTCAATGGCCATGAGGACGATGCCTGTCCTCTCCGAAGGCTGGAGGTACTTTCCAAACGCCTGCGGGAGGGAGGGAGGAAGGAAGGCAGGGAAGAGCTGTCACACCGAGTGCCCTGATGGCGCTGCTTAGCTGAGCAGTGAGAGCAGCTCTGGCCAGAGATGGCCCGGCAGTGCCCGCAGGAAAGCTGGAAGCAGGGGCTGCAGTCAGTGCATGGTGGAGGAAGAGAAGAGAGGGCCCTCAGGGGGAGGCAGGAGGGTTGGGGTGGTGGGCACAGCGTGCTGGCCCTACAGAGGAGCAGGGCTTGCTGGCGGCCAGGAGGGCTGGAGCTGCTGCTGGGGCACTGCAGTGCAGCCCTTTGTAGTCCCTGCTCGGGGACAGCAGCAACCCTCTCCCCAGGGACACTGGGGCCATGCCAAGCCCGCTGATTCTGGATGCCTTTGCTCACACAAGCCTCCTGCTGATGCTGCGGACAAGAGGCCCAGCAAGGGAGTGGCTCATTACCATTGTAATGTTGCTGGTGCTGGGCAAAGCAAGCCAGGAGGTGTTCTCAGCTTCCCATTCCCTTTGACGCTGTGGATGCTCCGGGTTATCCTTGGGCAGCGCGGGGCCTAAACAGGAGGGGACGACAGAAGAGTCGGTAGGACACAGCGTCTTTGCCAACAAGCTTACCAAATGGTGAGAAGAGCTTTGAACTAGGAATGGCTGAGGTGGGAGGTTACGACCCACAGTCAGGGGAGGTGGTGGTGGACAGGGCTACAAAGCAAAGGGTGACAGGCAAAGGGAACAAGAGGGACCTCAGGGATGATGCAGAAGGATCTCTGTCTCTACACCTGCCTCAAGTGCAAACGCTCACGGCCTGGGAACCTCAAAGGACCTAGAGCTCTGCATGCAGTCACACACCTAAAACATTGTTGGAATAACTGAGGTGCGGGGCACGGCTCGCACGGCTGGAGTGCTGCGGTGCAGGGATGCAAGCTCTCTGGGGGAGATGGGGAAGAGGAGGAGCGGGGGTGCCTCGTATTTGAAGGAGCAGCTCAGATATACGGGACGGTCGAGACCCTGAGAGAGAGCACGTGTCTCAGAAGCAGAGGAGAGGCAGTGCTGGTGACATCGTGGTGGCAGCGTGTTGCAGAACCCCCGGCTCGGGGAGAGCATGTGGGTGAAGTGTTCCTGAAAGCGCGTGGGGAAGTGTCTGTGTCACACGCCCGGATCCTCATGGGGAACTCGAACGTCCCTGAGACCTGCTTGCAAGATGGCAGGATGCAAGCAGTCAGGGAGGTTTCTGGAGGGCGTCAGGGACAGCTTCTTGCTGCAGGCACTGGAGGGACCAGCCGGGGTGGGGTGATGCACAGCTGGGTCTGCTGCTCTGCGATAGGGAAGAATTCTTTCTGGGACGTGGCAATCAATGGTAGCTTTGGCTGTGGGGCCCACGGAACAGCCGGGTTGTGAGAGGTGCTGAGAGGAGTGGGGAAGGAGAGCGGCAAAGAACAGGTGCTGGACTTCTGGTGAGCATTCAGCTGCTGCAGCAAAACAATAGCTGGGATGCTACGAGAAGCGTCTGTGAGGGGCAAAGGGGGTCAGGGAAGCTGGCCGACTTTCATGGACAGCCTCCAGCAAGCACAAGAAGGGTCCGTTGCAATCCTCAGGGAAACAAGCAGGCACATGAGGAGATGTCTGTGTGTGGAGGGACGCAGCCCGCCACAGCTGCTTCTCTTACATTTTTGCTGCAGGATGAATCTGAAGAGGTGATGAAGAGCATCCAAAGCCCCCCAGCTGATCTCCCACTCCTTGCAAGTGCGGCAAAGGATGAGGTGTCCCAGCAGCTGTCCCAAGATGGGGATATGGATCTCTGTGTGGCAGGCAGGGCTGTCATCGTCTCCGCCAAAGATGCTGAAAACCTGGGTGAAGGAGGCAGGACAGGTAGAAGGGCTGAGGGGCAGCAGCTGCAACCAAAGGCCTGAAGCCCCTAGTGTGCCCTGGGAAGGATCCCCGGCGAGTGAGAGCTTTGGAGGGCCCTCCCAAAGCAGCTAGCTGGGCAGCAGGGCACAGAGAGCTGCCAGGCTTGCGCTCCCGCCAAGCTCCTTGGGCAGTCCTGTCCTGCACAGGACTGGGGCCGAGACGGCTCCTGGCAGCGAGGGAGCTGGGGAGAGAAGACCATGGGAAAAAGAAAGAAACCAAGAGCCTCGCGCCAGGGCAGAGCCTTGTTGAATGCCTCAAGCGGTGCCCAGGCTTGCCTGGCAGGCGTCTCTGAGCTGCAGGCTGCTCCGGTGTGCAGGGAAGGGGAGACAGCCTGGCTGCAGGGTGCCTGGCTCCTTACCTCCACTGAGGAACAGCTGGCCAGCAAATCGCTCAGCTTCCCAATCCTCCCTACGGCCCTCTCACACACAGCTGCGCTCTGGCACTGGGCGAAGGTCAGCAGCATCTGGGAGGAGAGAAAGTGCTGATGTGCCCTGGGAGCTGGCGCCCGCGGCAGCAGAAGCAGCACTGCTGAGGTCCTGGCTGGACTCGTGCAGTCCTTGAGGCCAGGCAGGTAGGCAGATGCCACCCCCAGGGCAGAGTCTGCTCCTTTCTGTGCCCTCCCCCAGAGCACAGCCCTGTGTCCCCTCTCCGTCAAGGCTGGGGTTTTGGGCAGGAGCCTGCCTGTAGGGTCTGCAGTGGGGGAATGGGGCTACGGCCCCCTGGGGAGCCGGGCGTACAGAGCTGCAGGGCTGGGCTCCCTGTGCAGGACAGGCAGGTCCCAGTGGGCGTCTGCCGCGGTCAGCTCTGGGGAGGAAAGCACGGGGCACCGCGAGGCAGGGGCAGAGCAGCACCAGCTGCCACTGCTGCGGTGCCGAAGCAGAGGGGTCAAATGCCTCCCCCTGCTCTGGTGCAAGGAAAGGTCTGGGGACAGAGCTGGCCCACAATTGCTATGGGCAAGGCTTTGCCGTGACACAGGAGCAGGCTGCAGAGGGGAAGGCCCATGGACTGCAGCCAGGGGACAGCGGGCTCCCAGCAGAGCATGGTGGGCCAGCCCTGACTCCCCCAAGGGAGCCGGGCACCCTCCCTGCAGTGTGCTCTGTGCGTGGCACTGGGCTGGGGAGCCTCCACTCAAGAGTGGACACTCCCTTCCCTCCAGGGTGAGGAACAGCCCCTGCCACCCGCACTCTTTGCCAAAGCCAGACCCGCAAGATTGTCTGCAGCTCCGTGAAGCCGGAGGCAGGAGAGCTGAGCACCAACGTCCGCAGCATGGTGTCCATGGCATCCAGGGTCTGCAAGGAGGACAAAGGGTTGTGGCAGTCTTTCCTGCGGTCCCTCTCAGCCCCGGAGACGCATGTGAACTCCCCACGCTGAGGGAGGACAGCCGTGCGGCACTGGACGTGGCCAAGCCCCCGGGAAGGGGCCGAAGGGCTGAGGGTGGGAGAGCAAAGCTGAGCCCCTGCCCTGCCTTGGATCTCCGCTTGTCTCTCAGCACGCGGCGGCCAGGGAGCAGCCCAGAGGGACCGGGGGCTCCTGGAGCACGGCCAGCACTTACGTCCAAGTAGAGAGTAGTATCCAGGCCCTGCATGTCCGCTTTGGCAGGAAGCGAGAAGATGCTGCGGAAGCAGGCCTGTAAGAGGCTTTTCTTTTTGCCCTCCAGCACCGTCCCCGCTTTGCTGCCAAGAGAGAGAGGGCTCTGTGGGACACCAGTGCTGGGAGCGGTGCCTGGATGCCTTGGGCAGGTGGACACGGACCTCTGGAGCAGGGGTCCCCGAGAGGGATGGAGGGTGTGCAGGGAGCCCTGCCAGGAGGCACCTCCTCCCTCCCCGCCACGGTCTGGGCCAAAGGACAGTCCTGGCAGGCAAGCCTCCCGCCTCCCGCTTTGGGGAAGAGCCGAGGCATGGCGGGGAGCTGCAGGAGCCCTCGGCCCTCCCCTGCGCCCTCCCAAGGAGCCGCGAGCAGGGCAGGGCAGAGCAGAGCAGAGCAGAGGCCCTCTGACGGCACCACTGCACTCTGCCTGCATGGGGGATGCCCCCGGCCAGGCCCACGGCCACGGGCTGTGGAGAGGTGCCAGCCAAGCCAGGGGCTGGGCAGGTACCTCAAGGCGGCGATGGCAAGCATGGCTTGCTGCCACACCGCTGTGCGCAGCTGGTCCCTGGGCTCCTCTTCCAGCAGCACCTGCAGAGCACAAGCGGCATGGGACCTGGCAGCCGCCAGCAGCCAGTGCCAGCAGACCCAGCACCAGGCGGCGGGGCTGGCGGACACCCTCTGCCCCCGCCCCAGCACCGGTCCCCAGAGTGCCCCCTGCCACCCCCGGTGCTGGCGTCTCTGCTGGCAGGGCTTCTCGGCGGCACCCGAGTCCCCTCACGGCAGCTCAGTGGCCACGCACGCTTGCCCCTGCCCTCCCCCTGCCCATGCGCTGTCCTCACAGCGTGCTACCGGTGCCTGGGGACCTTGCCCTGCTCCCCACGCCCGCCGGCTGTCCCCTCACCTTGATATTCTCTGCCAGCTCAAATCTCTGGCAGAAGGCATTCAGGCTCTGTGACAAGCCCTTGCGCCTGGCAGTTTTGCATAGGGTGCAGACGCTCTCTAGGAACCGCATCTTCTGGGCCTCCTCCTGGCAGCCGGGCGACAGAGAGACAAACGGGGAGCGTGAGAAGGTAGGCACAGGGCCAGCAGGACTGGAGCACTGGTGCGGCAGTGCTGTGGAGGAGACCCTGGGGGGGAGCAGCTCTGCCCAGCCAGCAGCCCCCCAGCAGCCCCAGCAGCAGGCAGCAGAGCCGGCGGCCCCGTCAGGAGGCGCAGGCACAGCTACCATGGGAATGGCCGCGGTTACCTTTGCTGAGCTCTTCAGGAAAGCCCGGATGAACTGCATCGATGGCTTTGCATGTCTGTAGAGAGCCCGCCAGCTGGGCTCACACCAGGAGGCACCTAGGAAAGGAGGAGAGCACGGAAGGCTGTAGAGAGGGGCCGAAGGCAAACGCGAGGAGACGAAGGAGCTCTGCCCTCCGTCCAGCCCCGTGGAAAGGTCCCCGTCGCCCAGCACTGCTGCCTCCTGCCAGGCCAGCTGCCTCTTGCTGCCCGTATCGTATCGCGGAGCTGGAGCCGGGTCCCCTCTGCTCTCTCCCGCCCTGGGGGAGGCTGTGCGGGGGCGGCTCCCAGCCCTGAGCAGCATTCCGGCAGCGCCCTGCTCCCCGCCCGTGGGACCCCCAGTGCCCGTGTGCCAGGGAGACAGGACCCTGGCCCACGTGGATGAGGGTGCGGTCGCTGGCCCCAGCCCTGCCCAGCCCGCCGGGGCCCCTCACTTACTGCTCTGCAGCGGCCTGGGCACGCACAGCTCGTAGGGCTGTGGTGGAGAGCTGCTCTCCTGGGGAGCCCCCTTCTGCTCCCAGGCCAGCCTGGGGCGGCTGGGGGGTCCCTGCGCCATCCCGCGGGACGGAGGAAAGGGGTGAGGGTGGGGAAGGGGGAAGCTTTGGCGAAATGCCTCGGCACCGCGGGGCTGCCGGGGAAAGACGTGGGCTGTGCTCGGGGGCTCCTCGCCAGCTCCACGCTCCCGCCCTGTCCCGTCACTGTCCTGTCGGACACTGTGGGGTGGGGGCCGCGGCCACGTTGACGATATGCAGTGCCACAGGGTGTCACAGAGGCGCGTCACAAAGGGCACCACTGTGACCCGCCACACAGGCCGAGAGGGGCAGGGTGTCCCCTGTGGGTGGCACGAGGCCCGCTCGGCCCTGGGCACTTGCGTCCTCCTGGGCTGCCCCAAGCCCCACATTTGCCCTCCTGTTCCCTGTTGCTCTCCAGCTGTCCCAGAGCCCCGTGTGCACGCGTCCCAGTGGACCCCCAGGACCTTCCGTTCCCTTCAGTGCACTCCAGAGCCCTGCCTCTCTCCCTCAGCAATGTTAGATGCCTGAGATTTTATTCAGGCTTAACACATGTCATATTTTTTGTTGCTTCATCGCTTCTCTTCCTCCTACCACACTGGAAGAGCTCATGCAGAAAAGAGGGAAAAGAAAATGAAGCGTCTTCCACTGAGTTTGCCCTTTTGGGATTTGGGAACCTTCCAGAAGTGGAGATTGCTGTCTTGCTGGCCTGTTCTCGGTCTGTGTTTTGACCGTGATCAAAAATGCCTCATCATTGTGCTGGTGCTGGCTGACCACCATCTCCAACCCTCCATGGACATCTTCGGGGCTGCTTCTCCTGCCTGATGGCCTGCTCCCCTTCCCGGCTTTCAGAACGGCGGGAAGCCCAATTCTGCAGGGGCTGCACAGAAGTTTTACAGTTTGATTGTTTTGGCGTGTGGAGAACGTTATCTCCAGGCAGGGGTGCCTTAGGCTTGGTTTTTAGCAACGTGGAAACTTCTGCCCTGTAGCACAGTAGGAAATACCCGTCTCTGCGTTAAGCTTGGAGCTGGGTAAGAAAATGGAAGGCTAGTATCCTTACCGAGTGTTTCTATGCCAACTGACTTTTGATGTTGCTAATGAAATTTACCAATTCTTTGGCAATCTCATGCTAAACTTTAATCATTCCTGTGATGATACTACACTGGCCACGGTGCAGAGTTCACCACAGAGGTTATGAGATGCTCTCCACAATTCTACAATGTCTGGCATCTGGCAATTCACATCCTTTCTTCCGTTCTGAAAATCTCTTTCAGCAAAAAGATGTTTACACCTGCTCCTCTGATCTGATCACTGATTGCTGTTACAATGTCAACGAAACGTCAACATGGTGTACTGATCACCAGATGTTTTCAGAAGAGGAAACCTGAATCAAATAGGCACCTGAACTTTTCTAAACTGTCTTAACATTTTGAATCAGTCCCCTCATCTACAGACCAAGAGACAGAGATCTTGAAGGGTGGGTGGTTCAGAAATGTCTGCTTTAAACACACGGGTCTCACTGGGATCCAAATCAAAGTTGGCTGATTTGAACAGCACCTAAGCTGCTCCTTATTTGTGCCTGTAGAGATTTCTAGAGATTTCTAAGGTGGGCAGCAGAGAGGACAAACAGTCTTTGATGATGTCTGCAGTCACAGAATGACAGACTGATTGAGGTTGGAAGGGCCCTTTGGAGGTCACCTGGTCCAACCCCCTGCTCAGGCAGGCACTCCCAGAGCCGGTTGCCCAGGACCACGTCCAGACGGCTTTTGACTATCTCCAAAGGTGGAGACTCCACAACCTCCCTGGGCAGCCTCTGCCAGGGCTCAGTCACCCACGCAGTAAAAAAGTGTTTTCTGATGTTCCGAGGGAACCTCCTGTGTTTCCCTTTGTGCTCATTGCCTCTGGTCCTGCACTGGGGGCCACTGGAAAGAGCCTGTCTCCATCCTCTTTGCACCCTCCCTTTGGGTATTGATACACATTGATGAGGTGCCCCCTGAGCCTTCTCTTCTCCAGGCTGAGCAGCCCCAGCTCTCTCAGCCTTTCCTCACAGGACAGGTGCTCCAGGCCCCTCACCATCTTCATGGCCCTTTGATGGACTCTCTCAAGTATGTCCATGTCTCTCTGGTACTGGGGAGCCCAGAACTGGACACAGTGCTCCACGTGTGGCCTCACCAGTGCTGAGTATGGGGGAAGAATCACCTCCCTCGACCTACTGGCAACAGCCTCACTGCTTACAGAAGCTCTCATTCACTTCTGACTTCCCTGGAAAAGAACTCTTATTATTTATTATTGTCCAGAGCTATGCCAAAGGGAAGAAAAATGAGATATCACATGCCTCTGGGTTGTCTCCCTTGTTTTCTGTTGTCTTGTAGATATTAAAAATGCCCAAAGGATCAATAAATGAGTTCATTAGAAGAAATGAGTCATGGGAATGTGTCCTTGTTTTACATCTCTTTGTCTTCCAAACGGTTTCAAATGACACTGAAGTTGTAAAGGGATTGGTCTGGAGTCGTCCTCTTTGTACTGATGGGCTGAGAGTGCCCCTGCTAAGACAGCAGATGGAAACTGGCTGTGTCTGTACTCCCGTAGGGACTCTCCTTTACTGTCTGCTGACCAACATGTGTATTTACTGTGTTAGATGTCAGCTTGCTGTCCACTTACGAATGTCCCTCACTGCAGATCACAGACCTGAGCACAGGTCGCGCATGCTTTGGTTTCTGTTTCTTCTTGCTCTGTTTCTTTTCCTTCTGAACATCCTTGCCGAGATCTACACAGAAATCTGAGCGTGACATCAGTTTGCCATCACTGTGCAGAAGGATGCTTGCAGTCACAAACACAATCCTCTGTCTCCCTCCAAGTGTGGACAGCTTGAGGTAGACTGGTAGAAGATACCAGATCTTCTCTGTATTCTGTTTCGTTCTTTGCTCGTGAGACATGTCAGTATTTTTTTAGATATTCCTTAGGGAGACCTATTTCTAGCTAACATTCCCAGGATAATGAGAGGGGTGACTCATCGCCCACCCTATTGCTATTTTTATATGTTTATTGCTATTTTTATAGCATGATGCGACTACAGGGGAAGCCTCTAGAAAAGGATGTTACATGACTGTATGTTCAGCTAAGAAGCAGAACTTTGACATGAAGTGCCTAGTTCTTTCTCATTAGTGTAGGAGAAGTCTACCTCCATTGACTGGGAAAAAAGTGAAATCTAACCTCAAAAGCAAACTTTCAGATGGCAAAAGTTAGGAAAGATGGCTCTGCCCATGGTATCGCTCTCCGGATTCACAAGCACGCCCACCTTCACGGATCCCTCAAATGTCAGCGTGGGCCCTCTGTCCATCCAACATCCCAGCCCAGATGCTGGGCCCTCTCACTTGGCGTGTGCGTCTCCTCCTCCTTGCCAGCTAGTCCAGTTTGACCATGGTTGCCAGCAAACAGGTGCATGCAGTCATCAGCTTGTCTCCCAAGCGCCCGCACACTCCTGGATCCCTGGAGGATTAGCCCAGGCTCTCAGCCAGCCTAATACCCATTCCCAGACCCCAGGCTCTCCTACCCACATCAGGCTCAGGCTTTGAGGCTTTCCAGATACAGATTTCTCCCCTGCTTGCAGTCTAATCCACTATGAATTTGCGAGTGATCTGTGCATACACCCCCACACACATAAGGTTAAACGTGCTAAGGGAAAATATAAACTCAGCCAAGTCCTTCCCATGACTGGTCCTTGGACCTGGCACACATACACGCACGCACCGGTCTCTCCAGCTGCTGACACACAGAGCTGTGAGCCCTGGGACCTGTGGCCGCTTCTCCACTTGCTGGCATTTGGGCCTAGCAGCACGCACAGCTGGGACAGAGAGTGAAGTTACACAGACAGACAGTTAAGAAAGGATGTCATAAACTAGGATACACACTGCAGTGACCAGGCACAGGGCTGTCGGACAGAAATACTGACTGGCCACATGAGACTCTATTCATCCTCCTGTCCATTTTCCATGCCATGTTCCTCCCCTCTCCTCCACTCTGCCCACCTTCGACCCTTCCCCTAGCCATGTGTTAGCGTATTGTGCATGGTCTCACAGGCCACCCCCAACTCTCTGTAATCCTCACAGAACAGAATAGAATACAATCATTTAGGTTGCAAAAGACCTTTAAGACCATCGAGTCCAACCGCTAACTCAACACTGCCAAGGCCACCACTAAACCATGTCCCTAAGTGCCACATCCAGACCTCTTTTAAATACCTCCAGGGATGGTGACTCAACCACTTCCCTGGGCAGCCTGCTCCAATGCTCCATAAGCCTTTCAGTGAAGAAATTTGTCCTAATATCCAATCTAAACCTCCCCTGGCGCGACTTGAGGTCATTTCCTCTCGTCCTCTTGTTTCAGCTACAAAGACCAGGCTGACCCTCCTCAAGGCTGCGCCTGTAGGTCCTTAACAGCTCCTCAGCCAATTAATGGCCAAAGAGTTTTGGTCTTTGTTAGTCTTGTGGCTTATCCCCTGTAGTCACACACTTGCTCCCTTCCCTGCTCCCAGTGGGATGGGGGAGAAGACAGGAAGGGCAAAAGTGGCAAGATCAGAAAGGTAAAATGCAGAGAGAGGTTGGATTGTTGTAACTGCCATGGTGAGGAACTCAAGGCTTCAAGAGGAGAAAATCAATGGAAAAAACAATTTGAGTTGGAAGACAGTGACCCGGCAAGACTTCAGATCAGCCCAGTGCACGGAGCAGCGGACCCCCATCCTTCACCTCCTGCCTGAAGCCTGCCTGGCCAGCAAAGACTCTGAAGGCTCTCCTTCTGGGAGCATGCTAACACCTCGCATAATGCCTTGCTACCCTGTCCTATCTTTTGTGTTCACTCAAAGTGTAAAGCAGTTTCTTTGATTAAATTGCATAGGTCCTGCTTGCAAAGCCTCTGCACATGGCACGAGATGCATCAAAGGCACCCAGGAAGGGCAAATGACATCAGGTAGCTAAAGTGATTTTGATTTTTTTCAAGGTGGAGAAAATGCCAAGTGGCTTTTTCATACTTAGCCAAATCTCAATGCTCTTGCACAGTTTTTGCTTGGGTTCCATTCAGCCCAAGCTCAGGGAGAGTTCACTCATGCAAGCCTCTCGCCATGTCTTTGCTGGAAGTCTTACTAGTAATAGTACTAGACTGACTACACTCTCTCTCCTCTGCATTTTCTCTATCAGATTGGACAGTTAGCTGACACCGTACACTAACAAAGACCACAAAACCTCCAAAACCCAGCAACAACTACAACAGAAAGAGCACGTTAACAAGCAGGAGAGAGAGAGCATTTGGAGACAGAGCTGGGGAAAATCCCAGGCAGCACAGAAACCTGGAAGAAGCAGTGGCAAAACAGCAGAAGAGGTATGAGGCCCAGGACGCGCAAGAGTTGGGTACCGACGGTGACCAGGCCGCGTGCATCCTCTGCCCCCAAAACTAACTGCTGCTGCAGAGGAGACTCTTCCTAAAGTACATCTCAGCGTGGTTTGAGGGCAAGCAGCCCACTTCCTGCAAGGAGGCCAGGGCCTTGGCCTGGCACCGTCTGCAGGCCCTCCTGAGCACTGGGTCCATCGGGCCCTGCTCTTTGGAGAGCCTCCTGGCACCTTACTCCCACAATGGAGAAGGGCAGCGGAAAACCGCAAGAACTTCAAAGATGCTCACCTCCAAGAGGAAGGGAAGAGTTTTGCTAGATACTGTGGGGCAAGACTTGGCGCCGCACTGCTTGGAATCCCCGCCACAAGGAAGGACCTGCAGCAAGCGGTCTGTGGCAGAGCGGGGTGTTCCAACGGTAGGGCAGCAGGACAACTGGCTGCCTGGTAGCACTTACATCAGGCTGCTGGAGCAGAACGCCCACCTGCAGGAGTGGAGGAGCCTTCCTGAAGGAGCCCGAGAGGCAATGCAGTGTCCTTCAAGAGAACTGTCTTCTGAGGAAGGCAAGCTCTCCTGAAGTGTGGGAGGAAGTGGAGAGGCTCAAGCAGAAGACTGCTAAGCTGGGTCTTATATGCAGATGACAAAATGAGTTCCTGCAGCACAAGTGATAGCACAGGATGGGTGAACATCCTCATGTGCAGAGAGACGGCTGCAGGCTCAGCCAGTGTCCCAAAGGGCCATGTGTGTGGAAGACCTTTGCTCAGCTGACAGGGCTTAGGCTCTAAGTCTCTCTCCTGGCTGCGAGGTGGCTGCTGCCAGCAGCTGCCTGCCTCTTGCAGGGCCCAAGTGCCTGCTGTATCAGACCACCACAGTCAGAAAGCCCATGCAAGTCAGTAAGAGCACAGGCACTGGTGGGCCCATCCCCACGGAAAGCCCAATTCCTTCCCCTCACAAGTCTGCTTCCCCTCCAAAAAGCCAGGTGTGGTGGGCCAATCTCCTCCCCACTCACAGAGAGAGAAGAAGAAAAGACCAAAATCTGTCCAGGCTCAAGAACTGCATGCCTGGAGATCCTGGCCTCCCCACAGGAGTGCACGAGCCTGCTTTCCCTTGGGAGTGAGCAAGTTGCCTCTCTCCTTCCTTTCGCAGAGGGAGAGGTACCCCTTTGTAGCACCCCTGCCTCATCGGCTGCATGCAGGCGCCTGGCGAGCATGCACTCAGTTGAGTCCCAGAGAAACTCTTCCGTTATGAACCGGGACCTGCCCGAAACCTCAGGAGCCCATATGCTACCACTGGGGAACATTGCATCCTTACCGTTCTTGGTCACCCGGCCTCAGCTTTTCAGGGGCTTTTCCCCTTACCCACTTTCAATGCACACCTCTTCTGCTTGGGACAGGACTGTTCCCAAAACCCCACCAACCACCACTGCTCCCTTGCACAGCGCCAGCCTGCAGGACATTTGGAAGCACAGCGCACGTCGACTGCAGGGAAGAGGCAGCGAGGTCTCTCAGCACTGCCAGAGACCCCTGCACCCCCATGGGGCAGCCAGTCCACTGGCCACAGACCCATGGCATCCCCATCAGCCGAGTGAGCCCGGCAGGAGTAGGGAGAGATAAAAAGGACCTTTGGGATTCAGCATGCAAAGTTGCTGCTAGCCCCAAAAGAAAGATCCCACTGCCGAGTGCAGATTTCACAGCCACCAAGGAAAGACCCACAGTCTCAGATCCAGTGGTTTGCAGATGGGGCTTTACTGAACAGATGGAAGCGTTGCTGTTAACAGCCTGGCCGGCCGGCACTGGCACTCATCCTGCTGCAGGAGGCTCTTGCTGGATGGACATCTCTCTCGGGAGCCTCTGTGCCTGAGAGGCTCTCCTGGCACTCGCTGATGTGGGCTAGGTCTGCTCCCAGAGCTGAGGAGTTGAATACAAAGCTCTGTAGTCTTGTGTGCACGAGGAAGGAGCAGAGCAACACTACAAGTCTAGTCAGGACACATGTGGTGGCATCTGCTTCTGTCTAGAGCGAGCAGGCCCATGGTCCCTGTAATGCAATCCAGCCTGCTGCTCTCCACACCAGGAGGGCTGTCAGGAAAAGGCCCTCTTTGCCCAGGGGCTGCGGGGAGTCAAAGGAACGAAGGGGACTGCCGCGCAGGGGCAAACAGCGGGCATGTTTGGAGATTCTTACCTCAGGGACGACTCCTCACCACCAACAGCAATGGTCTCTTCCCTCCACCTTCTCGAGGAGGCAGGTCACTGCTCCTCGCAAAGCCTGGTCGGTCCGTGGGGAAAGGCTCCTACCGCAGCAAGGACAAAGTCTCACATCTTGACCAAGACCCTCCTGCCTCTCCCAGTGACCCCCACCTCCATGGTCCCATTCAGCCCCACAGCCCCCTCAGTGCCAGCTGTGCTTGGGGCTGCAGAGGGCACCTGGCATCGGGGACTGACCCGTGAGAAAGGAGAGAATGCTGTCCGTGTCCAGCCCCGTGGCGCTGAGATTTGCTTCCTCCACCCACAGCTGGGTCACCAGCCCCCAGCTGGCCCAGGTCTGGCCTGAAGCTGGCCCACACTCACCTTTTCAGAGGTGAGCGCTCGGACAGGCAAAGACTCAACTTGTCCTCTGGGCTCTCCCCATCCTCCATGGAGGGCTCTGTTCTGCCCTTTCCCCACCACTCTGGAGTGCCCCGAATGCAGGAGTCCTGCATAGAGAGAGAGGGGTGAGCACAGGAGATGTCGCTGGGCAGCAGGGAAGGCACCTCGAGCAGGTACAGCCCCACACAGGATGGTCAGCCCCCACGCTCCTAGGGCTTAGGGACCTTCCCACCTTGGCTTCCCGGCAGGAGAGGAACGCTCTTTTCCTAATTGTTTTTCACTGCCTGCAGTACCTGGGCTGCCCATTGCTCTCGCTCTTCTGCCAAAGCCTTCAGGGGTGCCGCTTTTGCCCTTGCCTTCTGCTGGCACTTCTTGCGCAAGGAGTCCCAGAGCTTGCGTCCTTCCTCCTCTGTGCACACGTGGGGCTGCGCCTGCAGGGCCACGGCAATGCAGCAGCAGGCAACGTCTGTCTCCCCGGCGTAGGGCTGGGGCATTTTAGCTCTCCCCCTCCCTCCTGCCCCTTCTTTTCAGCCCCTCCATCAGCCCTGCTTTGCTCACAGTCCTCACAGGCCCCACTGCACAGCCTTTCTGCAATGACCCCTGAGCCAAGCGGCCATGGGGCTGAAAGCAACCCAGCTGCTTGCTATCCCAGACAAGCCTGGCAGTGCCGTCACCATTACAAACACCACCAGATCAAGTCCTTGGCTGTTTCTGGAGATGGCAGAAGCAAAGGCTGTCTGCCAAATGGACAGAACAACCTGCTGCCTCTTGAGAAAGCCCAGGAGAAGTGCTTCAGCCTTCAGCTAAGCACACGGTAAGGGGTCTTGTAAGGCATGTCATCCGTATAACTGTGCTTTTCTACAGGCAGATACGACACAGTCCCTCCAGGAGCCCATGCCACGTACCGCTCCTGCCCTCCTCTTCCCCAGACCAGCAGGGGGTGCAGCTTGGGGTCCAGCTTCCCGCAGTCGTTGCCTGCTGCGTGCCTCTTTCCCCGACCGCCGCCACTGCAGCACTGCCACCTCGCTGCAGACACACAGCGGGAGGGAGCGGTGTGAGCACAGGGAGACCGCTCTGCAGCCGGGGCTGCTGTGGCTGCAGAAGGCGGCTCTGTTGAGAGGCCAGTGCCAGGCAAAGCGCCTCTCTTTCCCAGAGCTGCGGGGAGCGGGAGGAAGGGCACTGTGCGAGAGGAAGAACTGCCTGTGTCTGCAGAGATTTACCACTTGAGCTTGTCCTGCAGATCCATCTGGTCATCCCTCTGCCCCCTGCGCTTGCGGGCGACCTGCCCCAGGACGCATGTCACCACCTCCCGCAGGGCCTGGTGTGTCCGTGGGGAAAGGCTCCTGCAACAGCAAGGACAACGTCTCTCTGACCCTTCAGCTCTCACTCTCCTGCCTCTTCCCGCACCCAGCCCCACACGTGCATGGCCCCATTCGGCCCCACAGCCCCTTCGAGGCAGGAGGAGTTTCAAGCACCTGCTCTGGCCCCTGCCATCGGGCTCTAACCGAGCTCATTCCCATGGCAGGAGAAATCCCCGGCTGCTCTATGCGGCCCCATGCCTCAGGGGTTGGCTTCCTTGACCCACCACCGGTGGCTCAGCACCACCCCACTCTCCCAGGCTTTGGCTGCAGCCGCCGCACTCTTACCGCTTAGGTGGGACAGCGTCGTCCCCGTCGACCATGGGTGGCTCTTCTCTGGCCTCTTGCCACTCCTCCATCATCGTCTCCAGGAGGTCGGGGCTGGACTCCCCCGACTCCGTGCTAGTTGGAGGGCTGACTAATAATTGCTCAGAGGACTTGGACTCCTGCACAGGAATAGACTCTCATACAACAGCCCCACACCCAGAGGGGGCTCTTTTTCTCCAGGAATTCAAAGTACCTGGGTCCCCTGCGTCTCCTCTTGTGTCTCAGTGTTCACTTTGGGCGTCTCCTCCTCTCTCTTAGCCTTTGCTTTGGTCCCTGGCAGGGTTTGCCCTTTACTTCTTTTGTCTGTTTTCTTCTTTTCCTCTTTGTCCAAGAATTTCTGGATGTGTTCTGGAAGCATCTCCTTCTTCTTTGAGCATTTTGTCTGGAGGGTCACCAAAATGCAACAGCAGGCAGCATTAGTCTGGCCTGCAGAGGCCGGAGCTCTTTTCATTCCTACCCTCCCTTCTGCCCTTTCTCTTCTGCCTTTCTGTCCGCACTGGTTTGCTCCCAGGTTCCTGCAGGCTCCACCAAAGAGCCCGTCTGTAATGACCAGGGAGCTAAGCGAGCGACCACCAGGCTAAAAAACACCTGGCAGCTGGCTATGCCAGACAAGCCTTGCAGTTACGTTGCTGACAGAAACATCCACAAGTAAGGTCTTTGGGTGTGTTTCAGGAGAGCAATGGAAGTGAAAAGTATATTCTCAAATGGCAGAGTAACCCGCCTCGCTTCAAGTAAGCACGAAAGCAACTGCTCAGTGGTCCTGTGAACACACGGTGAAGAATCTTGTGAGAAGCGGCATGCATGGAGCAACGCTTCTCTACCGTCCAGTATGACACGCTCACTGCAGCAGCCCACGTCAGGTACCTTTCCTCTCCTCTCAAGAGCTCTGGCAATGAAGTCTATTGTTCTGGGCTTGACCAGAGGAATTAGTTTCTTTTTCTCTTCCTTTTCCTTCAAGGAGCTCCCCTGGATGGGCGGTAGCCGCCTGCAAAGACACAACAGCGTGCGTTGGCAGGAGTGCGCGAGGGGCTCGTTCCGCATCTTGTGCTTCCAAGTGGCGCACCTGCTTCTGCAGCAGAATGCGCTCTGCTGGCCTCCTTGTGATCAAGTCCACAGAGACGGAGAAGACTCCAAGCTGTCAGGCCCAGATGTGCCCAACAGCTCCACTAAAACTCAGGATGCCCAGGTCTAGGCCCTCTCTTGCTGGAGCAACAAGAGGAACAGGGTCTGATGCCTGGACATACTGCTACGCCCTGCAGGTTAGTGCACTGGAGTCCGAAAGACAGAGGCAAGATCACAGGGTCACCCTCATCTGTTTATGCAAGTGTCTCACCTGGCATGAGGCTCAGTCCTCTCAGCTTTCTGGCCCTGCTCTGGCCTTACAGTCATTGCAGGTAACTGCTTCGGAGAAAGCCTTGCTTGACGAAGGAGACACTTCTTGGCAAGATCCTCTAGAAACAGGAAATGAGACAAGTCTTCAGAAGAGCATCTTGGTGGTGTTCTGGGAATGAGGTACCTATTGTGTCCCAGTTCCAGCGAGAGTGACGTGCAGGTGTGCTCAAGCCTGTGGTAACACTGATGAAGGTGGTCCTTTTCATCCCTTTGGATGAAAGTCATGCTTCCTGGGAGGTCTCAGGCCTTTTTGACACAGTTTTTTTCTCCAGCTCCTCATGCCTACAGTGCACCAGGATTCCCTGTGCTGAAATGGGGGGTTCCCTGGGAGATACTCGTGGTCTGCAGGACTCATTCTGGGGAGGGGAATCATTTAGCACAAGAGGAGGCGGCTCTTGCATTTCTGGATTGGTCCCATGCACACAGATTTGCTGCTGGGGCAGGTTTGCACCAAAGGAATTGCTTCTGAGACATCTGAGAACATGCTGGATAGAAGCAGGGTTAGTGCTTTGCGCAGTTCAGCCCAGGCTGGGGAGCGGAGGCCACTGGAAAGGTGTCCTTCAGCAGTCCCAGCGGCCATTTGTGGTGCAGGGCTGTTCTGAGACCTTGTTGCACAGTGGGTCACTGGAGCTTTACCATGATGGGTACAGTCACAGGAGGTGCCTCTCCCTCTTCCAGGCATCCTGGGATAACCTCAGCTCTAATCCCCTCCACTCACGGAGGAAGGAAAACCTACAGCCCTCTGCCAGCAACCCACTGGTCCCTTACCTTTCTTTCCACTGCCACCACCTTTTCCCCAGCCCTGCTCTGGGGCGGCCTTCACATGTCCTGTCAGGTCTGCTTTCACTGTTGGCATTTTAGGCACAGTCTCAAGCTTGTACCTGGAAAGAGGAAGAAGGCACCAGGCTGAACAAAGGACATTGCGTTGTTTCCCAAGGCAGCCCATCCTGGAGGACCATAGTAGGAATGCCAGTGCCTGGAGGGGCAGGTGAGGCGCCGTAAGCCTGTGCCAGTGTTTTTCCATCCTTCCCGTGAGAATGGCCGTCCTCCCACAAACCCCCTTGCTGCTTCCGGGGAAAATGATTCCTCTCTTCCTCATAGCGCACATGGAGAGCAGATTAATCTCTAGGGCTCTGATTATCCAACACCCTTCTGAATTCTGATCTTGTCCTCCAAGTTTCTTGTAGAGCCTTGACAGCATTGTTGCTCTGCCATGTTCCTCCAGATGAAGGCAAACTGAACAAGAGCAAGCAGGGAGTTCCCTGCCAACAAGGCCTCTGAAACAGTCCCCAGTGCCATCACGAGTACAGTTCTCAGCGCCTGGCAAGGCAGCCCTCCCACGCATGAGCTGAGAAGCTGCTCGCTCTCTCAGCCAAGAGCTGCCAGAGCAAACACACCTTGGCAGGATGATAACATGTCCAGAAGAGGTCTGGGAAGCAGCAGTGTCATGGCCTGAGATGACCGAGTCCCTCATCGCTGGCATCTGCAAGGAGGACGGAGGCAGATGACGGGAGATGGGGACACTGGGAGGGGCTGTCTGCTCAGTCCACCTTAGAGCAACGCAAGCAAAGAGCCAGAGCAGCCAAAGGGCTCTGGCCTCAGCAAGCCTTGCTCTGCCTGTGCCTCTGCTCCGTACCCCGAGGGTGGGGCAAGCAGCGCTCCCCACCATCAACGCTGGCCTTCTGTCACAAAGTCAGGCCCCTCTGGGGGTATCTCTTGCAAAGCCAGACCATTGCACGCAAGGGAAGTGCTCTACAGAGAGCCTGCTCTACTGTAGACCATGAGGAGCCCAAGTGGCTGAACAAGGCACAGCAGGCCAGGAGAAAGCAGCCCCCAACCCCCACAACGCATCTCAGAAGAACCAGGAGTGCTGCTGGGAAACAAAAATCCTACCATGAGAACCGCTTGCAACATCTTGTCAGTCCCATTCAGCCTTTTCAAAAAGTCTGTGTAAAATTTCATTTTTACGTCTTTTCCCTGGATGATCAGCATGCCCACGTCCCTCCAAACCAGGGCAACGTTCTTCCTGTTCTCTACGCAGACAAGGAAAAGACGCGTGGTCCTTTCCAAGCAAAGCTGCACGGTGCCCTCAGAGACGGCATTGTCTGAGGCTATCTGAGCATATGGCAGCGGCTCAAAATGTTGATGACCTGAAAAAGAAGAGAAGAGGAACACGCAGACTTGCAGAGCTGCTAAGGAGGCTACAATCAAAGGTCTGCAGCGTCCAGGCCCTCAGGCAATACATTGCTACTGAGCTGTCTAGATGGTACAGCGCCTGTGAGGAGAAGCTTGGGTCTGTCGCCCCTTCCTGTTAGAAGTGGAAAGTGAGGTGCGGAGCGGACAGCTCTGGTTTCTCGGATACAGAAAGGGAAAGAAAGAGTCTTAGGCGCTTGGCAGCAAGAAGAGCCATGACTGCAGGATGTGGTGTGGAGATAGGCGCCAGGCCTCACGGCAAGCTGGAGGGTGCCAGGCCATTGCAGCCTTGCCCACATTCGGTGCTCTCTTTGTCATTAGAGAGAAACGCACCCCAAATATAGATGCCAGCTCTTGGTGTCCCCCAGGGTCCTACTGCTGCAATGGCAGCAGCGACTAGAAAGCACAGGCATCATGGTCACTGGGGCTTGGAACAAACCATCTTTTGCCTTTGCAAAGAGGCTGTGAGAGCTGGGAAGAGCCCTGGCATTTGCCTTTAGGAGGTCTAGAGCTGAAGCTGTTCTCAGGACTGCGGCGGGAGCTTGGTACTCCAGAGGCTCAGTCACCTCTGCACATCAGAGCACACCTCCCCACGCTGCTCAAGGGCAAGTGCCGCTTTCAGTCTGTCTGCTTACCAGGAATGTCTATGCAACCATATCGGAGGTCATGTTCCCATGCGATAGCATTTGCAAGACGAAACACAGGTCTCTCCACAACCACCAGATCCTTCTCCTGGCTGGCTACTTGTTCTCTGACAACCGCAAAAGTCCCAAGTCCAGGAATGCGGACAGCCTGAAAGAGATGAGATGGCAGATCAGAAGAAGTCTTGGAGGGACAGACGGATGACTTGTCAGAGGAAGGTGATGGTGCTCAGTGCCCTGCCTGAGGTACAAAGGAGCAAGATGGGCTCTTTGGAAACCTTGGGAGAAGACAAACAGGGTCTGTGCCTTTCCCTCTCACTCCCTTCCACTTTCACCTTCATGAAGAACCAGATAGTTCAGGAAAAGCTGACAAACACCCTTTGGCTCAAGCAGATAAAAGGCAGGGGGGATCCCACACTTGGAAGAAACCCTGAAGTGTCACAGGCTTCCAAGGTTTGTCATGCAACTCTGACCGTGGCGACTCCAGAAGCCCCAGAAAAAGTCCAACCCCTTTTCTGACACTAGGCCTGGACCTTATGGTACATCTGAATGGACAGAGGAGGTGGTCCGTCGCACATCTGTGCATTGCAGTGTCGTGCTGGGGCATTGTTTGTGCTTTCAAAGGAGGGGAAGAACAATTGCACTCCATGGCAAAAGGCTGTCAGGACTTCATCAGCTTCCTCAGGATGTGAGGGGAGGAGAAGGAGGTAAGTCCCACCTGGTGGAGAGCCAGCTTTTGGCTGAGGTACCATGATGCGCTGGCCCAAATCTTTGCAAACTCTGCAAAAACAAGGGAAAGAGGTGTCATGCTCTGAGGCAGCAACCTCAAAACCATTCAGCCCACTCCTGTCCAAGGACCGATGCCTTTCTAACACAAGCATTTCACATGGTCTCTCTAGAGCCTGGCAAGAATCAAGGACACCTCAGCCTGCCTCCGGGACGGCTCCTTTCCTTTCAGGTGCAGCTCTCCAGGGTGTGACCCACTCCCATGGGAAACCGGCAGTGGATTGCCATGCCAGCAAGGGCACGGTGCTGTGCTCCACGGAAGTCTCGGAGGCTCAGGGCAGGCCCTGGTGGCTCCCCAGCAGGGGCCAGTCTCCTGTGTCGCAGCTCCAAACACACTGACTCCGCACAGCCCACGAGCACCTTCAGCTCTTCCACTCAGACATGAGCTCAGGGTGGGCAATGCCCACCAGCAGGCAAGGAGCAGCCCTTTGGGGCCAGTGACTTCTGCCTGGGGTGCCCCAGGAAGGCAGGGGCTGTGTCAGGAAGACAACCAGGAGCCCTGGCTGCCAAATCAGCCCCTCAGCCCTTAGGGATAGTCAAGCAGGTCCCTCCTTCAGTCCTCAGTCACCTCCCTCCCTCAGTCACCAGTCCTGAGCCACCACCTCCACAGCCCTCAGGGTTTCCATGCCTGTTTTCAGAGACGTCCTTGAGCCAAGAATGCTCATGAAATTGGGTCTCAAGGCCTTACCAGAACTCTTGAGCTCCTCAGTTGTTGGAGACAAGTGAGGCTGCAAGAAGAGGTCTTTTGCCATCTTACTTCCAGCCTTGCTTGGGGTCAACCACTGCAGCAGGTGGCTGGCTGATGGCTTTCTTGCTCGCTGCAAAAAGCCTCCTCCTCCTTGCTCTCCTCCTCCTCCTCCTATGCCCTTCACCACCCCCAGTGCTGTTGTGCTGCCTCTCTCTGCCTTCTGCTTCTCGCTGCAGAGCAGCTCCTCCAGAGCAGAGTGGTGGCACGAGCAGTCCCCTGTGCCTGGAGTCCCCTCGGCCTCGCCGGGTTGTGTGTGGCAGATGCTGGTCACGATGGGGAAAGGGGGGGCTGTCCCCACTGTGATGTGGGGCTGTCCCACTGTGACCACAGACCAGTCACAGAGGGGCTGCACACACCCGCCCCCTGTCCCCACCCACCCAGGCCCTGCCAGGGGGGCTCTGCAGTGGGGAGGGGCTTCAGGGAGCTGCCCTCACCTCACTGTCTCCTGACCAGGAGGGCTTTCCCCAGGCTGGGGCTCGGCCCTGCCATGTCCCCACAGTGGGACATGGGCTGTAAGTGCTTATGGGCTTCCTTCTACCCTTCGCTGCTTCTTCCTGCCTGTCTTACCCAACAGGTCTGCAGCAAGGAGCGGTGGGCTCCCCTGGCTGGCGGAGCTTTGGCAGGCAAAGGCTGCTCACGCCTGTTTCACAGCTGGCTGGAACTTTCTCCCACCGGCCCCAGCAGCACCTGACCTACTCCCACGCGGGTCCCGCTGCAGCTCCCGCTGCTCACCCCTTGCCTCCCACGCCCAGCACAGAGCAGCCTTGCCCCTGCAAAACACGTTTTTAAGGAGCCTTGGGACACTCATCTCTTAGAAACTCCACCTTTAGCGCCCTCACAGTGGAAATGAACTGCACCCCTCTGCCCTCAGAGCAGACCACAGGGGTTACTCCTAACAGTGGGGCACATATATTGTTGAGATCCTCCCCTGCAAACCCAGCTAAGGGGCTCAGTGTCATCACAGCCCTGAAGTTCATCAGTGCCCTGGGCACTTTTTCCAGGGTTGGTCCCACTATTGCACTGCCAGCCTCATCCACCATGCTGATCTCACCTCTCTTTCCCAGCATATTCCTCTCCAACACAGGTCACTCCTTGACTGTCCGGGCATCCCACCCAGAGGGTTGCCAGAGGGGCATTACCTGTGTCTTATGGCACACAGGAATGGCCAACAGCTGTGACAAACCTAGGTGCTAAGGGAGAGCCTCTCTGTGCCTGTTTTACTTCAAAAAGAATGATAACTGGCTTTTTTGGATCCACTCCAAATGTGCCGGGGAGACTGCACCATTGCCAAGAATAGAGTCGGCAAGGTTTGGAAGGAAAAGGAATGCATTCGACTGGGAGAGCTTAGTGCTCTGGGATTTTGGTGTTTCTTTTTCTAGCTATATCAGTCCAGCTAATAAAACATGGCTTCCTCTTTGTATTATTATTAGTTTTGTTGTTGTTGTCATTGTTGTTCTTATTAGTAGTAGTACTACTGCAAACAAGTTCAAAGCTAGAAAGATTAAAGTGCATCTGGCTGTACAACACTTAGTAGCGCAACATGTAACCTTGAGGGCACCTGGTCTCTCCCAGAAAAATCACAGCCCTGAGCTGGGAGCCTAGGCTTCCTCTGTGCTGCACAAGAAGAATTAGATACCCAAGATGATGCCCATGCGTGCAGAGCAGGAATCAGCCCCAGGAAACACTGAGAAACAAGTTGGTCTGCTCTTGACTTGGCCTTAAACAATTTATCCTGGGCTTCACAGGTCTCCTTCCTTGGCAAGGAGGAAGTCTCCAAGTCTCCACTGTCGGGACAAGAGACTATTTCCATGAAGTGCATGGAAGGAGAGAGAGAGAGAAACTTTCTTTTATCTAGTAGCTCAGTATTGAAAATTCTCACCAAGATACCACAAAACTAGGATAATTTTCTTCCTTTGCCTGAGAGGTTGTAAATCTGTATCCCTCACCTCTTGCAAACACTCTAACCACCACAGGAATTCAGAAGGGAGGACCCTTCCTGCCTCTCCTTGAAAAGGCTTCAATTTGCAGGCAATGATAACAAATGCATTTGTGCCAATAGAAGGGCACAGTTTGGTATGAGAACACTTCCCTGCATGGGAAAAAAGACCTGGATTTCTGTCCTTCAATATCCTGTGTGATACCTGTTTAATATAAACTGTATACAGTGTACCTGAAACAGTGCCTGAAAGTGCTGTGGTAGGTATGCTGTGAGGTCACCACTTTCCATCTGGCAGTGCAGCCGAGGGAAGGCATGAAAAGCCAGGTCCCGGGTTCACATTTAGTCTGGGATGCTTATTTGCACAGTACTGTCCAAGCTGCGGCTGCTGCAGGCACAGGTATGGTTTAGGTGCCTTTGGAACCAGGTACCCTGGTGCTTCACAAGGCTATTGAGCAGAGAATGTCAATTTTATCCATATGTAATATTCCACGTAGGTGCCAACACACCGACTTGCATCATCTCTTGAACCACAGGGGATGTTCCAGTTTCTTGGGCATCTTCACCTCAGGTGTGAAATCCTGGCTCTGCTGAATTGCAGAATTCCCTTGCTTTTCACAGGGCTGAGAACTTCCCTCTGAAGCAGAAAGAATGAGGAATAACCAGCAAGAAAGAATGGCCATCAGTTTGTGGAAGAAGAGCATCAGTGAAGACAGACCGGGCCATTCTTTTTTGGCTTTCACATTAGCTAAATTATGAAATCTATCTCCATAAGTCAGCTCTATGTATAGCTCCAGGGGCTTCATCATTTCTGCTGAAGCCATCCCCAGTATTCTGCTGACTTGTAGTCACATTGTCAAAATCCAAACCAAAATAGCAAATAAAATATTCAAATTAAAACAATATTGAGAAATGCAGCAAACTTGATCAAGACACTTAATGACTTCAAGACTTAATTTTTACAGGGAGAGAATGAGTAGGTCAGAATGCTTCACGCTATACAGCAAACGGGAGAAGGCTGAACAAAGGCATACTGTATAATAAAAGATGGCATACAGGATATAGAAAGGATATAGATGTTGGCTCTCCCCTAAAATAGAACGCGATCGTTTAAAACTGGCAAGCTGAATACACACGCAGACACATGCGGGCGCGCACAGTTTTCCTGTGGAACCCTTTGCCAAATGTTCAGACACTTACACAGCTTATTTAAAAACAAGAGACGAAACCAAAGATTTCTATTATAAGAAGAACAAAGAGATCCACAGGTTGCATGAAAGGAGATTAAAAGAACAAGCAAACCTCAAACTCCTTCTGTGTGGGGGACATACAGGCTCACCCCCAAATAGTCACTCATGCACAAAGAGCCACGAAATGCCTGAAGGGCCCTGCTGGAGAGGTTACTGATACCTGTCCACTACAGAGACTCCTCTGAGGCCTCCGGTGCCAGGTAGTGCCAGGGACAGGCTGTTGGACCAGACGGGCCCCGTGTTCGATGTGTTATGGCAGCTCCTGCATCCTTGGAGCTAAGCACTGACACTGTGATACGAAAGGCCCTTGGGGACTTTAGCTGGCTGCTTTGACAAAAGTACCAGCTTTCAGACAGCTCAGAGTGTGCCCTTGAGAACTGGACAAACAATGTGTGACATCCTTGAGGGCTCATTAAAAGGCCTCGGTACTTCTCCAGTTATGCTCAAGATATTTCGGAGAAATATCACTCCAAGCATGGCACATATGTGCTCTCTCATTGCTTGGCAGTGATTTGGGGGTCCCAGCCAATCATTACCAGTCAAAAAAACCAGTTCAACATGTCTCTTGCTGCTTTTCTTCCAGTGCACAGGCAAACTTCTTAAAGATCATAGAATCATAGAATCGTTTAGGTTGGAAAAGACCTTTAAGATCATCCAGTCCAACCATTAACCTACATTACCAAGTACACACTAAACCAATCAAGGGTAGACTAGACTAAACCATGTCCCCAAGTGCCACATCTACCCGTTTTTTCAACACTTCCAGGGATGGTGACTCCACCACCTCTCTGGGCAGCCTGTTCCAAAGCTTGACTACCCTTTCCGTGAAGAAATTTTTCCTAATATCCAACCTAAACCTCCCCGGCGCAGGTTTTGCTTGGGTACAGGATACTAGAAAAAAGAAATCTATTACTACAAGGTGACTGAACCCATAGGTCAGTAAGGTAGATGTTTGGCTGTAAAATGTCCAGTAATGCTTGCCAGCATGAAATTTCTGTGTCAGCACCTACAAAATCAAATATGAGCAACGGGCATGTACCTAAGAAATGAATTGTGTCACTTCAGTGCCTCTGTGTCAATGTAGTGTAAACAGCAAGGGAAACCGAGTGAGGGACTGGCATATTATTTAAATGCAAACAAAGCGTACAGCCACCATAGTGTCCTCTAGGATGGCCCCAGGCACCACAGGTTAAGCAAGTCACAGTGAGAAAATAATTACTAAAAAATGCTGGTTTGTTTCAGATCCCTTCTACCACGTCTGTGCTGTCAGCCTGAGCTGAAGGCCAAATCACAATTTTCTACTGTCAACAGAGAAGCTCATGAACAGATGGAATTGTTTTCCGTATGTCGGAGTGCAGGTGAGAAGGAGGTGGTTCAAAGGGTACCTGAAATATTAAGGGACTCGACTCATATGAACACACTTGGACGCATAATAGGCATCAACGGTAAGAAGCTGAGCTAGACAGAGCTATGGCTTGACTGAGCTATCGCATGCTATATCATTTCTGACTTACCCAAACAGGTATTCTTTCATTAAACATACCACATAAACCCAACGTGATTAGATGCAAATAAAAATGGTAGTTTAAGCCATTTGAACAAGCCCTACCAGTCTAATTTTCCCTCAAAACCGAGGACATGTTATAAACCCAAGTGGATTAAACCTTTCCTCTCAGCAGGCCATAGTGTCTCAATTTCTTCTTTTATGTTAGTACAGCAGTATGAACAGGAATTATTTGTGCACGTTTGTTAAAATAAACCTAAACACTGGTGCTCACAGCATCTCCCAGCCTTTGTAAAGTACAGTTAGCTGAATACTGGTGACAATCATCTTCTATAATTGACGTCTTTAGGAATTTCCTGTCATTGTTGTTTTCAATGGGCAGGGCACTTTTCACCCATTGAGGCTTTCCTTAAGGAACATTTTAATTTTTCTTCCATTTTTAAATTGTCTCTCCAGAAAATATTTAATGCTGGATTAGAACAGCCTGAGTTAAGGCACTGTGGCTTCTTAGGCAGTTTCCAATGATCCATTTTGCATGACCTGGTGAAATGCCTTGTGAAAGGCAGGCCTGGGTTCCCATGCTTCTGTTGGCCTTTGTGGTCTAGGTGTGGTATGGTCTTAGCTGTGCTGGCTGCATCTCTCTTCTTGTTAAAACAACATGGAAGAAAAACTCACAATAGCTGTTCCATATGGAAGACTAGGATGCCAAGGACTCTAACTGTGACGTGCCCAAGAGGAGAAACTGTCTGACCAAGATGGAATGAAACATGTCCACATTTTAAAATTCATTTTTCTCAGAAATTTTCATTTCAGGAAAAAAGAATGCTGTTTTGACTCCTCATGCTGATTAGGGATGAAAAGAAGATTTTAAATGGAATTTTCCTTGCAGTGTAAATTGAAAGTTTGCATAGCTCCCTGCAACATTAACACCTGTCACCGTTTGGTTTGGTTGTGCTAAAACACAAATGGAACTACATCAATTTTCTGGGGCTGAAGACCATAGAATCATAGAATCATCTAGGTTGGAAAAGACCTTTAAGATCATCGAATCCAACCGTAAACCCAACGCTGCCACGTCCACCACTAAACCATGTCGCTAAGTGCCACATCTAGACCTCTTTTAAATACCTCCAGGGATGGTGACTCAACCACTTCCCTGGGCAGCCTGCTCCAGTGCTCCATAAGCCTTTCAGTGAAGAAATGGTTCCTATCACTTGTTACTTGGGAAAGGAGACCAACACCCACCTCACTACAACCTCCTTTCAGGTAGCTGTGGAGAGCTGTGGTCTCCCCTGAGCCTCCTTTTCTCCACGCTAAACAGCCCCGCTTCCCTCAGCCACTCCTCACAGGACTTGTGCTCTAGACCCTTCACAAGCACCTCTGATGGATACCTCTCCTTCTGAGCCCGCTTCCTCAAGAGCCCACCTTGACAATGGAACGGGAGAGAAGTTCACTCACTCTTTCTATTGTGCTGGTAAGATTACGAACATTTCAGAATTGAGAGCTCAGGCTAAGAAGTTCACCCTACCTGCAAGAACATTGCTTTGGCCTAGAAGCTAGCAGTCTGGGATTGTTTCCAACTGCCCACCTCTGAGCTAAGGTAATACCGGGTGCGCCACTCCTACAGGCTCCACCAAGAGCCACCTCTCTTGACTCTTTGATTCCTTCTTAGAGTTGTGGCAGTTAGCAAGCTGCGTAAGGAGGCCCTCCCTCCCAGGGATGGATACTTGCCTTTGTTAAACACTGAAACCAGTGCTTTTCCTCACCTCATTCCTGTTTTCTGAACCACTGCATAGCTGTGCTCATTTGTGAACCAAGGTGCAGCTGGATGCCCATTCAAAGACAGGCTCAAAGCCATAGGGTGAACTCTCTGAATGTCTAGATGCAACAAACCTGTCTCTGTAGAGATCCTTAAAACAAAAAAAGGAAAAAAAAACACCCCACGGTGGTGGGGAATGTCAGAAGAAACCAAGTCCTATGCTACATTTTAGTATTCAACCATCTTAAACCTCACATGTAATCTCTCCTTAGGCACAAATGGCTTCCCGAGCAGAACGGGACTTTATTTTACTGCTCCTGTATTTGCCCTTAAGACAATGGCTTAGTATTTTAACACTAAATGTTTGACTGTCACCAGCCATGGTTTCTAAAGAAGCAGAGGAATGACATAGAGGGTATTAACATTACCGAGGCATAGCCGAGGCATTACTTACTAAAATGCACCTTCCCTAGACACGTACAAATACTTACAGGCATTAATTGGCAGTCCTCAGAGCATCTAACCTTGCAGAAAGTTTTGCCTCTCATGTTAGCTCAGGTGTCTTTGCAATCAATTCAGGTTTTTGCCAGAGAGGTGGGGGGGAACCTCAAAGGAACTAGAGCTCTGCATGCAGCAACACAACTAAAACCTGCACTCCGGGCAGTTTCTCTTAGAACCAGTACACCAAGTTCCCCTGCTGTTGCCAACAAACCCGTGTCAGCCCTGGAGCAATGTGGCACCCAACATGAGGCCTGAGGCATTTGCCGTATGGGAGTATAGACACAGCCAGTTTCCATCTGCTGTCTTAGCAGGGGCACTCTCAGCCCATCAGTACAAAGAGGATGACTCCAGACCAATCCCTTTACAACTTCAGTGTCATTTGAAACCGTTTGGAAGACAAAGAGATGTAAAACAAGGACACATTCCCATGACTCATTTCTTCTAATGAACTCATTTATTGATCCTTTGGGCATTTTTAATATCTACAAGACAACAGAAAACAAGGGAGACAACCCAGAGGCATGTGATATCTCATTTTTCTTCCCTTTGGCATAGCTCTGGACAATAATAAATAATAAGAGTTCTTTTCCAGGGAAGTCAGAAGTGAATGAGAGCTTCTGTAAGCAGTGAGGCTGTTGCCAGTAGGTCGAGGGAGGTGATTCTTCCCCCATACTCAGCACTGGTGAGGCCACACGTGGAGCACTGTGTCCAGTTCTGGGCTCCCCAGTACCAGAGAGACATGGACATACTTGAGAGAGTCCATCAAAGGGCCATGAAGATGGTGAGGGGCCTGGAGCACCTGTCCAATTGCCAAAGAATTGGTAAATTTCATTAGCAACATCAAAAGTCAGTTGGCATAGAAACACTCGGTAAGGATACTAGCCTTCCATTTTCTTACCCGGCTCCAAGCTTAACGCAGAGACGGGTATTTCCTACTGTGCTACAGGGCAGAAGTTTCCACGTTGCTAAAAACCAAGCCTAAGGCACCCCTGCCTGGAGATAACGTTCTCCACACGCCAAAACAATCAAACTGTAAAACTTCTGTGCAGCCCCTGCAGAATTGGGCTTCCCGCCGTTCTGAAAGCCGGGAAGGGGAGCAGGCCATCAGGCAGGAGAAGCAGCCCCGAAGATGTCCATGGAGGGTTGGAGATGGTGGTCAGCCAGCACCAGCACAATGATGAGGCATTTTTGATCACGGTCAAAACACAGACCGAGAACAGGCCAGCAAGACAGCAATCTCCACTTCTGGAAGGTTCCCAAATCCCAAAAGGGCAAACTCAGTGGAAGACGCTTCATTTTCTTTTCCCTCTTTTCTGCATGAGCTCTTCCAGTGTGGTAGGAGGAAGAGAAGCGATGAAGCAACAAAAAATATGACATGTGTTAAGCCTGAATAAAATCTCAGGCATCTAACATTGCTGAGGGAGAGAGGCAGGGCTCTGGAGTGCACTGAAGGGAACGGAAGGTCCTGGGGGTCCACTGGGACGCGTGCACACGGGGCTCTGGGACAGCTGGAGAGCAACAGGGAACAGGAGGGCAAATGTGGGGCTTGGGGCAGCCCAGGAGGACGCAAGTGCCCAGGGCCGAGCGGGCCTCGTGCCACCCACAGGGGACACCCTGCCCCTCTCGGCCTGTGTGGCGGGTCACAGTGGTGCCCTTTGTGACGCGCCTCTGTGACACCCTGTGGCACTGCATATCGTCAACGTGGCCGCGGCCCCCACCCCACAGTGTCCGACAGGACAGTGACGGGACAGGGCGGGAGCGTGGAGCTGGCGAGGAGCCCCCGAGCACAGCCCACGTCTTTCCCCGGCAGCCCCGCGGTGCCGAGGCATTTCGCCAAAGCTTCCCCCTTCCCCACCCTCACCCCTTTCCTCCGTCCCGCGGGATGGCGCAGGGACCCCCCAGCCGCCCCAGGCTGGCCTGGGAGCAGAAGGGGGCTCCCCAGGAGAGCAGCTCTCCACCACAGCCCTACGAGCTGTGCGTGCCCAGGCCGCTGCAGAGCAGTAAGTGAGGGGCCCCGGCGGGCTGGGCAGGGCTGGGGCCAGCGACCGCACCCTCATCCACGTGGGCCAGGGTCCTGTCTCCCTGGCACACGGGCACTGGGGGTCCCACGGGCGGGGAGCAGGGCGCTGCCGGAATGCTGCTCAGGGCTGGGAGCCGCCCCCGCACAGCCTCCCCCAGGGCGGGAGAGAGCAGAGGGGACCCGGCTCCAGCTCCGCGATACGATACGGGCAGCAAGAGGCAGCTGGCCTGGCAGGAGGCAGCAGTGCTGGGCGACGGGGACCTTTCCACGGGGCTGGACGGAGGGCAGAGCTCCTTCGTCTCCTCGCGTTTGCCTTCGGCCCCTCTCTACAGCCTTCCGTGCTCTCCTCCTTTCCTAGGTGCCTCCTGGTGTGAGCCCAGCTGGCGGGCTCTCTACAGACATGCAAAGCCATCGATGCAGTTCATCCGGGCTTTCCTGAAGAGCTCAGCAAAGGTAACCGCGGCCATTCCCATGGTAGCTGTGCCTGCGCCTCCTGACGGGGCCGCCGGCTCTGCTGCCTGCTGCTGGGGCTGCTGGGGGGCTGCTGGCTGGGCAGAGCTGCTCCCCCCCAGGGTCTCCTCCACAGCACTGCCGCACCAGTGCTCCAGTCCTGCTGGCCCTGTGCCTACCTTCTCACGCTCCCCGTTTGTCTCTCTGTCGCCCAGCTGCCAGGAGGAGGCCCAGAAGATGCGGTTCCTAGAGAGCGTCTGCACCCTGTGCAAAACTGCCAGGCGCAAGGGCTTGTCACAGAGCCTGAATGCCTTCTGCCAGAGATTTGAGCTGGCAGAGAATATCAAGGTGAGGGGACAGCCGGCGGGCGTGGGGAGCAGGGCAAGGTCCCCAGGCACCGGTAGCACGCTGTGAGGACAGCGCATGGGCAGGGGGAGGGCAGGGGCAAGCGTGCGTGGCCACTGAGCTGCCGTGAGGGGACTCGGGTGCCGCCGAGAAGCCCTGCCAGCAGAGACGCCAGCACCAGGGGTGGCAGGGGGCACTCTGGGGACCGGTGCTGGGGCGGGGGCAGAGGGTGTCCGCCAGCCCCGCCGCCTGGTGCTGGGTCTGCTGGCACTGGCTGCTGGCGGCTGCCAGGTCCCATGCCGCTTGTGCTCTGCAGGTGCTGCTGGAAGAGGAGCCCAGGGACCAGCTGCGCACAGCGGTGTGGCAGCAAGCCATGCTTGCCATCGCCGCCTTGAGGTACCTGCCCAGCCCCTGGCTTGGCTGGCACCTCTCCACAGCCCGTGGCCGTGGGCCTGGCCGGGGGCATCCCCCATGCAGGCAGAGTGCAGTGGTGCCGTCAGAGGGCCTCTGCTCTGCTCTGCTCTGCCCTGCCCTGCTCGCGGCTCCTTGGGAGGGCGCAGGGGAGGGCCGAGGGCTCCTGCAGCTCCCCGCCATGCCTCGGCTCTTCCCCAAAGCGGGAGGCGGGAGGCTTGCCTGCCAGGACTGTCCTTTGGCCCAGACCGTGGCGGGGAGGGAGGAGGTGCCTCCTGGCAGGGCTCCCTGCACACCCTCCATCCCTCTCGGGGACCCCTGCTCCAGAGGTCCGTGTCCACCTGCCCAAGGCATCCAGGCACCGCTCCCAGCACTGGTGTCCCACAGAGCCCTCTCTCTCTTGGCAGCAAAGCGGGGACGGTGCTGGAGGGCAAAAAGAAAAGCCTCTTACAGGCCTGCTTCCGCAGCATCTTCTCGCTTCCTGCCAAAGCGGACATGCAGGGCCTGGATACTACTCTCTACTTGGACGTAAGTGCTGGCCGTGCTCCAGGAGCCCCCGGTCCCTCTGGGCTGCTCCCTGGCCGCCGCGTGCTGAGAGACAAGCGGAGATCCAAGGCAGGGCAGGGGCTCAGCTTTGCTCTCCCACCCTCAGCCCTTCGGCCCCTTCCCGGGGGCTTGGCCACGTCCAGTGCCGCACGGCTGTCCTCCCTCAGCGTGGGGAGTTCACATGCGTCTCCGGGGCTGAGAGGGACCGCAGGAAAGACTGCCACAACCCTTTGTCCTCCTTGCAGACCCTGGATGCCATGGACACCATGCTGCGGACGTTGGTGCTCAGCTCTCCTGCCTCCGGCTTCACGGAGCTGCAGACAATCTTGCGGGTCTGGCTTTGGCAAAGAGTGCGGGTGGCAGGGGCTGTTCCTCACCCTGGAGGGAAGGGAGTGTCCACTCTTGAGTGGAGGCTCCCCAGCCCAGTGCCACGCACAGAGCACACTGCAGGGAGGGTGCCCGGCTCCCTTGGGGGCGTCAGGGCTGGCCCACCATGCTCTGCTGGGAGCCCGCTGTCCCCTGGCTGCAGTCCATGGGCCTTCCCCTCTGCAGCCTGCTCCTGTGTCACGGCAAAGCCTTGCCCATAGCAATTGTGGGCCAGCTCTGTCCCCAGACCTTTCCTTGCACCAGAGCAGGGGGAGGCATTTGACCCCTCTGCTTCGGCACCGCAGCAGTGGCAGCTGGTGCTGCTCTGCCCCTGCCTCGCGGTGCCCCGTGCTTTCCTCCCCAGAGCTGACCGCGGCAGACGCCCACTGGGACCTGCCTGTCCTGCACAGGGAGCCCAGCCCTGCAGCTCTGTACGCCCGGCTCCCCAGGGGGCCGTAGCCCCATTCCCCCACTGCAGACCCTACAGGCAGGCTCCTGCCCAAAACCCCAGCCTTGACGGAGAGGGGACACAGGGCTGTGCTCTGGGGGAGGGCACAGAAAGGAGCAGACTCTGCCCTGGGGGTGGCATCTGCCTACCTGCCTGGCCTCAAGGACTGCACGAGTCCAGCCAGGACCTCAGCAGTGCTGCTTCTGCTGCCGCGGGCGCCAGCTCCCAGGGCACATCAGCACTTTCTCTCCTCCCAGATGCTGCTGACCTTCGCCCAGTGCCAGAGCGCAGCTGTGTGTGAGAGGGCCGTAGGGAGGATTGGGAAGCTGAGCGATTTGCTGGCCAGCTGTTCCTCAGTGGAGGTAAGGAGCCAGGCACCCTGCAGCCAGGCTGTCTCCCCTTCCCTGCACACCGGAGCAGCCTGCAGCTCAGAGACGCCTGCCAGGCAAGCCTGGGCACCGCTTGAGGCATTCAACAAGGCTCTGCCCTGGCGCGAGGCTCTTGGTTTCTTTCTTTTTCCCATGGTCTTCTCTCCCCAGCTCCCTCGCTGCCAGGAGCCGTCTCGGCCCCAGTCCTGTGCAGGACAGGACTGCCCAAGGAGCTTGGCGGGAGCGCAAGCCTGGCAGCTCTCTGTGCCCTGCTGCCCAGCTAGCTGCTTTGGGAGGGCCCTCCAAAGCTCTCACTCGCCGGGGATCCTTCCCAGGGCACACTAGGGGCTTCAGGCCTTTGGTTGCAGCTGCTGCCCCTCAGCCCTTCTACCTGTCCTGCCTCCTTCACCCAGGTTTTCAGCATCTTTGGCGGAGACGATGACAGCCCTGCCTGCCACACAGAGATCCATATCCCCATCTTGGGACAGCTGCTGGGACACCTCATCCTTTGCCGCACTTGCAAGGAGTGGGAGATCAGCTGGGGGGCTTTGGATGCTCTTCATCACCTCTTCAGATTCATCCTGCAGCAAAAATGTAAGAGAAGCAGCTGTGGCGGGCTGCGTCCCTCCACACACAGACATCTCCTCATGTGCCTGCTTGTTTCCCTGAGGATTGCAACGGACCCTTCTTGTGCTTGCTGGAGGCTGTCCATGAAAGTCGGCCAGCTTCCCTGACCCCCTTTGCCCCTCACAGACGCTTCTCGTAGCATCCCAGCTATTGTTTTGCTGCAGCAGCTGAATGCTCACCAGAAGTCCAGCACCTGTTCTTTGCCGCTCTCCTTCCCCACTCCTCTCAGCACCTCTCACAACCCGGCTGTTCCGTGGGCCCCACAGCCAAAGCTACCATTGATTGCCACGTCCCAGAAAGAATTCTTCCCTATCGCAGAGCAGCAGACCCAGCTGTGCATCACCCCACCCCGGCTGGTCCCTCCAGTGCCTGCAGCAAGAAGCTGTCCCTGACGCCCTCCAGAAACCTCCCTGACTGCTTGCATCCTGCCATCTTGCAAGCAGGTCTCAGGGACGTTCGAGTTCCCCATGAGGATCCGGGCGTGTGACACAGACACTTCCCCACGCGCTTTCAGGAACACTTCACCCACATGCTCTCCCCGAGCCGGGGGTTCTGCAACACGCTGCCACCACGATGTCACCAGCACTGCCTCTCCTCTGCTTCTGAGACACGTGCTCTCTCTCAGGGTCTCGACCGTCCCGTATATCTGAGCTGCTCCTTCAAATACGAGGCACCCCCGCTCCTCCTCTTCCCCATCTCCCCCAGAGAGCTTGCATCCCTGCACCGCAGCACTCCAGCCGTGCGAGCCGTGCCCCGCACCTCAGTTATTCCAACAATGTTTTAGGTGTGTGACTGCATGCAGAGCTCTAGGTCCTTTGAGGTTCCCAGGCCGTGAGCGTTTGCACTTGAGGCAGGTGTAGAGACAGAGATCCTTCTGCATCATCCCTGAGGTCCCTCTTGTTCCCTTTGCCTGTCACCCTTTGCTTTGTAGCCCTGTCCACCACCACCTCCCCTGACTGTGGGTCGTAACCTCCCACCTCAGCCATTCCTAGTTCAAAGCTCTTCTCACCATTTGGTAAGCTTGTTGGCAAAGACGCTGTGTCCTACCGACTCTTCTGTCGTCCCCTCCTGTTTAGGCCCCGCGCTGCCCAAGGATAACCCGGAGCATCCACAGCGTCAAAGGGAATGGGAAGCTGAGAACACCTCCTGGCTTGCTTTGCCCAGCACCAGCAACATTACAATGGTAATGAGCCACTCCCTTGCTGGGCCTCTTGTCCGCAGCATCAGCAGGAGGCTTGTGTGAGCAAAGGCATCCAGAATCAGCGGGCTTGGCATGGCCCCAGTGTCCCTGGGGAGAGGGTTGCTGCTGTCCCCGAGCAGGGACTACAAAGGGCTGCACTGCAGTGCCCCAGCAGCAGCTCCAGCCCTCCTGGCCGCCAGCAAGCCCTGCTCCTCTGTAGGGCCAGCACGCTGTGCCCACCACCCCAACCCTCCTGCCTCCCCCTGAGGGCCCTCTCTTCTCTTCCTCCACCATGCACTGACTGCAGCCCCTGCTTCCAGCTTTCCTGCGGGCACTGCCGGGCCATCTCTGGCCAGAGCTGCTCTCACTGCTCAGCTAAGCAGCGCCATCAGGGCACTCGGTGTGACAGCTCTTCCCTGCCTTCCTTCCTCCCTCCCTCCCGCAGGCGTTTGGAAAGTACCTCCAGCCTTCGGAGAGGACAGGCATCGTCCTCATGGCCATTGAGGCCATGAGAGACTCAAGCATCTACGACGAGGAGGAGGCGAGCAGCATCCTGGCTGTGGCCATGAGAGAACCTGCCTCCTGGCTGACGGAGGTAAGCGGCCTGCGGCTGCCCTGCCTCCCTAACCCAGGCGCCTCAGGCACCTTGAAGCCATTTTAAGCCAGCAGAGTAGGATGGCAAGGCCAGCACTTTCAGAGGCAGCTGAGGAAATGGCTGCGCTCCAGTGGCAGCACCATCCTCACCTGTGTGCCCTCCAGGTGCCAAACATCGTGAGGGGCATCTATGAAAACATGGAGTGCATCCGCACGGCGTCAGCCCGGCACAGCCTGGACTTGCTGCTTCTCCTGATGACCGACCAGTGCCCCAGGGAAGTGGTCACAAGCCTCCTGAAGCTCTCTCCGTCGTCATGCGACAGGTGCTGACCCCAAAAGACTTTCCGCCTGCCAGACCCACGGAAAAGTGCAGGGCATCCCCGAGGAGCAGGGCCCTCCACGCCACCATGCTTTCCAGCCCTGGCGGGGCAGCCAGGCCCGCAGTAGCCAAAGCTGGCCAAGCCAGCCCAGAGCCCCGCCACGAGGTTCCTCCCTGCCCCACGGGAAACACTCTCTCAGCCCCCTCCTCCTTGCCCAGGCAGGGACCCGGGCACTCCAAGCCAGGGGGCGGGAAGGGCCGCGGCTGCAGCACAGCCTGGGTCCGGCGGGGCTGGCCCGGGCACAGTGTGGTGGCCGAGGCAGCCCCGCTGACAGAGCGCTCTGGGCCCGCAGTGCTGCTCTGGCCATGTGGGATGTGATGCTTTCCCAGCCCCACACGCTGGTGAAGGTCTTGAGGGAGCTGCTCAACAGGCTCGAGGACCAGTGGCTGCGCAGGATGTTCGGCTCCAACACAGAGGACGCCTGCATCCCGCACTTGGCTGTGAGTGACCAGACCAGTCCTTGCTCAGCCTCAGGGCTGTGCCTGCCTCTCCAGGAAAACAGGCACGGCCCTCTCCCCTCCCATCTGCCCGCAAATGGTCACCTCCTCCAGGACATACGGCACAGCCCCTTAGGGCCAGCGGGGACCTGCCCAGCGCCAGGTTCCCCTGGGCAAGCCACGCAGGGCCACCCCAAACCGCTTGGGGCCCGGTGCACAGGCACAAAGCCCAGGCAGCCCCTGCCTGCCCAGGCAGCGCTCTGCTTCCCCGCTGCCTGCATCCCCCCGCCCCGCTCTGCACACTGGAAACCTGGGGCAGGGCAAGGGCAAGGGCAAGGGCAAGGGCAAGGGCAAGGGCAAGGGCTGCCTCGGGGGCAGGGGCAGAGACGAGGCCATGGCCTCTGCACAGGCTGAGCGGGCTGCAAGGTTGGGGACAGGAGACACTCCTCACCACTGGCATCTCGTGCCTCCTTTGTGGCAGCTCTTGCTCTTCGAGCGCTCCTCAGAGGCGTCAGAGCAAGAGGCTGCCGATGCTCAGAGGACAGGAGGAGCCGGCACAGACGACCACGTGGTGTGCGGCGAGGCGCAGGGCACGGGGGTGCCAAGTGGCCCTCTGCGGGCAGAGCTGCCCCCAGGACAGGCTGTCTGGCCCCGCTGCCCTTGCCCTGAGCTGCCAGGGGGAACCAGGAGCCGCACGGTGCGGGGAGCCCTGCGGGCTCTGCCAGTCTCTCACTGCCGCCTTTGTTTCAGCTGCTGGCCTCCGGCGACATTAAATCAGAGGACTTTGCTGGCCTGTACAAAGTCCACAGGTACTTGAGGCGGCCAAGCCTGGTGCTGCTCTCGCTGGTGCTCAGAGGCCTCCTCACGCTGTCGCAGAGACCTGAGATGGTGAGCAGGGCAGAGTCAAGGGAAGCCCCACGTTGGCAGCGTGGGGCTGGGGCAGCGGGTAACACGCACGGGGGCTTGGCCTGGGCTGGCAGTCAGGAGGTGGGGTGACGGCTCCAAATGCCCTCGCTGTCCCCTTCCCGGGCCACAGGGTCCTTCAGGCTCGCACCTTGCCGCTGCAGCGCAAGGAGCAAGGCTCCCTCAGCCAGCTGCAGGAGCTCTCGCTCCTGGCGCATCCCCGCGCTGTCGGGCAGGAGTTTCTGCTGCGCACCAAGGCAGCCAGCGCCAAAGTGCCTCGGTGGCGGGAGCGCTGTCCCCAGAAGCGTCCTGCTGAGACGGGGACGATGAGGTACAGCCGATGCTACGGGCTGCCTCTGGGGCCTGGGGAAGCGGGCCTCTCTCACGAAGGGGTCACAGCCCGCTCGTTGCCAGCTTGGAGATCGCTGCCCTTCCCTGCACCCTGCGGTGCACAAGCCGTGGGGGGCCGCAGAGCGCTGCCATGGAGGGGCCTGGTGGCTGCCTGGGGAGCTTTCCAGGCCCAGAGGGTTACCAACCCCTGTGCCCATTTGGGCCAGTCGGGAAAGGGGGTGGCTGAGCAGGGGACACGCAGCCTTTCTTCTCCTGCCCTAACTTCCCTCCGCGCTGCTATCCCCGTTGTCCCCATCAGCGCGCCCATGGCCACCGCCTACCAGGAGGCTGCTGCAGGGATTCCTGTGCCGCCTGCCCTGCCAGAAAGCCCGACGGGAGGCTGCTGATTAGTGGCCAGAGCACTTTTGCCAGGGTGGTCTTTCACCGCTTCACAACCAGGAAATTCTGTGCTTCACACAGGCAAGAAAAATGCCGGTCCTGCTGCCAGACATCCTGGAGAGCCAGCAGAATGCCAGCACTGACAACAAGAGGAAGGCCCTGCTTGTCTTCAGAAACGTCATGGGCCATATGAAGAGGAAGGAGGCCAGCCTCACCGCTCTGCAGCTGGCGGAGAAGCTCCTGCCGCTCTTTGATGATGTAAGGCTGCTGTGGGAGCCTGAGCCCCACTGATGGGCCCTCCGCAAGGACAACTGCCTGGCAGCCCAGCCCTGCGGCAGCCCTTGGCCAGGGCTCTTCCCCTCCTCACGCCCCCGGGCTCTCGTGGGGATGGCTTCTGGGCTCTGCAGCCCCGCATGCCTTCTCCCTCACAGCTTGATGCCTCCGGGCGACCTGAGCCCCCCGGGGCCATTCAGCCGCGGCTGCAGATCCGGCCCACAGCTCCTGTGTGCAGAACCTGACTCCAAAGCAGCCCCCCTCACATCAGCCACGCTCACGCCCTTGCTCAGGGAGCGCCTGTTGCTAAAGTCCTCCTGTCCTCCTCCCTAGCAGGAGTCCAGCCAGCTGCGAGAGCTCTCCATCTGCCTCTTCAAAGACGTCATGCAGATGGCAGTGGGGAACGACAAGCGGCAGCTGAAGAAGAGCGTGCAGAGAAGCCTGCTCCCACTGCTCTTCCACATGAGTGACCGGACCGAGAGCGTGGCCGAGGTACAGATTTCAGGCCCCAGCGGTCATGCGGGGTGCTGACACCACAGGGGTGGCCTGGGCATCAGGGAGGGGCAAGGGCTGCTGGCAGTTGGACTCTGGGCAGAGCTCCCCTCCTTGCCTGCACCGCTCCCCCCACTGCCTTCCTCCTCCTCCCTCTGTGCCTCCTGCTGCAGAGGAGGACGAGGAGGTGGGGTCCCCTCCCATCCCCGCTCCCCCCATTCCACCCTCCTCCAACACACCCCAGAGGAAGGCTCCCGCCATCCCCAGCGTGAGGAGGGGCGTAGAAGCTGGCACGGACATTTCCCACACCTGCCCTACCTGGTCAAGCCGGGCTCAGCAGCAGCCCATGGCCACCAAGGCCTGAACATGAGAGGTCCTAGAGGCTTCCCAGCTGCCCCTGCAGGTCTTGGAGGCCAGGCCTTTGAGCCCCAATCCCTCTCCACAAGCCCCCCAGTCCCTCTCCACAAGCCCCCCAATCCCTGTCCCCCTCTGCAGGCCTCTCGGGAAGCCCTCCTCGTCGCTGCAAAGCTGCTCAAGTGCAAACAGCTCAAGCACCTGACCAAGACCCAGCAGGCATGCAGAATTGGGGAGTGCTTGGTGAGGACAACCCCCAAGCCCCAGGGCCCACGCTGGACGAGGGCTGCCCCCTGTGCAGCTCTGCCTCGCCTGCCCTGCTCCAGCCCAGAGCCCACAGCCTGGAGCTGCATCCTCCTTCCCTGCCCTCAGGCACAGAGCCCCCCAAGGGCTCGTCTCCACGCCCCTCTCCCCTCCCCACCCTCAGCATGTTGCAAGCCCGGCTGCGCCCTGGCTCAGAGGCTCTCAGGACCTGCAGAGCCCGCTCTGCCTGCGCCTGCCTCTCAACCTCAGCCCCATGCCCTTGTGCTCTCTCCAGCTGCTGCAGGACAGGAGCAGAGTTGAAGAATACCTGAGTCAGAGCCTGCCATACTTGACGGATGCTCAGGTCACCTTGCGAGAGGCGGCCGTGAGCTTCATTGGTGAGCCACAGCCCCTGTGCCCCATGGGGTCCCTCTTTTGACAGCCTGGCCCCAGCCCCAGCCGCTGCACTGGCAGCAAGGGGCAGCCCTGCGGCTGCCACAGCCCCGACTGCCCCGTGCAGGGCCTGGGCAGCCAGGGGCTCTGTGCCTCCCTCTCCCAGCCCTGCCCACGCAGGTGGGCTTGCTGGCAGCCTTGCTCAGTCCCACCCGCCCTCGCCTACTGTCCTTCCCTGGGCTCACCCTGCTGAGGGGGAGGAGGGTGTGCAGCCAAACCGGCAGAGCCGGGAGCTGCGCTGCTGGGAGCATGCTGGGGAGCGGGAGGTCTGACGCAGCTCTGTGCCTAGGGCTTGCCGCGCAGCACCTGAGGGACAACAGCGAGGAGAAGCTGTCTGAGATCTGCAGCGGTGAGCAGGGGCAGTGCTGTGTGTGCCGGGGCTGGTGGGGCAGGCCCACAGGGCCTGGGCAGTGTGCTGCTGCTATGCCTCGCCCTGCTCCAGGGAAATGCTTTCAGGGCAGAGGAACACCTCCGGGGCATTCCTGAGCAGCAGCTTCTAGCTCATCCATGTGTCCCACCTGCTCCTCCTGGCCAGGGAAAGGAATGGCTGGGGCTGGCATGGTCTGGAGGGGATGCCGCGGGGTCTCTGCAGATAGGTGGGTTTCAGCTCTGTTCTCTTTCCTTCTGTTGCAGCCCTCCAGCTTTTGGAGAAAGACGCCGAGCCCTCGCTCTCGTCCCTGGCAGCTCAGACCCTGCTGATCCTGAGAGCTCCAAGGGAGCAGCCAACAGCGGGGCGGAGCCTGTGGGCGCTGTGCTGCTGGCCCTGCACAGCCAGGCAGAAGTGAAGCTCTCCTCAAGACAAGGGCTCTTTTGGATTAAAGCTGGAAGCACAAGCCCAAGGCCATGGCGTCCTTCCTTCACACGGGAACCACCCTGAGCGTGCCGAGCGGACAGCGCTGTTCCGGGCCTCTACCGCTGTGTGCAGGGCAGCTCACCCCTCAGCACACCACTGACATCACAAGCAGCTGTGCAACACAACTTCCTGCTCCTGCTCTGCCAACTCCTCAGACATCTCTGATATCATAATGACCGGCACCAGGAACGTTCCTGCTCCAGCCATACCACCTACACAGCTCCACGTGACATCACAAGCACTGCCAATACACAGCTGCATGCTCTGCCCTACTACATACACTGCCACCACAGGCATAAACACGTAGATGTACATGCCACAAGACACCTCTGTCTTGCAAACATCCGGGGATTTCTCCCACGCCAAAGGTGCCAGCCCCCAAAGCTCTGGCCGGCCCTCACCCTGGCCATTTGCCCTTGCCTTGCCTCAGACCATTCCCAATACACACACATTCTCAGGCTCACTCTCACTCCAGGCACAGACCACCTCCCAAAGTACAATCATCCACCAATTTCTCCCATACTATAGGCCTAAGGGCTAAGAGCTGTTGCTGGTCCTCACCTTCCTTTGACAGCGCTTTCACAGCCAAACACGCTCTCGCCATCTGCCCTTGCCTTCCCTCCGAGCATTCCGAATACATACTCATACTTACTCTCAGTCTTGGCACAGACCAGCTCCCAAAGTTCAATCATCCACCAATTTCTCGCACACCATAGCTCTACTGGCTTAGAGCTGTTGCTGGTCTTCACCTTCCCTTGCAAGTTCTTTCACAGCCAAACACACTCTGGCCATCTGCCCTTGCCTTGCCTCCCGGCACTCCCAATACACATTCCCATCCTGTGTGTTTGAAATCGCTGGGCGTTTGCACTTTGGGAGCTGGTCTGTGCCGGGAGTGAGAGTGAGCTTGACAATGTGTATTTGGAGTTGTTGGTGGAAAGGCAAGTGCAAATCAGCATTGTGTGTTTCGCTGTGAAGGCGGTGGCTGGGAAAGGTAAGGAGGAGCGAGAGCTTCCCGTTCTGGCACCTTTGCTGTGGGAGAAATCACTTGACTTTTGCAGTATCAGAGCAGGGCTCTGCCTGTCGTGACAGTGACACGGAAGGTTGGCAGTGTAAGGAGCTAAGCAAGCACGGAGCGCCACTGTGTGCAGTCGGCAGAGCCCTGCTCTGACACTGCAAACTTCCAATGCTTTCTGCCACAGCAAAGCTGCCAGCACTCAAAGCTCTTGCTGCTCTTCAGCTTTCATTGTGTGTTGTTTCACAGCCAAACACACAGTGGCGCTCCGTGACTGCTTATTTCCTTACACTGCCAGCTCTGTCTTACTGTCACGATCAGCAGAGCCCTGCTCGACACTGCGAACGTCCAGCGATTGCTCCCACAGCAAAGATGAGAGCACTGAAAGCTCTTGTTGCTCCCCACCTTCCCGTGCCACCGCTTTCACAGCATTAAGGCCTTCAACGATTGCGGTGGGAGGAACCTCTGAACATTTGCACTTTGGGAGCTAGTCTCTGCCGAGAGCGAGAGTGAGCTTGAGAACATGTCTTCGGAGTGCTTGGCACAGAGGCAAGGGTACATCACCATTGTGTGTTTCCCTGTGAAGGCGGTCGCTAGGAAAGGTAAGGAGGAGCGAGAACTTTCCGTGCTGGCACCTTTGCTGTGGGAGAAATCGCTGGATGTTTGCAGTCTCGCAGCAGGCCTCTGCTGATCGGACACAGTGGTGCCTGTGTTTGCTTTGCTCCTTACAGCTCCAAATTCACTCTAGAGCATCAGCACATCAAAGTTCTTGGATGGAGCACCTGCTGCATCTCTTCATCCACAGGGATCCACTAAATCCAAGCTTACTGGTGAAGCCACTACTCACAGGAGTTGCTCCACATCTTGATCATCACTCCTCTCGGGAACAGACGGGAAAGCTCTGCATGACAAAGGCTGTCAGGATGTGCTCCAGAAGACCAGTACAAGACGACCCCCGTCACCTAATCGCACAGAAATAATTCTAGCTCAGTGAAACAATTATTGAAAATGAAACACACAGAACAGCATCCACCATCAAAACTCCTCCAGGGATAGTTTTAACTGCCGCAGGGCTGCAGGCTGACGACCTTACCATCACCGTCACAGGACCCCAAAAGAAATGGTAACCGGCAAACAGTAACTCTGCCCATAGCCCGTATCTCTCCAGCCTTCAGAGGCAGAATAGCTCAGCCTACAGCTCTGCAGGTACAGACCAGCCCAGACTTACAGCCTGTGTCTGCCTACTCCATCATCTGCCCAGAAAGTCAAATCAGCGGCTCCCGTCACGCAGCTCCCCCTGCCCAGGGCTGTGGCTGGCAGCACAGACAGACCTGCATTTTGGGAAAGCCTTGGGGCCCAGAGCAATTCCAGGGCAGCTCCCTCCTGGCAGCTCCCTTCCCCTCCCCTCCCCTCCCCTCCCCTCCCCTCCCCTCCCCTCCCCTCCCCTCCCCTCCCCTCCTGTTCTGTCCCCTCCCCTCCCCTCCCCTCCCCTCCCCTCCCCTCTCCTCCCCTCCCCTCACATCCCGTCCAGTCCCGTCCTGTCCCATCCTGTCCCATCCTGTCCCGTACCCTCCCCTCCCCTCCCCTCCCCTCCCCTCCCCTCCCCTCACCTCCCCTCACCTCACCTCCCTCTGTGACGCAGGCCCAGACCCCTACATTGTGGCCCTAAACCCCTAACTGGTTGTGTTTGGGGGGACTTCCGGTCATATTGGGGTCACTCACTTTTTTTGGTGGTGTTTCCGGTAGTAATGTGTGACTTCCGGTAATGCTGGAGGCCTTCCGGACCATGGAGAAGAACTTCTGGATCGTAGAGTTGGAAACCGGAAGCTCCTCTCTATGACCTGCACCGTCGAGTTCGATCCTGGAGGTCCAACTCCATGGTACGGCCTATAGAGTCGGCCCTGTGCAGCACAGAGCGGCGCGCCGGAAGCCCCTCTCGTACCCGGAAGTGTAGCTCCATGGTCCGGCTCCCAGGGATGGCCCACAGCGATCGTGGCGGTTTGCCGGTAGCGTTTGGAAGGCGCTGTCTGTGGTTTGGGAGTCCTGCACGGGCAGAGCGTGGTGTTGGTTTTTTAGGTTGTTCGTTCATTTTGTTGAGCCTTTGTGTGCTGGATGTGCCTTTTGTTTTGCAGTGGGTGTTTTTACTTGGGTTTATGGGTGTAGATGTTATTTTGTTTGTGTGTAGGAGTGCTGGTGTGCAGGTCGGTTAACAGATTTGTTGACTCTTGTTTGCATATTTGATTGGTGAAGTTTCCTAATGGTGATGTGGTTTGCATTCCAGCTGGGATTAATGAGCGGTGATGGTAATCTGTGGGGGGCGGTGGTGGGTGTAATGTCAGTAGTCCTGGCTGGAACGCTAATGATTGTGTAGATTAAGGTATAAAAAAAATTAAAAATAATCAGTCTGGTGCAGCAGTAGAAAATGCCATGCTCCCTGGGAGTAAAATTAATTTTTTTTTTTAAATGCTTACTTGGAGATAGTATGTAAGTTTCTCCTGCTGCTTTTTCCTTTTTATAAAAGTGATTTTTCTTTTAGGGTTTTTTTTTATTTTTTGTCTCGACTGAGCGTGCGAGCGATGTCAGGGCCATAGGGAGGCAAGGCAAAGCTGGAGACCCCGTGTTTGTGGTGCTGTGGAAGCGCTGCCAAGGGAGGGTGAGGGCTGGCCAGAGCTTTGGGTGCTGGCACCTTTGGTGTGGGAGAAACCCCTGGACGTTGGCAATTTGGGAGGTGGGCTGGAGAGCCCTGAGGGAGGGCAGGGCTGTGCACAGCCCTTGCGCTGCTGAGAGAACAGCCCCAGGGCCATGGCCCTTCTCACAGGCCGTCTCTCCGCAGGCCCAGTGTCCCGGCGGGCTGAGAAGCTGCTGCGGGCTGGGGGGCAGCGGGCGCAGGGCAGCCCTGGGAGGAGAGGCGCGGGCTGCCTGTGCCTGCCTGGCAACAGCCACGCCATTGGCCACAGCTGAGCCAATGAGCGGAGCCGGAGGTGGCCTGTCAGTCCCAGGCAGCCTGGGGCGGGGCCGGAGGGGGCAGAGGCCGAGCAGCCTGAGGAGAAATGGGGGAGAGGGGGAGGGGGGGGAGCGGGGTGGGGGGGCTGGGGAGCTGCAGGGGCTGGGGCCGGAGGAGAAGGAGAAGGAGAAGGAGAGGGAGAAGGAGCAGGAGCAGGAGCAGGTATCTCCCCGTGTGGGTGGGCCTGGGGGCAGGGACCTGGAGACCTCAGTGCCCTGGGCCCCAGCATGGCCCAGCTCCCCAGCCCAGCCCCGAGTGCTCAGCCCCAGGGCCAAGGCCACAGGCAGGGTCCGAGCGGTTCCTGCTGCTGCCCCGAGGGTCGCCAGCCCGAGCCCTGAGAGCTAGAGGTGGGTGTCTGATGTGCGCAGGGCAGGGGAAGGCGGAGTGGCCTCCTCTCCAAGAGACGGCTGCAGGCTGTGGAGCGATCATGCTGTGGTGGGGACAGAGCAAGTGCCTTTGCTGCCCCCAGGCCTTCACTTGGGTCTCGTGCTCATGGTCGGCTCCACCTCTGTTGAAAGCCTTTGGTAACTGGGGATTTGCAGGCATGGAAGTTGTTTCTCTCTCCAGGTGCCTGGCAGCACCCAGCAGCCATCGGAGGCCTCCAACAGGGACAGGGCTGCCATTGAGGACAGTGTCCCTGCTGCCAGCCCCCACGAGCGTGCCCTGGCTCCGCCGACCTGTGGAACCGCAATAAAACCCGAAGGTGAGGTTTGGGGGGTGGCAGAACCTGCAGGTGGGTGGCCAGGCTGAGGAAAGCCTGCATCGCCCCGGGATTGGGTTGCCTTTGTTTGCTTTTTCAGCAGTGGTGACCACCCTGGCAGCCCCAGGGAAGCCCACGGATCTGTCCGAGCAGGGGCCAGATGCCTTTGGCGAGGCCCTTCCTGAGCAGGTAGTGGACACCACCACCAACTGTATGCTCACCTGGTGCAACACCACAGACAGTGAGGACACTGTCCCCAATGTCCCTGACAGCCCCAGCTTGACTGCCTTCCCCCACCAGCTCCCCAAGCTCTCCAAATGTGTGGCAGAGGGCAGCTGCCCCAAGGAGCAGGCGGTGGTGGCAGGGCTGGGGGACAGCGAGGACACCGTCCCCGATGACCCCGACTTGTCTGACTTCCTCCATGAGTTCCCCAAGCTCTCCCAGTACGTGGCAGAGGGCGGCTGCCCCAAGGAGCGAGCGGTGGCGGCGGGGCTGGGGGATGGCCAAGCGCCCCGCACCAGGCAGCAGGAGAGCGGGGTGAGAGAGAAATGGGAGAGGGATCAGGACAGGGGCAGAGAGGGGAAAGGGTGCGAGGGGAAAGGAAGCGGGGAGAGAAAGGGAGAGGCAGGGGGAGAGAGCGGGACGCAGAGCATGGGGAAGGACGGGAAACAATCCAGAGAGACTGAGACCCAGAGGGATGCGGATCAGGACAAGGAGGTGGAGAAGGACAGAAGAGCGATGGCCTCCAGGATGGAGACGGAGGAACAGCAAAAGGGGCTGGTGAGCAGGGTGGAGGCCCAGAGAGAAGGGAGAAGCAGAAGCAGCTAAGCAGGGGACAGAGGCAGGAAAGAGGGGACAGGCTGCAGGACAGAGAGGAAAAATAAGGCCAGGAAGCAGGAGACAGCATTAGAAAAGATGAGAGATGTAGAGAGAGAAGAAAATAGCAACAGGCTGTAGGACAGCAGAGGAGGAATTAGAAAATACAGACAGGGAGCCAGAGAGAGTAAATAAAAGAAAGAGAAAAATAGTGATGGACTAAAGACAGAGAGGGAGGAATTAAAAAATGGGGGCAGGGAGCTGGACAGAGAGCGATGGGGAGAGACCCAAAATAGCAATGATGGGCAGCTGCCCCCACTTCTTGAGCAGTCCCCAGGAACTGCACTACCGGGAGCCTCAAGAAATGTGCTGCCTGCAAAAGCCCTGCCCTGGGGCCTAATCCTGCACCCTAATATTGGCATCACCTTGCAGAGTGGCCAGGAGTGGGGAGAAAAGCCCAGCTGGGAGGAAAACAACTGCCCAGCTTTGGTTTTTTTCTTGGTTTGCTTGTTGGTTTTGCTTTTAAAATAATACTATTTAGGCTCTAAATACAACCTGCAAGGAAAAAGGTAGCAGGCGTACCAGGCTGGCCACATTTCAAGCCTGAATCCATTCAACAGCCACACAAACCACCGCTCGCTCCCGCTGTGCACACTCCACCACCTGCCTGCAGGTACAGGCAGCTGCCCTGTTTCTTGAGTGCTCCCCAGGAGCAGCACCACCAGGCAGCTCAAAAAACCCTCCTGCCTGCAAAACCTTGAGCAGGGGTTAATGGGGGACAATTTCTCCTCTCTTCAGGCCTGCTGGTTAAAGACTTGTCCATGGAGAGATGGCTCAGGACCACGGCAGGGCCAGCGGCGCTGCTTTCTGGATGCCATGGCAGCGATGGGCAGAGGGACCGGTTGTCAAATCCCAGGTCTGGGTACCCGTGTGGGGTGTGAGGGTCCCCCCTGCCTGGCTTTTCCCAGCAAAGTTGCAGCCGGTGCTGTCCCCGTGCTGCAGCCCCGGGGCCAAGGCTCAAGGAGCCGGGCATTTCTGTGGGCGCTGCACCCTGCCGGGCCCCAGCGCCGTCCGCCCTGGGCTTCCCCCACTGTTCTCTGCAGCTCTGCTTTCTGCCTGGGCTGGGGCACCGCAGAATGTCTTGCCCGCTCCCCACAGCCTTCCTGACCCACGCCTGCAGCTTGTACGCTGTGCCCACAGCACCCAGCGTGTGATTTGGGGGTGGCAGGTCTCTCTTGTGGCACCCTGGGAATGGGGACAAAGCAAACGCCATCGCTCTCTTTTGCTCTTTGTCCCCAGGGTGAGCAAGCGGAGACGTCCCGTGTGCTGGAGAGCGTCCTGCAGGGAGGTGACAGCGGATTGCAGAGCAGCGCTGAGACCCGCCTGACAGCCAAGGCGCGCAGTGGCCGCAGAGCATCCCAGGTGAGCTGGTTCTCTTGGAGGCCCCCAGAGCAGCCATGGCTGCCCCGAGGGGTCTTGTGGGGAGGACGGGGTCATCTGCCTGGTGGCTGTGGCACAGAAACGATGAGCTGAAGCCCCGTGGTCATGGCTGGCCGGGTCAAAGTCTCCGAGTGCCTCAGCCTTTCTCCCCAGGGGCGTTTAACCTGGGCAGTTTTCCAGAGTGTGAAGATGGATGGTGGTGATGTCCTGTTGGCTCCGTCTCACTCCCACTTCAAAGTTGTGATGTCCGAGATCCGGGGCCACGTGAAGGCCCTGGTGGAGATCTCCAGGGAGTTTGTGATCCGTTTTCTGCTACTTTAGGGCTACAATGTGCTAGGGTTATGGAGTGACAGGGTTATGGTATGGCAGAGTTTAAGCAAGTTACAGATAAAGCTTGTTTCTGTTATGGAGAGAATCTGTGTTTGTTGGGCCTGGGCTCCTGGTGTCAGGTTGGTTTTGCCTTATCCTGTGTTCTGCGTGGTCTTTTTTTGTGGAGAGTCCTTTTTTTCAGCTTGTTTGCGTTTTTAGGGTTTGGAAAGGGGCCTTTGGTTTTTGTGCGATGTTTCTTCTGGTTGTTTTTTGCTGTTCTGGTGGATTGTGCTGTGTTTTCTGTCTTGAAGGCATCATTTCTGGTCTAATATGTCTACTTCATGTCAGGCAGTGTCCCTTCTGGTGCGGTCTGACTCATTTCTGGTGAGTCGGTAGCTGGGTTGGTAGGTAGGTGGGTAGGGAGGTCCATGTGGTCCATGGAGAATGACTGCCAGCGACTAACGGGCAGTTCTGGGGAGGGGTGAGAGTGCTTCTGGCCCATGGGTAATGACTGCCAGAGGACTAAGTGTGCTTCTGAGCTTGTGTGGACTTCCAAATGCATCGTCATTTCTCCTGCCTTGAGGAAGAGCCCTGGGAAGAAACCAGCTGCACAGAAGGACAAGGGTATCCCCAAGGGTACGTGGCTTTTTGGTTTTTGCTTTTGAGTGAGCAACCTGCAAAGAGGCCGCTGTCATTAATTTTAGAGACATTTTGTAAAGTCCTGGGCTGAGTTTCGTGTGACTTGAAGCATTGCTGACAAAATGGTGGAGGTTTGTCTGGGTGTTGTGGATGCTTCAGGTTTGAACGCCTGCTCGTGGTGGTGACTGCATGCAGTCCTTAGCTCCTGTCTCAAGGCACAACGTGTGCTTAGGACAAGGTTCATCATCCATGCTAGTGGATGTGAATCTGTATTTCAGATAGATTTCTTGATCGTTTTGGATAGTGGGGGGTGAATTTCTTGTCAGATCTGATTCCGATCATCCTTGGTTTTGCGTCTTCACGTGGCTGGCGAAGAGCTCGTAGGAGGAGCGGGAGAAGGGTCAGTGCTGCCATTTCCCATTTCCACATTGATCGCTTCTGCTGGAGTTATCAGGGTTCTCTTCCATCGGCGGTTTCTTTGCAGGCATCTCTTGAAGCCACTTGTCTGTTTTGTGAGGGGTGGTGGCCTTAACGGGAGACCTGCTTTAACTTTTTTTGGTTGTTCTTGCATTCTTTGGCAATACCTACTTAAAAGTCTACTTCAGGAAAAGAAGAGGAAATCACTTCGGATTTCTGTGTCTGCCTGAAAGGACTAAGCTGATGATAGAGAGAACTGATGTGAAGAGCCATTTTTTGGCGATATTGGGTGCCCCATCTGACTTGTCTGTCTTTCCCTGTGGGTAGGGTGGTGGTTTGTGCATGGCACTGCATTGCTCTGTGCTGCTGGGTCCACATCCCTGTTGGTTGCCAGATGCAAGGCAAAGGGCTTATCCTCGTTAAAAATGACTTGTCTAAATTCAGAAATTGTCTACATAGAGTTAAAGATGAAAGTCTTCCTAATCTCTTTGTGCACTAGTAGAGAAGCGGTGGGGGGGTTTCAGGGCAGTGCCTGTGAAAGAGCCTTTAGGAGATGCTGTCCCTTGACCCTCAGATGGGGCAATGAAGAGTTTGAGAAAGTCACAGGTGTTTTGGTGTTCACCAAAGCAGGTTATTTTTTCTTCTGTAGCTTCTGTAGCTTACGTTTCTTATGTAGGAGAGCTGTGAGGCTGGGAGGACAGACTGTGGGTAGGAGGAAATGTGCTTAGTTACATATCAAAGGAAGATAGAATAAATATCTGAGTAAGGGTCAGTGTAGCCATTCAGAGCTCTGGCTGTTTAAATGTGGGCCTGAACTTTTACCAGAATGGATTTGCTTACACTTTTTCTTCTCCTCTAGTTAATGTGTGGGTACAGGAAAGCAGGCAGCAGACGTATACACTAGCTCAAATCCCTTTTTATTGCTGGCCATAAAGGTGCCTCTTGGCTGGGAGCCTGAGAAGGACGCTGTGTTACAGTTCTTGATTCCTTATATGCAGTCTTAAGGCTACTCACGTATTTGTTTTTACAGTCTAAAAAAGCTCTTGGCTTTGGCCATGAGGTGGCCTGTTAGCATTCACTTTTGAGTATTTGTTCACGTGAAGACCTATGCAAGAACGCTTAGTGCATATTTCTTAGCTGAGTTGGCACTCTTTTGGTGCAACTTTGCTGCTTTCAGCTGGTTTCCGTCTGGTTTCTTCTAACAGTAGAGCCACTTGTATAGGCGAGGTCACAGTTGGTCAAGTTCTCTTGTGCATGTCTTCGAAGCCATCTTTACATAGGAGCTTTTCTTATGTACCGCAATGTGCTGGTCAGCTTTTTTACCCGGGCTAGTTCAAAGCCTGCGCAGCACGACGTAACAACTGCCTGACGAGCTTTCTTTATAACCCATGGGAGCTCGATGGTGATAATGCCATTTCTAGCTTTCCCTGGGAGACAGGGAGGAGCAGAGCTCCTGTATCACAGCTTGGCTTGGTCTGGGAAGGCAAACTGAAAAGCACGTGGCGGTCACAGACACTTCTGTCCTGGGCCGTGAGCGGTGCAGATGCCAGCAGAAAGCTCTGGGAACACTTTGCACACAGGCCAAGGCATTCCTGCTTCTACCCCAAGTGTCGCCAGCCCGAGCCCTGACGTCTGGAGACCGATGTTTCACGGCAGCAGGGCAGTGGAAGGCAGAGTTGCCTCCTCTGCGACAGGAGGCTGCCAGCTTTGGAGCAGGCATGCTGTGGTGGGGTCAGACCAGGTGCTTTTGCTGTCTTCTGGCCTTCCTGTGGGTCTCGTGCTCCCTGGACAGCCCCATCTCTGTTGACAGCCTTTGATAAATAGGGATCTGGAGAAGTGGAAGTTGTTTCTCCTTCCTGGGAGTGGGGAGCATTCCTGGTTGGATGCAGCTCCCTTGGCAGATGCTTGTGCTCATCTCTCGTCCCCGAGGTCTGATTTGTGCCTTTCCCCCCACCCAGGCTGTGCTGCCGGCTCTTGTGAAATGGGGGTGCCGAGGGCGGATGGTTTTACCACAGCCGGGAAGTTCCAGTCAAGCTGTCAGGGAGGGTTTCTTCCTGGTTCTTGTGGTTACAGGTTTTCAAAGAACCCAGCAAAGAAGTTTTCCAAGGAAACGTGGCCAAGGCAAGTGCAGGGTTGAGCTCTGCTTGCTGTCAGTGTGGATTGTGTCTGTGCTCGGCCAGGCACGCAGGAGCTTTCAGATGAGGAATGGGACTATTCCAGGGTGAAGTGAGCAGTCAGGATCCAAAGTGTGTTCTGTGTAAGGCAATCAGGTGGCAATGTGCAGTTGGAGCCTTCTTGGTTGCTTACCCTTTGATTTCAGTGCTGTCCTCTAGTCCGAGTCTTGCAGTGTTTTTGCTGAGGCGTAAAAATTAAAGGGATAAAGCAGATCATCCTCGCCCACGCACACACCTTCCCCCCAGCTCCAGGTGAACAGACAAAATCTCTGGAGGTACGTTGTTTTATGAAACGTGTATCAGATATCCAGCATCAGGGGAGTTGTGTACAGCGAATGGCTGCAGGTGCCTGGACTTGAGTGGTGTCACCTGGAAGGGAAAAAGGGAGCAAAGGTGACCATGGGGACTTGTTACCAAGTACGTTTATTTGTAATTTCTCATTGTACGTTGCTGTATGTGTGCCTTGCAACATTTAGCTCGCAGTAGTTCCTCCTCTCCTCCCCCTCTTCCTCCTCCTGACTGTCTTCCTCCACCTGCTGTTCCTACTCCTCTTCATTGTCATCCTTTTACCCTTCTTCTCCTCCTTCTCTCTGTCCTCCTGTTTGTTGTTGCTGTAGTTGTCCTTATCCTCCTCCTCTTCCTCCCCCTTCCTCCCACTTCTCCACAACTTCATCCTAATCCTCCTTCTCCTGTTAGTTGTCCTTATTCTCCTGTTCATCCCCTTGCTCACCTTCTTCTTGTTTCTCCTCCTCCGTCTTCTCTTTCTCCCCCACCTCCTCCACTGCATCCTCTTTGTTCTGTTCGTCTTTTCATCCTGTATGTCATCCTCCTCTTCCTTCTCTTCACCTTCCTCCTCCTCATCGTCCCATTCCTCTTCATTCTCCTCCTCCTTATGCCCCTCTACCTCCTTACCCTACTCCTCTTTCTCCTCTTTTTTCCTCTTCTTTGTCATGTTTGTCGTCCTCCTCCTCCTGTTCTGTGTCTTGTTCCCCTATCTTCTGCTCCTCCTCCTGCTCCTCCTGCTCCTCCTTCTTCTCTTCCTATTCTTCCTCCTGCTCCTGGTGCCACCTGTTCCTCTTCTGACTGTTCCTTGTCTTCCTTCTCCACCTCTTCTTACTCCTCCTCATGTTTGTCCTCCTCTTCCTGTTCTGTGTCTTGTTCCTCCTTGTTCTCATTCTCTTTCTGTGTTCCTCGTCCCCTTCATCCCCTTCCTCCTCCTCCTGCCGTCCATCAGTTCATCCTGTTTGTCTTCCTTCTTGTTCTCCTCCTCCTGTTTGTCCTCCTGTTAATTCTCTGTGACGGGGTCATTACAACCCAGTTGGTTGGGTGCCTGGGAGTCGGTGATAGATGAAGGGATTCCCCATTTAGAAGCGGCTTTCCATATGCCCTTTCCTTGTGTCAACATGAGAAAAATGGCAGGCTGACAGTGGGGGTTTTAAAGGGTTTGTGGTTTGGAGAGGGCAGGAAAATGAGCTCATGCCACTGGACACTCTGTCCTGTGCTGCTAAAAGGTGGTCTCAGGCTAATCGATTCTGTGTTACCATTTGTGGTGATAAGTTGATTTCTTCCTGTAGGGCTGTAATACTCTCTGCGGTTTCATTAATGGCTTTTTCTAGTTCTCTTGACACATTTGCAGTAGCTTGCTCTAGTTTTGCAACCCCTAAGCGTGGGATAAAAGCTGTTACAGACAGGGGGAACTTAGTGCCACATGCCATCAGAGGGTTGTAACACCTTTTCCTGTAGTATCAGTAGCTGGGAGCTCCAGAGGCAGAAGAGATAGTGGTTCTAACCTGTGCAGAAGGTATTAATGCATTTAGAATCCACTTCTCAGCTCAGGTGGAGGGTAAATCCTGAAATGCCCTTTCTTCACCTATCCAATATTGCCCTGGTAGTTGTGCAAATAGGGCAGTCTGATCTTCAAATGAGTCTGAATGATGCAAATGATTTCCTGTGCAAGGGTTAGCATGTGCCGGATTGGGCTGTTCAGGTAAACCAGTAAGGCTGGGACCCAAAGGAGATGGCTCAGAGCATCGGGATCCTCTAGGCCTGTAGTGGCAGCCAAACTCTTACCATTACCTTTAGTTTGATTGTGGCTTCCCGCAGAGCAGCAAGTGAATCTCTCTGCAAACATCCATGTTGTCTGGCAGTGTGCAGGGCCGGATGAACTCCCGCTAGGAAGAAATGGCCAGTGTGCTGGCTTATTCGAATGGGTTTCACGTAAGGGCTTCTGGAGAATCTCCCTTGCACTCTCAGTGGATGTGGTAGATGGGAAGGTTTGGAGGAATGTGTGGAGGAATGGCGACTGCCTTTAGGGAGAGCTCAGGGTTAGGAGGAAGAGGGTGGGGCCACCGTGCCCCCATGACACGGACCTTTTGTCATAATGCGCTGGGTGAGGTGAAGCGCTGGCGGCAGCCTGTGCACTTGTCGTCCAGGAAAGCCCTGGGTGGAACGCTGAGGCCAGGCGCCCGAGTGGCCGTAGTGAGCGGTCGGGCCTGGGAGCGCTGCGTGCGAAAGAGGGAGCGGAGGAGGAGCCAGGGCCGCGGGGGCCTCTCCCCATCGTGTGGCCGCTCGGCCGGGCTGCGAGGAGGAGCATGTCATGCGTCCACTACAAGTTCTCCTCCAAGCTGAGCTATGATACGGTCACCTTCAGCGACCTCCACATCCCCCTGTGCGACCTCAAGCGCCAGATCATGGGCCGCGAGAAGCTGAAGGCGGCCAACTGCGACCTGCAGATCAGCGACGCCCAGACGAGCGAAGGTGCGTGGGGGCGGCGGGCGCGGGGCCTTGGGCACCTAAAGCTGCCTGTTTATCTGCAGATGTGTCCTGGTTTTGTCTGGGACAGAGTTGGTTTTCTCCCTAGTAGCTGGTGTGGTGCTGTGGCTTGGATTTAGCATGAGAATAATGTTGATAGCGCGCTGATGTTGTAGTTGTTGCTCAGGAGTGTTTGTGGCAGTCAAGGACTTTTCCACTTGCCATGCTCTGCCGGGTGCAGAAGAAGCTGTGAGGGGGCAGAGCCGGGAGAGCTGACCCAAACTGGCCGGAGGGCTGTTCCATACCATAGGGCGTCATGCTCAGTATAGAAAGTGGGGGGACTTGGCTGGGGCGCAGCAATCGCTGCTTGGGGACGGGGTGGGCATCGGTCGTCGGGTGGTGAGCAACTGTGTTGTGCATCACTTTGTGCTTTGTATGTTCTTTTATCATTAGTAGAAGCAGTATTACTATTTCTCTTCCTCTGCTGTCCTATTAAACTGCCGTTACCTCAACCCATGGGTTTTAACTTTTTCCCCCCCGATTCTCTCCCCCATCCCCCCGGGGTGTGGGGGGAGGGTGAGCGAGCAGCTATGTGGTGCTTAGTTGCCAACTGGGGTTAAACCATGACAAGATATTTAAACTATGTTCAGGAGAATGTCTGTGAAGAGACTTAAGAGCACACTGTTAGGGGTCTTAGGAATGCACGACAGGCATAGGTAGAGATATATTTCAGAAGTCTTGTATTTTTCTACTACTGTTGAATGAAATTGTCAAGAGCTTTTGAAAAATGGTTGCTTTGCTTGAAGGGCTTTGCTGCAGAAGGGTCTCTGAATGTTGTCTTCGGTTGCTAAGGTACTGTCAGCTTCACACATGGCAGCAGGCTGAGTGGCCAACTGGCTGACAACGCTACTGGAATGGTTGGGTCTGTGTCAAACAGAGCCTTAAAACCAGACTGATGGATGGTACTAAATGTGATGGAGCCCAGTTATTATCCCCAAGGAGAAAAAATGTTTTGAGATAGGCGAAACATGTATTCTGTTATAGCAGGTGAGGAACGGAAAGCAAAGTTTTAGGAGAAAAAGTGATGCTCATAAAGACGTTACCCCATAAAGTGTTACTCTAATGTACATCATACCAGTTTTACCAAGTGTGTTGCTTTGTTTTCATCTGTACTCAGAATCCGGTGGAGAAAAAGTGTCTGCTTCCCTAGGTTCTGTTAAGCGTGGTGTTCCCTAAAGGTGAGGTTAAAGAAGGAGTATCTGTCACGCTTTAAAGAGCATCCCTCTTGTTTACCAGTGACCAGATCCTCCTCTAGGTCGGTTGTGTTGCCCTTTGACCTTTGTAAAAGGAGTCTAAAATTTTAAACTTGGTCTGTTAGTGACACAGTTGCTTCCTGAAGCTTTCCTAAGGGTGTTTTCCATGTGAAAATGCAAAAATCCCCCCGTGGTTTTCAGAGCAAAACTAGAGAATACATTTCAGTGTAATGTATGCGTATGCCAAATTTTTGCTTGAAATGCATAACCATGAATTTCAGTTTTTATTCATCAGATGTAGATGCGTAAACTCACTAGAGCTAAACAGGATTTTAAATGTCAGTGGTAAAAAATGATATGATGGACTCTTTTGAAGATCTGGGAAGGCAAACTGGATGGTTGAGACCTATTTTAAATGTCGGGGGGGCAGGGGTGTCCTCTTCCGTGCTTACTCTAGAGGCATGTTCTATAAAGGCAGAATTCCCTTCAAAAAGCCTGCACTCAGGAATGATGCATTTCAACTTGCCGCCTCCTCTTAATTTGATCTGAACTTCTTGACCTGTCTTTTAGAATAGATGTTCTCACAATATTGTGGAAGAACTGTAAACTGCGGAGCTCAGGATTCCTGAGTGCTCTTTCCTGCCCTGTAACATTCTGACTCCAACCCCTGGAGCATGTGCTATTCTGCTTCTCAGGCAAGAGACAACAAACCAACAACCAAACAACAAACCCCAAATGGGCCTCTGACCTGGTCTTAGTGCAGATGGCAGGCTGTCTTCTGTGTTCTGTCAGTCCTGAGTGACCTTGGAGAGCATTGTGTTGTTGGCATTCAAACTGTTTTAAATGAATGGAAAAGATTTTGCTGCTTGCGTGTGATTATCAAACCTGAAGACTTCTAGGAATGTCCCGTTAGTGTGTTGAGATGATAAAAGCGCAATGTTACATAGAAAGCTTTGCTTTCATACCTGTGAAGGGATTGCCTGAAGTGCTATGTCATTACATAGTAATAGACATTCTTACAAATTGACTAATGTCTCTTTCCATATTTGTGTTGTTTTCAGAATACACAGATGCTAATGCCCTGATTCCAAAGAACTCATCAGTGATCGTTAGAAGAATCCCTGCTGGAGGAGTCAAAGGTACCAGCAAAACATATGTTGTGTAAGTATCCATACAGCATTGTACCCTTTGTTAGGGCTTTCAGTGTGTTAGCTAGTTTTGTGGATATTAGTTTACAGAGGCATTACGATTGCATCTTTGTTGTTAAAGCTGCTGTTAATTTTTGTTGTCATGGGGTAGATTGTAATGTATCTGTCCCAAAGTCGACTTCCCTGTTTAGGCCTGCTGGGACATAGGGTTCAAACTCCAAGAGTGCTAACTTTTAAGATGATTCTCTTGGGCTTGTTCTTGGGCTTGATTTTTCTGAGACCCAAGTTGTAGATGCTGTTTCCTCTACCTGGAGTGGTCTTTATCATATCTTCTAGCTTTTATTGCTTTTATGGTGAAGAGAGATAGGCACTGTAGTGTGAACTCAGAATTTGTTCCCATCTCAGAAGAGTCTGATTGTTGGGGTTTGACTCTTTCTTGCCTTTGGGGGAGGGAGGGTGGGATATGGCAGGTATTCTTATGCCCCAAGGCTGGGGTTTTTGGCATCCTAGCTGTAGAGGAAAGAGCAAGGGTTGCCAGCTGGCGAACCATGCAAACAAGAAGTTCCATTCATAAGGGATTCGTATCAGTTTCCTAAAGACAGCATCCGTTTCAGGCAAGAGAAAAAGAACACTATCCCAAAGTGTATTGCCTTTTGTGCGAGTACGATGAAGGAATAGTTAATCCTTTCCAAACCTGAAACGCAGGAAGCAGTTTAGCATGTTGCCAACTGTTGCTAGTTCTCTTTCTACATCTGTTTTTACCCTAAGCTGATATCTGTGCTCCAGGTTTTAGTTCTGTATTCCTAAGATTTACGGAGGGCAGATAACTGGGTGTATTGATTAAAATGACAGCCACTCAAATGCGATCCTGCCTACAGCATTATTGCTGTCATTTCTGTATTCACACAGTCCAGTTGTGTATCAGCTGCATTAGCACTGTTTGAATGGTCATGTTTTCCAGCCTTCTTAAAGATAGACCTCTCCACCACAATTAGTAGGTGTTATTAGCTTGTGGTTTTGCCATGTCCTTCTGATGTGGGTTCCCCATAAATAAAGTGTACTGATGAGTTACAGTATGTCTCGAACAAACAGTACAGCAGCATCCTGGTGTCCATGAAGCACTTGCAAGCAAAAAACCCTGAATTTGTGTGACTCTCCATGTAAACTTTGGGCACATTACTGCAGCAGTTGTTGCAGTGCTTTCAGGCACTACTGAGTAATTCTGGACGCCACAGCGTTGTGCTTATAAACATGGCCTTGTTTTGGGGGTTAATTTAAGGATGTATGCTTAGTGCTGTCTTGTGAATGCATCCTCCGTTTCTGGTTGGGTGGCACCCTCTCCTGGTATTGTAATGCTGCCCTAAAGTGAGAGGACAGATGCTGCTGGCATCAAAGCTCAACTAAATCCCTGTGTGTGGGGATAAGGAAAGAATGGCACTGCTGTTGTAACGTTGAAAATTAGCCGTGCAGATTAGCTTTTGATTCCTCCAGCTGGAAACATTGCAGAAACTGCTGGTAGAGTGGTTAATGTTAGGGAATGATGAATGCATGCTGTAATGGTGGAGAGGCCTTGAAAATGCGTTACTCGCCTTGCAGTATGTTCTTGAAGGAGAATGTACGAAGAAACCCCTGTGTGGTGATCTCAAGCATTTCCTTGTACTTCCTCATCTTCAGGAGGTACGGGCTCTATTTTAAGTTCTGATCACCTCCATTTCTCTTCCAGAAGTCGAACGGAGCCAGTGAGTGGACCATCAAAACCAGTATGTAAAAACACAATCTGACACTTTATTCTGCACACTGCGCTTAATTCTAAACAACGTAGCTTTGTATTAATTTTCCAAACAGTAAGTCACTGGATACTTTACAAAGTACACTGAAAATAAGTTTCCTGTAGTGATGGTTCCTTCTCAAACTAAATTAAGTATTTTCTTTAAATTCGGGCACAAGTTTAGAGCCTGGTGCATTTGTGGGTGAAATCCCTGCCATTTGTCTTAACTTCTGCCTGCAGTATGCTTTTGGAGCTCAGTGACTTCAGGGTTGGACGGTGCTTTAATTTCCCAGAGGTTAAGCCTGTCTTTAGTGTACCACCGTATGGTCCTAAACATATAGAGAAGGAATGATGAACTGGAGTGAGGAATCATCTTCTGCATGTAGAGATCTTTTCCCCCAGAGTCTGCTAAAACTGCTCCCTTGAATTCTTCCACTGCATTAGGTACTAAAGGACAAGAGCGTTTTCCACAGAAGGGTTTTAATCTCTCTTCTGATCGAGTTAGTGACCCCTTGAGGAGAGCCGTTCAGTTTACATTGTGAAATGTTATTCTACGCTTTTGAACAACTTCAGGCATAATAAGCAGTGATTCAGGTGTCTTTCTGCTAAGGTTTTACTGGGGTGAGCTTAACTGCTGCTTGTGGCGTAATAGAATTGAGTATACTGGAAAAGGAACAAGCGAAGAGTTCCCCTTTTTCCTTGTGGAAAAAGTGCCTGCCAGTCTTAGTTCTCAACAAACACAGCAGTCCATTATGAACCAGTGGCCTGAGGACTTCATTCCTGCAAGCCCTTCCGTAGGTAGCTGGGAGGGAGGAGTGTGGTTGCAATTTATTCTCCTAAATTCCTTTTTAGCTGAAATTTGGCAGCTTCCTTACCCCTTTGACTCTTAAGCAGTTGTGAGCATTTGACAAGGGTCCCCCTCTGAGATAGTCTGGAGCAGTAAGTTGATCTCAGGTGGGTTTGGTGATTTTGGTTTCTTCTCATTAACCACAGAGGCACTCTGGAGCTGTCACAGGTTTGGACACTTTTTTGAACAAATACAGATTACACTGGGTTGGAAATGCCTCTTTCAGTGACACTCAGAGGATATGGTGCAGCCTTTCAGACTGCAGTAGAGGTGAATTATTGCTGTGTTTTGATTGTAGAACTTGAATATGTGTTTAATGTTTTGTGCGCAGATCGGTGACTCTTCTGGATCTATTTCTCTGGCCCAGCTTATTAAGGTATATATCTATTCTTGTCAAATGCTTAAACCCAAAAGTGTTTGCTTTGTATTTTAAAACCTTATACTGTGATCTATAGCTGGATAACTCTTGTAATGTGAACAAAACTTCAATTTAATTTTTAATAATGTAAAGTCTTTATTTTAACTGTAAAATGTGTGTCTATCTTGATACTGTGCTGTAAAGAGTGGTTGCCAGTTTGGGAAGATAGAAGGGGAGTACCTTATTAGCCTCAAGGTAATGTTGCCATGCTACTCATCTTCAGGACACAAAGAAGCAGCACTGCAGAAGCTGTTTACCATTTTTCATACGTTTCATTCATTTTGTGTTGGAAACTAACACAACTTTCAGAGAAGAATTATATGGTCTGTAAGTTATGGACATTTCAGGGGGGGTTGCAACAGGCAAACGAGAAGCGTTTCTGGAACATGGACGATTGCGTGGCTATTTCTGAATTTCTAGTCACGATAGTTATAGTTCCGTTCTGTGAACGCTGCAGAGTTTCATACATCGTAGTACATCTACAGTGGACAGCACAATCTAATTTGTTTGAGCGCAGGCTGTGTCAATTGTGTAAATGTACCTGACTGTTTATAGGAATATGCCAATGTGTATGTGTGGCATATTAGCAGATGTGACCTTCTGAAACTATTGCAATGCCGTGTTTTGCTGTGGAACTGCTTGCGTTCTGTGCTCAACAATGTGTAGCTTTGCCTGGTGATTGCACTAGTGATTGCACTTTGTGCAAAGGCGTAGTGCTAGCCAATGGAATGAGTGGTCTTTCGAGTGACAAACATTAGAGAAGGCCGGGCCTAGGGCAGAGGAGCTGCTTCTTTCTTCTGAAAATAAAGGCTGGAGTTCATTTCCAAGAAAGAGAAATCTCTTCCCACTTGTAACTTCTTCCCTCAATCACTGCAGAAATTACATTGTGTACATTTGGGGGAAAAAAAGACAAAAATTAGTTTGGAAGGTAGCCACCAGAAGAAATTGGACTCCGTTAGTGCTGTGCCTAAATGTGTCCTTGGTTCTGTAAACTCATGTGAAGTTTTCCTCTGAAATGTGAAAAACTGTCCAAGTGGTGTAGACATTTAAGCTTTTGAGAACATTCAAAGAAAAATACAGGAACATAACATAAAGCAGCTCAAAACTGTTACTTGCTCTGACCTCTTGAGTGCAGACTGGCTTAGCATGGAGGCAATGTGTTGTAAAAAGTTTTCCGGTTTGTTATTCCTATGTATTAAATGCCATATTTGAGTTTTGGTCTATTCCTAGGATGTTTTTTTGTGTTTTGGAAGTGTTCTGTAAACCGTTTGGGTTCAAACAAACTAGTCCAGTATCTGTAAAGTTGTCTGTAAGTGTTAATGGCAATGACTTGACAGATGTTGATGTGGATGATGTTACAGTTGAGAAAAAACTGTCTATATGAAACAACCATTTAATAAAATACTGAAACTAGATGGTTGCTTTTGTGAATGAATGCATCTAAAAGCAAAAACATGCGCTGTTGATCTGAAAGATAGGTGCTTGAAGGTCCAAGTCATTTACAGTCCCTCCCTTCGTCCCTGCTTGTGTCTGCACTAGTGTGTAATAAAAAACCTGACCAAATACTGGTTAAACAAAAGCAGCTGGCTTCAAGAATTTGAAGACGTAGTTGTGCGTAAGGTTTATATTACAATTTGTCTGTTAAAAGGACACAGTCAGCTGGAAAAAAGGGCAGGTTTTGCTTCCTGTAGTTACATCACTTCATGTGAAGAAGTTAGTAGGGGGGAAACATGCAGTTTGGACTGCCTACAGCACATGATGGTGACATTTCTACTGAAAAGAATCCTTTGTCTTGCTGAGGGATTCTAAAAAGCTTGATTCCTTTTCATGCTTCTGTGTCCGAAGCTCAATTTCAGCAAGCAGAAACAACTTCCCTGACTGCTAAGTTGAGTGTCCTTTTAATGCTGCAAAACGTAAATCATGATAGTGGCATACATCTTTCTCAATTAAATGTACAGCGGAGATCTTCTCCTTCAAATAGTCTGGAGCTTACTATCAGTTCAAAAATACTGGACAGTGTAATTGTTTCTACGCAGAGCTTGAGTCCACGTGGAAGAAAATGGGACTGGTTCCACAAGCCTTTATGTAAGGTGCAGACAGAGCCCAAGGTTTTGGGTGCCCAGGAATGCTCTTGTCAAGCAGGTTACCAGGCACCCAACCCCCACGTAAGGGCGTAAGGACTCCCCAGAACATCTTCAGCACAACTCTGGTTTATATGAGTAGCTGTTTTGGTGCAGCCTCGGCTGGCGTTGTGCTGCTCTTGACGGGACTGGGTGAGTGGTGTGGTCTTTGGCCGTGTGGGCTTCACTGTGTTTCTCATGCGTGTGTCAAATCCTGACCTGTTAAACAGACTGCCAATCTGGCTGAAGCCGATGCTTCCGAAGAAGATAAAATAACAGCGATGATGATACAGTCTTGCCAGGAATATGATCCGTCCAAGTAAGTGTTGCTAATGTCAAATCTGTTCTTTGAAGATGATGGAAAAGCTGCAGAGATGCTTGTTGGAACAAGAGAGACACCTCTGCATACCTTTTTCTTTTTTTCCCCAAAATCTTTCAGTTACATGAAGAAAGCCTTGGGTCCACCTCCACCATCTTACACTTGCTTCCATTGTGGAAAACCTGGCCACTATAGGAAGAACTGCCCAACACATGGGGTAAGATCGTGGGGGACTGCTGGGGTCTGGTAGTTTGTCATTGTTTTTACCTTGGCAGTCACATAACAAATACAGAAACGCTCCTATTAAGAATTGTTTCTCTAGAGGTGAAACACAGAGGTTACCTGGCAATGTTGCAAAGCCCTTCAAACTTCCAGGGAAACCTGCGATTACAAATGTAAAATTGTCTTTTTTTCCAGGTCATAGACATTAAATATGTTCATAGACCTTTCTCTGTGGACTTTCACGCACGTTTTTGTATATTTCAATATCACTGGAAATGTGTCTGGTTTTAGCTCTTTTTAATGACTGGTTTTACACGGGTTTTAGGATTCCATCTAAACCCAAGATGTTTCTCTTGACCCCATCTTGTGACTATGTGCATGTTTTAGGTACACAAGCCTCTGGTTGAGTATTCATGCTATTGAACGTTCGTCACTGAATGTATATGCATGAGGTCTGAATTCAGCCTTCATCTAGAGATGGTGAACACAGGTTTCCCCAGCGAGTGATTCAGAGCAGCAAACTGAGCTCTCGCGCTGAATTGCGCTGGGGAGGAGGAGCAGGTTTGTGTCTCTTCTCTGAGTGGATGGCGAGCGCAGGGATATTTCCCCCTTCGGGAACCTGAAGTTAAGCCAAAGAATGTCAAATGAGTTCAAAACGCTGCTCAAGCCTTTGGAATGTCCTGGTTCTGTTCCTTTAGGAAAATACATGCTTTAGTCGAGCAACCCTTACGCTGGGTACAAGGAGAGCACTAAAGGCTTTTGCTGCTTCCAGTAGTCCTTGAAATGTCATCTTAAGTGTGGGTCTTGAGATGAGGGATGTCTGCGTTTCTTTCCTTAACAGGACAAACAATTTGAGTCTGTTCCCAGAATTAAAAAGAGCACAGGAATTCCCAGGAGTTTCATGGTGGAGGTGAAAGATCCCAACACCAAGGGTGCTATGCTGACAAAGAGTGGAAAATACACAATACCAACTATTAATGCGTAAGTAAGGAATTAATTGGACTGACCACAAAGGGAACGAGAGAAACCATGTGTAAACATCCGAGTGGCAATGCAACCAAGTTGGCCAGCATCTGGAATAACAGGAGAGGAAGCATTGTCATTGTAGCTTACCCTTAAAATCTGTGATACTTTCTACCATTAAAATAGGGCGGTCCTTCTGTTCCTGCCCCTGCAAGTTGGTGAAACTTGTGGTATGCTAAGAATGTGTATTTCTGCAAAACATTTCAGTAGTGTTTACAGCGGACTCATTCTCTTTGAACACTCATTTTGCTTCTGGGTTATGCTTCAAAGGCTTCCTGCAAAATGTAACAAATAGCTGTTGGACTGAGCTTTCCTGCCCCCCTGACTTTTATCCAGTCCCATGTGTGAAACAGACTGAAGTTTTCCTGTGGCTATAAACTAAGAAAACACTACTGTGTGCTGACAAGAGTGGCTGTTTTCAAATGCACTTGGTAGCACTTGTGTTTTTTCTGTCGTGGATCTCCTTTTGTAGAAGCTGTAACACAGACTTCCTCCATTAATCAAACGTAATTACTCAGAGACTAACTTCACCCTGAGCCTGCAATTTACACTTACCCTCTGGCAAAAGAGAGGTGGGATTCATTTCACCTGATTTCTAGCTGTCAAGGAATTCTTTTTCTCGTCTGAGCTGGTTTCTGAGTTGATCCAATGAATGGGAGAGTTCTGCAGAAGGAAAATTCTTCCCCCCTCCCTCTTTTAGTGCTGTGGCTACAGAAAAGTAGTTCAAGTGAAATGCCTACATGTTAGAAGGCTAATGGGGTATGAGAAGGATTCCATCTATTCTCTTCCTTTGATAAAATCCAAAGTTTGGAAAAATTTTCCTTTACCCATCTTTAACTCTTTCCTTTTTCCTTCCCCACCCCGCCTCCAGGGAAGCTTATGCTAGAGGCAAGAAGGAGAAGCCTCCCTTCCTACCAGCGGAGCCATCCTCCTCCTCCTCAGCTGATCCTATTCCAGATGAGTTGTTCTGTCTCATCTGTAAAGATCTCATGACGGATGCAGCTGTTATTCCCTGCTGTGGGAACAGTTACTGTGACGAATGTAAGTGTTACTGCCCTGTCTGTTCATTCAAAACACCACATCTGATCTTCTGAAAGCAGAAATAGGAGATAGTGAAATTGCTTTGTTACCACTTCTACTTAATACTTCAGTATACCCTGAACAGGAAAGGAATCTTCTCGTATAAAGGAAAAAAAAAAAGAAAAAGGAAGAAAGCTTTTGTCCCCTTTTATGTATCTAGTTAAGTCCGCTTTACATGGGAAAGGACGAGTAAGAGAAGAGTGCGTAACTCTGCAGGTGATTACAGTATTAGATATGGAATGCATTTAGTTTGTCCACAGCCCTTTCCCTCATACAAAATTATACAGCCAGCTCTGGTGCCTTACTGTGGTCTGCAACAAAGGGAGAGTTAGGCATTTAATCCACATTCTTCTCCACGGGAGAGCAGGTTAAGGTTAAGAAACCTTCACAACTCAAACCTACTAATGGTTTTTTGAGACATGTTTTGTTCATTAACCTGGAGGTTGGTGACTTCTCGCTGTACTAGACAGTGGAAAAAAGACTAGTGGCAACATCAGGACACAGCCTACTCTACATCTTCAGGTGTGACAGTAGTGAAGTATCAAAACTGTACAGTTGTGTGCTGCATATGAGACATTTTTGAAACTATTGAACTTTTATAGCTCCATGCTCTCAATTCAAGACCACATTCACCCATTAATCACAGACGTGTTCTGAGAATTGATTAGAAGCCAACAAATGTCCTCACTTTGGCTAAAACCTGTTTTGATGGTTCTAATTATTCACAGGCATTAGAACAGCGTTGCTGGAATCTGAGGAGCATACCTGCCCAACGTGCCACCAGACAGACGTTTCGCCTGATTCTTTAATTGCCAACAAGTTCCTACGCCAGGTGCCATGATGCCTTTTACGTAAAATGTTTGTAAGAAAAGTCTATTTGTGAAAAGGTGAAAGGGAAGCAAATACTAATTTACATCTCCTTTAAGCAAGGCTAAATTGAACAAGGCCAAATTTACTTTTGAAATACATGATCTGTTGTTACAGAAGCTTACAACCTGGCACATTCAGGTGACACTTTTGTTTAAGATGATTGCCTCGCTTTCAAATTTGGTGTTAACACTGAAGTACTTTAAATACAGATACTCTGAGTCACTAGTCATTAATATCAGTGTCTAATGGGATGTGTTCATATATCTGTATGGCGATTTATTTTAGGATTGACAGCATTTGCAGGAATACAAAAGCAATTTTACTCTGTGGAGGGTTTTGTTCGTTTATCTACTGAAGTTCCGTATTACCTTTTTGTCAATGCTTTTCTGCCTCTAGGCAGTGAACAACTTCAAAAATGGAACTGGCTACACAAAAAGGCTCCATACCCAGATTCGGCAGCAGCAGCAACAGCCACCACCACCACCACTCCTGCCCGTCACACCTCCTGCTGCTCTGGTGAGTGCCGCTCAACTGTCTAAACCTTCCCCTCTGTCAATCAGCAGTCTGTTGGAAGAGAAGGTAAGTTTTGTTTCAACATATGTGCTGATTCTTGTATTTTCATAGAGCTTATTTTCCAACTGTTTGCATTTATTCACAAGGGCTACCAGGATCCTGTTCAAAGACAGCCAGCAGTAGCAGTGTTCTGGGCCCCCAAGGACAACCAATACCCACAGCTGGTGTCTATAACTTCAGGATTTCCTTAAAAGAATTATCTTCAGACCAACTGAATGGATTTTTTTTTTTTCTTTTTTGTCTCCCCACTCCTAAAGGTCATCCAATGAGAGCCAGAACAATTCGCTCAGCAGGTGGCAGAGCAGGCTGGGAACTGTGAGTATTTTACAGAAATTCAATAGATGACCACTTGTAACCTGTTAAACGAGGCCGTAACACATGACTGGTACAGCAGCTGGTTTATAATGAACTGAGTATGCACAGATAGCTGTTTACATGTGATTTTGCTAAGGAACTGATGAACGATAAGAAGATTCAAGAAGAGCGTAGGCATTTGTTTTCCAGGTAACTGCTTTCCATGTCCGTAAAGGAGAAGCAGATTGCCTGGAAGAACCAGGAGGAGTTCCACTCCACTTCTCATTAGATGGATTGGATGACTCAAGGGATCAGCACTGATAGGAGTTGCACATGTAGGTTGCTAGCTCAACTCTGGCAGAGATTCAGGTTGACCGATAGTTGTCCTTTGGCAGCCGTTGTTAAGGAACAGGCGTCTCTTTTCCTAAAGCTTCTCTGCAGTGACATCCTTCACCTCCTGACAGCCGTGAGAGGCTGGAAACTGAGTAGTGTAGTTGCTGGATTTTCTGTGTCTCCCTATTCTGACTGTAACCATGACCTCAAAGCACTTTGGAGGAGATATGTGAAAGAAATTGTCTTCATTTCCTCTTTTGTTTATTTCTGGAGGATACATGGAGACATTTTAACCTGGACTGTGAACTGGTGGCTTTTGCTAGTATTCTGTTGGCATTGTTGAATTTTTCGTAGGAATTAACAGATCAGGTTTGTTTAAGGAAGTCTTAAATTGGTGAAGGACTTTGAGAGGAGGAATGACGCTAATGGCCATAGGCGGAATAATGTGAGATGGTTCTTTAAAAAAATAATAAAAGCAAAACTTGTGAAGAAAAAACTCAGGGTAGCTGATGTTTTCTATTCCTCAAAATCACTTGGGCGGGAGTCTGAATAAGTCTCTGTTAGTCATGCTCTCAGGATCTTTCCTGGAGTAATGGCATTGAGTCACATGAAACCAATCAACAGCTGTGGTAGTTCATGTGATAGAAGTGAGTGGAAGTAGACTTACCCTTCCTGGATGTTTTTACCCTAACAAAGCAGAAGCTGTTGTGTCTTGTAAGCGGAAACTCTTACGTGTTATCAAGTTCTTTGCTTTGCAGTAGCATCATGTCAGCAGCTGAAAGAAGCTTTGACGTAAGCATATGGAGAGGAAAAAGAAACCCAAGCCAAACTTGGGAGGAAAGAACCTGGGGAGAATGACTGTTTTGACTTACCTTCAGTATTCTTTTGTGTTGTGTTTTTTTTAAGGTCCATGTCTCCTTGTAGTTCTTCATCTTACTCTAGAAGTTCATATACCGACTCCAAGTCAAGATCTGGTTCTTCCCGCACTCGCTCCTACTCTTGATCGTATAGACGTTCCTGTTCTCGTTCCTACTCAAGATCACCACCATATCCAAGAAGAGGCAAAGGGAAGAGTGGCAACTCTCATTCTAGGTCAAGGGCACATGGTTATCACATGTCAAGGTCAAGGTCACCCCCATCCAGAAGATCCTGTTCACGGTCAAGATCTCCAGTATTTAGAGGCCAGTCTCCCACTAAATGGACAACACCTCAAAGGCAAGGAGAAAGGGAATATTTTAATAGACACAGAGAAGTTCCACCATATGATAAGAAAGCTCCCTATGGCAGATCTGCTGCCTTCCGACATCCATCTGAAAAGGAAAGATACAGCGAGTGGGAGAGGAAGGTGGACACCAATCACGAAAAATCTGCTCAAATGGAACCTCGTGTGAAAAAAGTGAAGAAGGAGTAGCCAGACACAGACATTGTTAGAACATCTTCCTTTTAAAAGGATGAGAATACTTTGATACTATCCGTAAAGAGTAGTTCCCACTTTGGGAAGATAGAAGGGGAGTACCTTTTGGGGAGGGGGGGTTGCAGAAGCCATTCTGGAACATGGACAATTGCATGGGTATTTTTCTCTTTGCTTACTAGCTATACTTTACTAGTTATACTTTGTGTATAAACACAAATCACACGCTCATAAATACAGTTAAGATTCTTTTAGCCTCGTGTATTCCCTGGCATGTCTGTATTACATTTCTAAGTAGCATCTTACCATAAGGGAACACAGAAGTCTCAAAAAAAAAATTAAACCAAAGGAAAAATCCTGGAGTGGGAGGGAAGACTTAGAGTTAGTTAGAAGTAATTCAAGTAAATGAAAGAGAAAGCAAACCCATTCCCTTCTTGTTTGCTCTGACTGTCCCTGATTTGGGCTGTGGGTGGCTGTTGGGAGGGTGGAAGCCTTGCATCTCTCTTTGCAAGTCCTCTCTCCCTCCCCCTGTAAAAGCTCTGCAGCCTCAGGTGCTTCTGGTCTTGGAGGCACAATGAGCTGCATTCTTAAAGCTACCTCAGGTCTTGGTCTACAGAGAGGGGGTTTGGTCTTGGTTTTGGTTTGGTTTCTTTTTTTTCATACGCATATCCCTGTATGAACTTCAAAGCAGAACCTGGATCTGTGTGTGGCAGGAATAAATCACTGGAAAGCTTGCCAATTCTTGTTAAACAGTAAAGCAGCAGAACTAAAACTAGTGAAGATTTTTTTGAAAAGAAGACGCACAAAATCTTACGCTTTGTGTATTTCTTCATTGTCTTGTTCTTATGTTTGCTGTCATTCCGCACTTGCAAATTTGTGCTGCCATCCTGCTGTTCCTGCAGCCAAAGCAAGCAAGTGGATCCTTTTTGGTTTAGTATGACTATTTCAGTAAGTGCAGGGATCTCTGGTTGGTGTTCGTCCTTAGAGGCTGCAGAAATGCAGAGTCATACCCATTGTTTTAGCGCTGTCAAGCACAGCTGTGATCCTTCCTGGCTGAATTTTGAGTTTAGCCAAGCCGTTGGGTTTTTAGGAAACCACTGTAATTTACGTGCAGCACTGCAGCAGTGAGATTCGCCTTTTCCTGCTATTTTCTGTCCCCTTTCCCACTTGCTCTGTGTTAGTTTCTGTTTAGTCTTCTGTCTGAAGTGTGAGTTAATACATTGGCTGTCAATTCTGGGGTTTGGGGGTTTGTCTTTTCTTTTTCATTTTATTTCCCGACTCTTCTGCAGTATTATCTTCGGGTTGTATCCCAGTTGCATACATCGCCTGAGGGTGGCAGCGCTAGTGGAACATTTACCCTGCTCCTGGGAGCAGGGAGGGCTCAGGAGCATATCTGAAATGCTTGTACACCAGGGCAGGCAGTGTGAGAAACAACCAAGCTGAACTGGAAGCCTGGGTCCATTCCCAGGGCTAGGATATCATTGGTATTAGTGAGACTTGGTGGGCCAGCCGGGTGTCAGCTACAGCTGCTCGCATGCTGGAGTGCAGGGCAGTCCCGGGAGAAAAGCAGGAGCCAGGCACATGCGTTGCATTTGCTGAGCAGGGCTGGGTCCCTGGAGGGCAGAGAGCAGTGGCTTGAAGAATGGCAGCCTCAAAGGGTGTGCAAGGTGCGGGAGCTTCCTGCTGCCACCCTGGCTTGTGGGGATAGAGCTGAGGCACCCAGCCGAGTGCAGCCTGGTCCCTAGGATGGCAGGGCAGGCTCTGCCTGAAAGTGGAAGAGCTGCTCTCAGGGCCCTTGAGGCGTAGCATGGCTTCATGGGCACCAGAGCTGGGCCCCAAACCAACTGGCTCAAGGCTGCTTTGGAGTTTGAAATGGACCTGAAGGTGGTGCCCAGTATCTGCTCAGAGCAGACAGAAGGTGGCCTTAGAGCAGACAGCTTGTCTCCTGTGGATACTCTGCTACTGCAGCCCCAGATTTTGCAGGTGGTTAAGGGGGATTGATGTGAGAAGTGGCCACACTTGACAGAAAATTGAAGGAAGAGTTGGGGTCATTTTGGGGAGAGGAATCAGATGGCAGGGACAGCAGTACCCGGGAAACCCCATCAGTAATGCCATGGAAGTCCAAGACGACCTAGCTAACAGCACCTGAAACACCACCTCTGTTCCCAGATGTGGCAAACGTGGGAGGAAGGGGGACAAAATAACCAGGGGTAGGTGCCTTGTTTGGGAGGGGGCACGGGTGCAGAAAGGCAGGAGCCAAGGAAGCTGAGGGGGTTGTACAAGCATGGAAAAAGGAGAGAAGGGGGGATCAAGGAGCCAGCTGCTGCTTGGTTTGCTGGTTTGACTGAGCCCTGCACCTAATCCCCACAGCCCGTCCTACCTTCTTTTGGAGGGCGATTCCAAATCCTTTTGTGCGTGGCCCCACTCTGTGTACCCGGTGCAGGGGTGGGTGCAGAGGCCTGGCTGCTAGCAGTGGCAGAAGGGCGCGCAGGGCATGGGGACCCAGCAGCTGGAAACACCGAGTGTCCAGGGCCAGGTGCTGCTGGAGCGCTGTGTGTGTGCGATTCGCGAGTGAACTTGAAGCTGGACGAGCTGGTGAGCAAGAAGAGATAGGGCTCTGGAAAGCCCCAAGGTCTGTGCCAATTACTGGGTAGAGAGTAGCTTGACATCCAGTCATGGATTTTACTTGAACTTAATTCCCAGGCTAATATTTAAGGGACCCATGAACATGCTGTGCTTGCGAACCTAGGGAGTGCTGTGTGCACATGTTTCGCTGCTGAACGTCAGTCCTGATCAGCTGGAGGGAAAGGCAAGGACTGGGTTGTGCTTTTTGCGTGAAGTGGGTGCTGGTAAAGGCACTGCTCTCTCTGTGTCAATCTGTTTTGCCATTCATGCCATGAAGTACGTGTGCATGTTCTTGACTGTGATCTGGCTCTTTGGAAGACAAACTGAGTCTCTTGTACCTGCGCATGGAACAGCAGTCCCATCCATTGGACTGAGACGGGAGAAACCTCCTGGGAATGACAGTCCTCCCAATTCAGCTGCAGCTCTTGTGCAAGGAGACGTTCTCTGGGAGGAACGTGGGCTGGATACAGCGTGCACAGAGCGTGCACACACACACATGCACACGCATGCACACACACACCAAGCACAGAGTACATGCACAAAATTGCAGTGCGTGCACACGCTGCATTCATGCGCAGGGTGCGTGTGCACGCAGGGTGCACAGAGACACACGTGAGGTACAAAGAGAAGGTGCAATGCACACCCAGAGCGTGTGCACACCCCTACTGCAAAACACATGTCTTGAACACAGAGTGCAATGCACAGTGTTCACATCCACACAGAGTGCATGCGTGTGATCAGAGGACGGAACGCCTCTCCTGTGAAGAAAGGCTGGGAGAGTTGGGCTTGTTCAGCCGGGAGAAGAGAAGGCTCCAGGGAGACCTTAGTGCAGCCTTTCAGTGCTGTAAGGGGGCTTATGAGAGAGATGGGGACAAACTGCTTAGTAGGGCCTGTTGCGATAGGACAAGGGGTAATGGTTTTAAACTAAAAGAGGGTAGATTTGGGCTACAGATAAGGAAGAAATGTTTTCCAGTGAGGGTGGTGAAACACTGGACCAGGTTGCCCAGAGAGGTGGGAGATGCCCCACCCCTGGAAACATTCAGGGTCAAGCTGGACGGGGCTCTGAGCAACCTGATCAAGTTGAAGGTGTCCCTGCTTATTGCGGGGGCTTGGACTTGATGACCTTTAAAGGCCCCTTCCAACCCACACTACTCTGTGACCCTGTGTTATGCATACCTGGCTGGTGCACACACACACAGAGCATACACACACGCGAGTAGTGCATGCACACCCTGCAGTATGCATGCATGCGGAATGCACCCGCCCCCACACACCACATGCATGCACGTGGTGTGCACCCACCCATCTGCGCACATGCCTGCTCACAGCATACACCCGGCGATGCAAGCCCACCGAGAATGCACCTCGGATCTGTGTCCCTTTTGGCAGTCACCAGGGACTCCACCTGACTGCCGTGCCTTTTCAAATGTCATGGAGAGTGGCTTGGCAACTGCAGCAGCCAGTTCCCTCAGGGATGCATCTCGTCAGGTCCCACAGACTGGTGTACGTTCAGGTTCTTCAGGTGGTCACGCACCTGAGCTTCTCTTACAGCGGGAGGGACTTTGCTCCCCCAGTCCCCCTCTTGTGGTCCATCCACTGGAGAGGTGTGGGAAGAGAGGCTGCCAGGGAAGACTGAGACAAAGAAGTTGTTGAGTACCTCAGCCTTCTCCTCACCCGTTGTTACCAGTTTGCTAGCCTTGTCCATCACGGGGGGGGGGGGGCGGGGTGCGCTTTCTTTGACACCCACCTGCTGCGGTGTGTGGTCCTGCACAGGCTGCAGTGTGGACATCTGCTCCAGCACGGTCCTGCAGGTGGAGGACCCCTGGACACAGGGGGACCACTGCCTCACCATGGACTTCACCACGGGCTGCAGGGGCATCTCTGCTCCGGTGCCTGGAGCACCTCCTGCCCCTCCTTGGTCACTGACCTTGGCGTCTGCAGAGTTGTTTCTCTCACATTTTTCTCACTCCTCTCTCTACAGCTGATGCACAGTGGTTTTTACCCCTTCTTAAATATGTTACCACCAAGGTCGCTGGCTGCGTGTGATTTGGCCAGAGGCGGGTCTGTCTTGGAGCTGACTGAACCTGGCTCTGCCTGACATGGGGGTCAGCTTCTGGTGTCTTCTCACAGAAGCCACCCCCGCAGCCCCTGCCCCCACCCCTTACAAAAGCCTTGCCACATCAACCCAACACAAGGTTTCAGAGAAGAGCCATGAGAACAACGGAAAGATGGTAAAAAGGAGCGTAATGATGAGAGACTCAGTCTGGTTAACTTCTCAGGGAGAAGGTAAAACATCAGAGAATGGGAACCTGGCACAAAAGGAGGCTTCAGCACAGCAAGAAATGATGGAGTCCAACAGGTGTGGTGCTCTCTTGGCACTGTCCATCCCAACCTATGGCTCTGGCCACACTTTGGCTTTCCTCCAGGCTGCGGCGGCTGAAATCACACCACTTGCACCCCTGGGAAAGGCTTTGTGTCCAGCCAGATCAAGTCCCTGGTCCTCCTGGCTGCGTGACCTCGTGAGCGTGAGCTGTGGCGCAGAGCGGGGCGGGCTAAGAGAGGTGTTCTCTGGGCTGCAGGCTTGGTTTCTGCCATGGCCTGAGAGAAGAGGAAGAGCAGCAGGTCTGTCCCTGGGAGCCAAGGGGCAGAGGACGCATCGGGGATGGCAGAATGACTTGCAGGGGGCTGGGGGAGGAAGAGCGGAGGCTGGACCAGGCTGCGGGAGGTTCTCCCCTGCAAGGCCAGCTGCCGGCAGGGCCACCTTCACAGTGCACGTGCTGGACGGAAATCCTTTTCAGCTGGAGAGCAGTGGCCAGAGCAAGGGAATGCCTTCTTGAGGAGCCCTGCAGAGCTCGCCGTCCTCATCCATCCCCTGCGCAGCCAGTGACAGCAGCCGTAAGCAATGGGGTGCAGAGATGTTGGCAGGGGTGCCCGTGCTGTGGAGCAGCCGCTGGTGTCCTGCCAGGTGTGGGAAGGATTCTTGCCCCCAAGGTGGATGGGGCCGGGGGCATTTGGGCACTCTGGGAAGGCCCAGAGATGGCTCCAGGTTGAGGGAGAAGAGGGGTTGGGCATCTGCTGGGAGGCGTGAGCAGGCTGTGGGACGAGGAGGCAGGTCTTGCTGGCGTGCTGAGGGAAGAGCTGATGGGCAGCTCTGGGGTCAGGAAGGAATTTTCCCCCGGGGCAGATTGGCACTGCTCCCCAGGGTTTTTTTGCCTTCCTCTGCAGCACTGAGCAGGGCCCCTTGCCAGGGCTCCTCTGGGCCTTTTTGGCAAGGTTCTTGCCTGCTGCTCTCACACCTGCAAGGTGCTACTTGTGCCCCTGCTCTCTCAGGCTCTCTTTCCCATTGCAAGTTTGTAGTGGGAGCAAGCTCTGCTTTCCTTCGGCTCCATTTCCCCAGGGGTTCTTGCTTGTGCAAAACAGGCTGTGCTTGGAAGGGTTCCAGGCTTGCTGCAGCATCAGGAGCTGCCACTGTTCAGCTCTCCCTGCACCCAGTACAAGCGGAGGGCAGGCACGAGAGTGCTTTCCATGCATCACTGACCTAGAAGCACAGCAGAGCAAGTTTTGGAAGGCAAAAAGTGTGCTTGTCATCAACATGTGTCCTACTTTTGGAAATACCCCACGGTATCTGTGAGAGACTGAAAGGGTTAATGTCGCACACTCTGTGGTGAGGCAAGTTAAGGTCTGCACAGAGACAAGTTAAGGTCTCCACAGTGACAAGTTAGGGTCTGCACAGCAGCAGAGGTGAGAAGCCGACTGGGGAGCCGGGAGGCCTGTCGGTGGATGCGCACTTCCGCCTTCTGATGGCTGAAGGTCATGCGGAGTGCATTTGAGGAAGGGAATGACAGAACCTCCACCATCCTCCCTGGGCAGGCCAGCTTGGATCATAAGCTGAAGTGGTGTCATGGACAGGCTTCCCTTGCTGGTGCTAAAGCGATCACTGGGAGCAGGCTTTCCTGTGGCCCCTCTCTGAGAGGAGTCCTACACAAGGGGCGAACTGCCTACCCTCTTAAGCCTTTTACACTGGCCACAATTTCTTGTTTCACATCCTCTTCTGGTATTTCTGAGATGGTTACTGTGGTATTTTCCACTTTGGGTAACAACTCCATTAAGCACGTATTTTTCTGTCCTTACCCATAGCGTTCTGCTATTCCCCACATTCTTCTCTTGTTTGAGGCACTGTCCAACAAACCTGAAATGCTGATGTGTTGGAGCTTCAGTCTAGAGGGATCTTGACACACTTGTGGCTTTGGCCAACAAAAACCCCTTGAAGTTTTGGAAGGCAAAGGCAGCAAGGTCTGCAGTGGGGGCAGAACAACCTCGTGCCTTGGGCCAGGCTGTGCCATGAGTGCCTGAGGAGTGTCCTGAGGAGAAGGGCATGGCAGTTAGGATGGATGCCACAGGAGCCAGTGGGTTTGCCATTTTGAACGCAGGGTGGCTGAAGTGGAGAAGGTACAGAGGAAGTCTGTCACGGTGGGCTTAGGGGGCTAAAGCAGACGAGCTCTGTGGAGAGGTAGAGGGAACTGGGCCTCTTTAGTGTGCTGAAGGGGAGGCACAGGGCAGTCTGAAAGCAGGTGACACCTCCCTGGAGAGGTGGTGGTGGAGCCAAGCTCTTGTGCAGTGGCAGCTGCTATGGCAGAGACAACAGCCACAACCTTCCTGCTGGGAGCTTCACGCTGGGCCTTAGGGAAACACCGACAAGGCAGGTGGTTGTGCCCTGCAGCAGGACATCCAGGGAGGATCTCTGATTGCCAGGTTTGGAGGTTTTCAGGTTTCAGCTGCACAAAGTCAGAGCCATCTTGAACCTGGGGTTGGTGATAGCCCAGCCTTTGGTGGGAGGCCACCATTACAGAAATGAGGACAAGGCAGTTGAGCAGCTCCTTGAACCCAGCAATCACTATGCCATGCCACCTGAGATTCCTGGGAACGCCTAAGCTTTTGTCCAGAGAAGTGTGATTCTTCTTTCTGTGTCCTGGCCAGTCTCCTGACCCATGTGGTGCTTCAGGCTGTGAAGAGAATCCAAACCAACTTTGTTACTAGGTGAGTTTCATTTTACATGTGGAAATGCAGGGCAGATGCAGGGAGCTCAGAGCTTCCAGGCTCCCTGCTGCACGGTCAGGACTGGAGAGACTGGAAATGCAGGTAATGGTGTTGTGTCAGTGGACTCCACACCAAAACTTTGCCTGCCTTTGTGCCTTTTCTGGGATCTGTCCCTTGGCTGTCTTCTTTGGCAAAACAAAACCTGTATTCCACCTCCCCTGTGGATGGGGAAGAGGAGAAGTTTGTCCTGGGAAGATATGAGGAAGGAAGAGCCCTCTTCTGCCAGTCAGGGCTGACAGCCATTTCCATGTTGTGTGCATGACTCAGCCTAGGAGATGGGGAATGCCCATTGCTGAGGATGGCTGTGCTCAGTCATGCACCATGAGCTGACCTTGCTCTCTGTTGCCCTTCATTTCCCACAGGGGATGGACCTCAGGACATGTCTATGAGCATGGAGGATGCACCGACATCCTGGGGTGAGGTGCTGTGACTGCAGGGGACGAGGGAAGGGCTTGTGACCCCGTGGTAGTGCAGGGAGAGAGCAGTGCATGTGAGGCTTCAAGCAAGTCTGGAGCTAGGACATCTTGGGTGCTAGAGGAAAATTAAGAGAGCTTTGAAAGAATCTGGATGGGTTGTGGGGAACTGATAGACACTGGCAAATCAGAGCTCTCCCTGTGCTGCGTGACTCCATTTGCTCAGCTGAATGCCTCTGTAGACTGCCCTGGACATAAGGAATATCTCAGGTTCAGTGGGCATCTGCTGTCATTCCACATGGCCAATTGAATTTCCCATCAGCCTCCAAGAAGATGCCCCCCCTGCCTCAATGAGCTGCTCCCTTAGAGCTGGCAGTCACCTGCACATGTCTGGGACCACCTCCTGAAGCCCAAATGTCGCCAGGTGTTTGTGCCTGAACAGCTCACTCCTCGCCTCCATCTCCATTATTGCCATGGGAGCTGAGACAAGGAGCTCCCATGCAGGTGCCCCTTTTGTGCCCACCTGAACTGAAGCAAGAAAAATCCCACCTCCCATGGGGTTTTGGCAGACATTCTTGCCCAGGACTAAACACCCAGAATGGAGCCTGAATTGCTTCCCTCAGCAGGGGTACAGGAGACACCTCCCTGTCACTGTCTCTGTTGTCCTGCCTAAAGATGAGTTGAGAAAAGGTGATTCTGGACCTAAATCTTTCTCTGGTAAGAGAAATGCACAGCTGGGAAGAAATGTCCCTCCCTCTCTGTGGGAGGGAGCATCAGTGATGGCTTCAGGCTGTGTCACAGCAGGTTCCCCTGCAGCCCCAGGGACAACACAAGGGAGCCCAGAGGGGCAGAGCAAGTGCTGCCTTGGGCTGGTCCTGTGCTGCTGAGCTGGGCCGGGCTCCTGGGACGCAGGCAGCTCCTAGCAAGCGGGCAGCGCTGCAGAGAGACAGCTCTGCCCAGGAGCAGCTCCTGTGCCAAGCGCAGCAGGGCTGACGGCAGTGCCTGCAGGCAGGGAGGGGAGAGGAGGGAGGCAGGGAGAGGTTAAAGGCAGTGTGGGGTGGGAGGGTGCTGAGAGCTCACTGCAGGAGAGATCTTCACAGCCCTTGACATGGTAAGTCACTGGCTGTAGGAAAATGCAGGTGCAGTTCCTGGAAGAGTCCCCTAAAGCTGGCACACACCACAGATGACAGGATCTGTAAGTGCTACTTCAGTTCTTCTCTATTGGAGAGGAGTGCATACACTGCTGCACTGTCCGAGGGACAAGGCATGACAGCTGCCTTCTCCAAGGGATGGCTGCAGGGGTGTGAAGGTGGCTGTGCAACCAGGGGTGCCCAGGGCTGTCCTTGTGAGCAGGGTCCCTGCACCCCAGCGTGCTGTGTGCTGGGGCAGGGACTCTGCCGCCTGCCAGGATCGGCTCTCAGCCTGCCCAAGCAGCTCCCCACTGTTCTGTGGTGAGAAGCCATGGGTGGAAGGAGGGACCCCCAGCAAGGCAGGGTCCTTCTGCTGGTGAGACAATGCTACGTGGGTCAGGGCTGCTCAAAGCTTCTGCCTCACCTCCAGAATATTTCCAACAGGAGGTTTCAAGGGGAAGGTCAAGTCCAGGATTACTATAAAAAGAAGGAACTTCCCTGTGTTTTCAAGTTCCTCCTCTTGCAGAACAGCAGGCAAGAAATGATAAAGGAGTTCTTAATTTTGACAACACACTGACAATGCTGAACTGGAATTTCGAGTGATCAATAGGTCTTCCAGGCGTCTCCTAAAGTGCCTTCAGCCACTCCTCTGCCTATGGACAGCACCAGCATCACCTATGTTGGACACATCAGGATTAGTCTGAACTTTTGAACCTCTCAAAAGGAAGATGTGCCCAGCCAGTGTCATGCACACAGGCAGGTTTCTGGAGGGCTAAGGAGAGGACACAGAGTTTGGGATGGGCTCTGTGAGCAGGGAAAAGACGTGGGACAGGGAAACACATCCCAGGACAAAAATCTGCAGACAGCAGGGATATTACCTGGGAATGAGAGGAAACGAAAACCAGAAATGTTGACAGAGGGAGAATCCAGAAACCTCCATCTCATCCCCTGCCATGCAGAGCCCTTCCCCTGAGCAAGCCCCCTTGCCTCCTCTCCCAGCCAGCAAAGCCTCTGCCCCAAGGGCTGGGGGCTCCAAGGCGCGAACCAGCTCCTCTGCAGCCAGAGCTCCAGCAGAGCCGTGCTGCAGCTCTCCAGCCCCGCGCCCAGTGCCCTCTGCAGAGCACAGGGGCTGAGAGCAGCTGCCCGGCAATGCTGGTGCCTGGGAGGTGGCGGGCACAGCTGGGGAAGGGCAACGCTGGCCTGAGGGCCCGCCTGCCTCTGCCCTGGCCTCTCTCACCCACACCCTCACTCCAGTTCTCCTTCTCGCTCCGCTTGTCCCTGTTAGTGCTGGGGTTATTTCCTTCTTGCTGTCAGGCTCTCTGGGGAGATGGAGTTTCCGCTGCAGAGTCACACACTGGTCTTGTGGGTCCCCCCATGCCCGTGTGTCCATGGGAACAAGTGTCCCAGCTTTCCTCTAAGCTGTGGGGCAGTGGGCAATGCAGTCAGTGCATGGAGGCAATGAGCTGAAGCTCCCTTACTCAAATGCCATCACTAAGACACTTGGCTATCAGCTGGAGGTGCCCTTCCAAGCTGTGAGCTTCTCTCCAGGATGCATCTTCGTGTTGTCTGAAACCCCACACAGCAGTGCAGAGATGCTACGACAGAAAAAATGCAGTTGGGTTTGTGAAATGAGCCATGCATGTCCTTGGCTACAAGTGGGGTGCTGAGACCTTGAGAAAGGCTGAGACATTTAGTGGTCTGTGGTAGATCCGTCTGCTCTCAGCAGTGCCTGGTGGCTTTTCAGGGTAACATGGGAGTGTGATCAGCCTCCATCTCCAAAATGTGCAAGCCCAGAGAAACTGGGACCCAGACAGAGGGACAGCGCAGCTGCCCTCACTCTGCACTGAGCCACAGGCAATCCTCTTGCCTCACAGAACTCGCTCTGTTCTCCCTGAGTGCAGCAGAAATGCTGGGGGTTTCTGACATCCAAGAACACTCACCAGAGGAGATGGGGGGGAGCCGTACAAAACCCTAGAACTGTTAAACTGCCTTTACCATGCCCGTTCCTTAGCCCTGGGAGTGCAGATGCTGACAGGCCCTTCTGCATTAGCAGTGGTTTCATCTGACACAGTTGAACACCAGGACTGGTCCCTGTCCCTGCCCACTGCTGTAGAGTAGGGCTGACTTCTCAAGAGCCCGTGGGCAGATGCCCTGCTCCTCATGGCCCACACGGCCAGCACCAACCAGGGATCCAGGCACAGAGCTCAAGGAAGGGCTGCTAGAAAAAGAAAAGGGTGTGTTTGTGACAGGGGGAGGGTCTATGGGAATTGGCTTTGATTTTGCTCAGAGAAGTCTCTCTTAACTTGTCACTGTCTTTTGCCTCTTGGACAGCCCCCATGCCCAGAGGCAGCAGATGTCCAACAGCAGCTCCATCACTGACTTCCTTCTCCTGGCATTTGCAGACACGTGGGAGCTGCAGCTCCTGCACTTCTGGCTCTTCCTGGGCATCTACCTGGCTGCCCTCCTGGCCAGCAGACTCACCACCACTGCCATAGCCTGCGACCACTGCCTCCACACCCCCATGTACTTCTTCCTCCTTAACCTCTCCCTCCTTTACCTGGGATCCATCTCCACCACTGTCCCCAAAGCCATGGCCAACTCCCTGTGGGACACGAGGGCCATCTCCTACTTGGGATGTGCTGGCCAACTCTTTCTGTCTGTCTTTTTCATTTCAGCAGAGTATTATCTTCTCACTGTCATGGCCTACGACCGCTACGTTGCCATCTGCAAACCCCTGCATTACGGGACCCTCTTGGACAGCAGGGCTTGTGTCCACATGGCAGCAGCTGCCTGGGGCAGTGGGATTCTCTATGCTGTGTTGCACACTGCTAATACATTTTTACTACCCCTTTGCCAAGGCAAAGTTTCACAGTTCTTCTGTGAACTCCCACAGATTCTCAAGCTCTCCTGCTTGGATACCTACCTCAGGGAAGTTGGACTTCTTCTGGTTAGTGGTTTTCTTTTTTTGGGATGTTTTGTTTTCATTGTGCTGTCCTATGTGCAGATCTTCAGGGCCGTGCTGAGGATCCCCTCTGAGCAGGGGGGCCACAAAGCCTTCTCCACATGCCTTCCTCACCTGGCCGTCGTCTCCCTGTTTTTGATCATGACCATGTTTGCCTACCTGAAGCCGCCCTCCATCTCCTCCCCATTCCTGGATGCAGCGGTGGCAGTTCTGCCTCCAGCAGTGAACCCCCTCATCTACAGCATGAGGAACCAGGAGCTCAAGGATGCAGTGGGGAAACTGATAACTGGGTGTTTTTCTGAAGAAAGAAACTTCTTCTGCAGATCAGTTATAATGTAACTCATTACAGGCCCAGTCTGTCCCCTCTAAATGGGGGACCTTTTTGGTTGGATGGGTAGCTGCACATCAAAAGGGGAATCACCCAGCCCACATTTGACATAATCAGGTAGATTCGCTCGCCTGCTTAGCTGCAATGGCAGCAGAAGCTGAAGAAGAAAAGTGGGAGCATCTGTTAGAGTAGTTACACGTGAAGCATGGTCATTCAGGCATTAAAGACCTTGTCAAAGAAGCTGGTGGCAGGGCTGGCAGGAGCAGTGCAACACAATCATTTCTGCTTGCAGTCACTGCCATACCTGGCTTGGAAGACATCCCTTGCAACCCTCTCTCCATTTACAGAATGAAAAGGGCCTCTGGGAAACCTGGCAAGTGGACTACCTCAGTCCATTTTGGAACTCTGACGGGAAACAATATGTACTAGTAGGGGTTGAAGTGGAGTCAGGACTAACTGAAGCAGAAGCAGTATGACGGGCAACGGGGGACAACATGGTGAAAGGGTTGAAGCTATGGTTTAGTTACCTACCAAAACCGCAGTCAATCCAATCAGATAACGGAAGCCACTTTACTGCCAGGCTGGTTCAGGAGTGGGATGAAGGGATCCAATGGAGTTTTCGCACTCCATACTACCCCCAGGCAAATGGCATTGTTGAACGTACCAATGGGCTCCTAAAGCAAACCCTGAAACCTCATGAACCTGGGTAGCCACTGACGCGCACGGGAGAGATCACCAAATTCATACCCAGGGGATTGTCCCATCCTTTTAATTGTTGTTCATCTTTACATAGACGTTTCACAGGTTGCCAGAAACCCACCATGGGACTTATGATGCCTGTTTCTGAGTGGGTCATTGTTTGCGTTGGTTGCCTGATCCTGCTAGGCCTGGTTTTGTATTGGGGAAAGGTGGATGGGAAAATCTGTTTCTTCTCCACCACAGCTGGGGTAAAGGGATTGACCTTACTCTTTTTGTGATTGTGTGTGGGGAATTGGTATGTCCATTTTGAGTTCACAGAAAGTGTGACAACATTATGGGTGGTAAAGTTTGCCTTATTTTGCTTCAAAAATGCTAGATGAAGCACTCAAAAATTGAAACGTATCAAATCCAAACCCCACATGGGAAGACGTTAGAGGGACCTTGTATCAAATCCTGAACAACTCTACATGGGAAAAACCTATGGAATGCATCTTGTGAAATTTTGAACACCAGCATACCACAAAGTCTGATGACAAAGACCTACAAGAAAACCAATAGTGGAAGATATATCCCCTGTAATAACATATCCTGTTGGGGAACATCTGTAGGGGGAAAATATTTTGGATCTTTTAAATATTGTTCTAGTGTTGAGCTGTGGGTTCTTGTTGTTGATGATAGGCCTTGCAATTGTGAAATATATGAGCTCACGACTTTTACCTTCTCTATCCTCACTCTCAACTCTCCATTATTCACATAATCACCTCCCTGGACGAAGATGATACAGACAATGTTTGAGCCACGGGGAAGTGTCAGAGGCTCAAAGAGCTAAAGTCTCAAACATTGTGGTGAGGCAAGTTAAGGTGTGCAAAGAGACAAGTTAAGGGCTCCATAGTGATCACTTCCATAGCACCACAGCTGAGAAGCCGGTTGTCATGAAGCTGGGAGGTGTGTCAGAGGATTCACAGTTCTGCCCTCTGATGGCCAAAGGTCATGCAGAGTTCATTTGAGGAAGGAGCTCACAACCACCCAAAAGACCCCTGAAATACCCCTTGCAACCATTCCCCCCACAGTGGAGCCTGTGCAGAAGATGGAGAACATTCTGGAACAAGCCTCAAAAGAGACTAGAGGCCTATAAAACACACAATGACAGTGGTGGAGTGCAGGAGAGCTGATTTCAGTTAGCTGAGGATGAGCTTGGCCTGTCCTGGAGGACACAGGGGCTGTGAGTCCCTCCTGGATCATCAGGGACAACGTCCTCAAAGCACACGAAGGCGGCAGTCGGATGCAGGGCCTGGCAAGAGGTCACGGTGGATGAAGAGGGACCCCTGCGACTTAGGAGGTGACCCTGCAGAAGGAAGGTCCGGGAGGCTGGAGGGGGAAGAGGCTGCCCAGGAGGCAGATGGACCCCTGGCCTGTGGGTGCAGAGATGGAGCCAGCAAAGGCCAAGCTCAGCGGTGGCTGGAAATGGCCATGCATGCGGAGGGCACCCAGAGGGGCTTCTCTGAGTGTGCTGTGAGCACAAGGCAGGCAGCTGAGGGAACCCTGCTCCCCGTGCCCTGTGGGGCAGGGGACGGAGCGACAAAGCCACAGAAATACAGTAATTCCTCAGAGCAAAGATTGTCCCTTGAGAGTGCTGCTAGAAAATGTATTTCACTGAGTGACTGGACCCACCTATTAATTTTTTATACATTTACCTATAAGTAAATGTAGGTTTTTCCATACAGTCACACAGAAAGACAACACAGACTTGATGAGAAGAGGTCACATTTGGCCATCCAAAAAGGGAGCATTTCACTGAAGCTTTGTACCCTGCTTTCCTCCATCAGGCAAGAGTGATCAACACCTCTAAGCGTGACTCACTCTGTGCCAAGAGTTAGAGGTGGCATGGACAGTGCAGGGCTGGGAGGTTCTTTGGGGTCCTGGGCTCTGTGCAAGAAACAGAAATTACATTTTTTAATGCTGTCGGCCTCAGGAGGATGGAAATTTGAAGAACTTTTTTAAAAAATGAAGCAACAAAGAAATAGAATGAAAGGTACAGAGGGAAGGAAATGTCCTATTACCACTTTAAGCTTCAAACATTGTTGATGTTTTTATCCTCCATGCTTTCTTTTGTCTTGGTTTAATATACTGATCTCTGGGGGATTTTGTGTACTGCCTTTGTTTGCAAAAGCGAGTGATGGTACAATTGGGGTGGGAGGCAGTCACAGGGACACGGGCGCGTGGTGCTGCTGTAGGTGCCCCGGGACCCTCTGCCCAGGCTCCAGCTGCAGCTTGCGAGGGGCTCTCGTCTCCAGCAGGTCCTGTGTGACAGCTGCCAGTCCCAGGCATGGGCTGCAGAGACACTGGCTCCTCTCCACATAGCCCTGCATGCTTGCGCTCAGACAGTGGAGTGCTGCCTGGAAACCTCAGGAATTTTTACACAACTTTAAGAGTATCGGCATGACCCCATCAGCTGAAACAATTGAATGCTTTTAATAAAATGTCAGTGTTTTCCCCTGAGATCAAAATGAGCAGTTTTCAGGATACACATGAAGAGCAAGAGGAGAACCTTGACCTTCCTCTATAGTTGCATTGTCAGTCCTCTCTCTACTGGGCTGTGCATTTCATCTCCCTCATCTTTCACATGTTTCCACCTGTCCGAACTAAATTGACCATGTCTGAAGTCCCCTTGCCAGCAGCCTATCTGCACACAAACACTTGAAATTGCTCTCTCGATTTCCCTTCCCCTTACTTTTTGATCATTCAGACACCTCTCAACTATCCCATAGGTGCTTTGAGCTTGAGGGAGTTAAAAGCTTGCCTATTTTTCAGTAGTCTATCTCATTCTGTCTTTAGCCAACTATTTAGTTCTCTATTTTACTATTTCCTTTCTGTCTCAAACATTTTGGGCATGATTATGCCTTGTGGAAGGTGAACCTCATTGGTGGCAGCTTGTACTTGGCATACAGTTGAGGAGTGTGTTTTATTTCAATGGTGAAGCTTAGCAGTCTTACTTTGCTGCTTCAAAAATAAGAGAAATCCCCCTTTGCCTTTGTGCAGCCAGGTCTCGAAGGCAAGCAGGTGGGAGCTGGCACAAAGGAGCCATACCATCCAGCTGCAGAGTGCAGAGAAGTCTGATGTAAGGAAAAGGGATGCAAGTGCCAGGTGGCCGTTGAGAGCCATGATGGGCTTGGAGAGGTGAGGAGCAAGGGTGTCCATGCTGTGTCAGAGCTCAAGGGACAGCTTCTCCTACCAGTCCAGACCTCCTTGGGAGAGACCCTGGGTCAATAGCACTCTGAGAAGGCTGCTAGCCTCTCTTCTCTAAACTGAATGTCCTGGTTTCAGCTGGGATAGAGTTAATTTTCTTGCTAGTAGCAGGCATAGTGCTGTGTTTTGGATTTAGTAGGAGAAGAATGTTGATAACACGCTGATGTTTTTAGTTGTTGCTAAGTACTGCTTATGCTAGTCAAGGACTTTTCAGCTTCCCATGCTCTGCCAGGTGCACAAGAAACTGGGAGGGGGCACAGCCAGAATAGTTGATCCAAACTGACCAAAGGGCTATTGCATACCATATGACATCGTGCTCAGTATAGAAACTGGGGGAGGTTGGCCCGGGAGCAGCAATCGCTGCTCAGGAACTTTGTCTGGGTATCGGTCGGTGGGTGATGAGCAATTGCATTGTGCATCACTTGCTTTATATATTATTATTATTATTATTATTATTATTATTATTATTATTATTATTATTATTATTATTATCATCATCATCATCATCATCATCATCATCATCATTATTATTATATTGTTATTATTATCATTACTATTTTACTTTATTTCAATTATTAAACTATTTTTATCTCAACGCAGGAGTGTTTCTCACTCTTACTCCTCCGATTCTCTCCCCCATCCCATCGGGGTAGGGGGAGTGAGCGAGCGGCTGCGTGGTGCTGAGCTGCTGGCTAGGGCTAAACCACGACACTGAAATATAATAAACTACACCCTTTAAAACAAACATTCATTTTGATTAGATGTTCTTTGAAATCTTTCTCCAGAAGTGCACTAGGAAACCTCTCTCTAATGAACTGTACAAGAGTAGAAGAAAATTACAGGAAGAGACACAGCTTCTTCGGGCTTGCTTGATGTTAATGAGCCCTATGGAGTATTTGGTGCTGAGTCCTTGATGTTCAGGTGCTGAGAGGAGATTGCACAAAGCTCTCCAAGACTCAATGTCAAAAGCAAAGCCTAAAGTACCTTGAAGCATTAATGAGTCCCACTGAGGGCCATTACTGACATTGCTTCCCAAGGGGCTAGCTCATTAGAGCAGAGAATTGGAGGCTGTGATTGCAGGGAGGCAAAGGTAATGTGCAGGCAGCTCAGCTGCTGAGAAAACCCTGGCTTTGTTTGATGAAGCAGAAAGGCCAAGGCCTGTCCCCCAGCCCCACGGAAGGCAGATCCTGTCCTTCACACCTTGCTCAGGGCCCTTCCTGGGGCACTGGGCTGTGGGGGGTGTGATGCTGAGTGAAGGCCAACAGTGTGACAGCTGCCAGCCTTGCTGAGGGTGTGCAAGGAGGCCATGAGGCCCCCCCAGTGCCTTAGCACAACATGTCTGCTCATGGGCCTTGGTGGCAGAGACGATTGCCATACCCTGGGGCACAAAGGCTTGGGTTCTCTTGGCAATTTCCAGCCTTGCCAGCGCTCTTTGACATCTCTGACACAGGTTGTCCTGCGCTGTCCCACAGCGGCTTCTTTTTCCCTGCAGGCTGTAGGCACCCACCTTGCTTCCTCACCTTGCTCTCACCTTGGCATTTCCATGCATTCACTGACGTCTGTCCACCCTCACACTCTGTTCCTTGAAACACGGAGAGATGGACTGATGTCATACTCCTTCTGCAGGACTTCATGTCCCTCAGCACTACCCTTTGAGTGACATTTCTTCCTCCTCATGTCCAATCTCCACCTTCCAAGCTGCACTGTGTGGCAGTGTTTCTCTCTCCTGCTCTTTCCTGCGTGCAAGGAAAGCTCCAGCATGTGGGAAACAACCTTCAAGCAGGCATCCCAACCCATCAGCCTTCTTGTGGCTTTTCAGCTCACCAGACAGAAGGAACCTCACCATCATCTGATTTAAACTAAAGAAGAATAGATTTAGACTGGACACAAGAAAGAAATTTTTTTACAATGAGGGTTGTCAGGCACTGGAACAAGTTGCCCAGAGAGGTAGTGGAGGCCCCATCCCTAGAAACATTCCAGGTCAGGTTGGATGGGGCTCTGAGCACCCTGATCTGGTTAAAGCTGTCCCTGCTCACTGCAGGGGAGTTGGGCTGGGTGAGCTCTAAAGGTCCCTTCTGACCCAAAGCATTTTATGATTCTATGATTCTATGATCTTCCAAGCCTGCTGCTGCCCTTTCAGCTTCTTGGATAGACATGACCAAGCTGCATGCCTGCTGCTGTCCCATCATGTACTCAGGCAGAAGAGACATGACAACCAAAAGAGAAGCCCCCTTCCTGCAGTGAGCCTCGGTCCTTGGGCAGAAAGCATCTCCCAGTCAATGTGCCAACCAGGTGCCTTCTGCTGGCCTGTCAGAGACGCTGGCAGATGTGCGCTTAAAAGCACAGATCCCAGCTGTGAGTCAAGGGCTGACCTATCAGCTGTTTCAGAAAGAAGTGACCTCACAGTCCCTTTCCCAGACACATTCCTGCTGCTGGCTTATCACCTCCAGAGGCAGAAGTGACCTCACAGCCTCCTTCATAGCCATTGGCTGGATTAGGAGCTCCCAAGACACAAGTGACCACATGATGCTGTACCCAGCCATCACCCTCCTTGTGGCCCAGTACATAAGCAGACAAAAGTAAGCTTGTTTCATCAACTTGATCCAATACATTGCCTACCATGGTCTGAGCAGAGGAACGTTGCTCAGAGGAACTGCTGTATTTATATTGGTGCATCTTATATGTCTACTTCTGCCTCTCTGGTTTTCCTTCTTCCTCTCTCTACTCTGTCTTCAGAAAGATCTCCAAGGAAAAGATTAACTGAGAATAACTCAGGTTGGAAAAGACCCCTGAACATCATCTTGTCCAGCTCTCCTGCTCAAAGCAGTCTAAGCAGATGAGGTCACCCCAGCGCTATGCCCAGTTTGGCATCATCCACAAAGGAGCTGAAAAGGCTGCGTCACATTATGCAGGGAGTTAATAAAGACATTGAACAGTGTTGGCACAGGTGCTTGCACTGAGGGATGCCACTAGGAAGTGGCCACGAGGAGGAATCTGCCACTGGGGACATTTGGGCTTGAGCCACCAGCCAACTTCCCACCCACTACATCATCCATTGCTTCACTCCAGGTATCACCAATCTGGCTATGGAGACCATAGAATCATCGAATCATTTAGGTTGGAAAAGACCTTTAAGATCATGCTGTCCAACCATTAAGCTTCTCAAGCTCAATCTCACTCTCACTGTCGGCACAGACCACCTCCCAAAGTGCAAACTTCCAAGCCATTTCAGACGCATGCTACATCTAAGGGCTTAGAGGTGTTGCTGGTCCTCACCTTTCCTTGACAGCGCTTTCACAGCCAAACACACGCTGGCCATCTATCCTGGCTTCGCCTCCCAGCACTCCCAACACACATTCTCACGCTCAATCTCACTCTCACTCCCGGCACAGACCACCTCCCAAAGTGCAAACGTCCAAGCCATTTCTCCCATACGACAGGCCTAAGGGCTTAGAGCTGTTGCTGGTCCTCACCTTCCCTTGACACCGCTTTCACAGCCAAACGCACTCTGGCCATCTGCCTTTGCCTTGCCTCCCAGCACTCCCAACACACTCTCACTCTCGGCACACACCACCTTCCAAGGTGCCAACACCCAAGCCATTTCCAACGCACACTACATCTAAGGGCTTAGAGCTGTTGCTGGTCCTCACCTTCCCTTGACACCGCTTTCACAGCCAAACACACTCTGGCCATGTACCCTGGCTTCGCCTCCCAGCACTCCCAACACACATTCTCACGCTCAATCTCACTCTCACTGTCGGCACAGACCACCTCCCAAAGTGCAAACGTCCAAGGCATTTCTCCCATAAGATAGGCCTAAGGGCTTAGAGCTGTTGCTGGTCCTCACCTTCCCTTGACAGCGCTTTCACAGCCAAACGCACTCTGGCCATCTGCCTTTGCCTTGCCTCCCACCACTCCCAACACACTCTCACTCTCGGCACACACCACCGCCCAAAGTGCCAACACCCAAGCCATTTCCAACACACACTACATCTAAGGGCTTAGAGCAGTTGCTGGTCCTCACCTTCCCTTGACAGCGCTTTCACAGCCAAACACACTCTGGCCATCTACCCTGGCTTCACCTCCAAGCACTCCCAACACACCTTCTCACTCTCAATCTCACTATCACTGTCGGCACAGACCACCTCCCAAAGTGCAAACGTCCAAGCCATTTCTGAGGCACGCTACATCTAAAGGCTTAGAGCTGTTGCTGGCCCTCGCCTTCCCTTGACAGCGCTTTCACAGCCAAACACACCCTGGCCATCTGCCTTTGCCTTGCCTCCCACCACGCCCAACACACTCTCACCTTCGGCACAGACCACCTCCCAAAGTGCCAACACCCAAGCAATTCCTGCCACATGCTACCTCTAAGGGCTTAGTGCTGTTGCTGGTCCTCACCTTCCCTTGACAGCGCTTTCAGAGCCAAACACACTCTGGCCATCTGCCTTTGCCTTGCCTCCCACCACTCACAACACACATTCTCAGGCGCAATCTCACTCTCACTCTCGGCACAGACCACCACCCAAAGTGCCAACACCCAAGCCATTTCTGACGCACGCTACATCTAAGGGCTTAGAGCTGTTGCTGGTCGTCACCTTCCCTTGACACCGCTTTCACAGCCAAACACACTCTGGCCATCTATCCTGGCTTTGCCTCCCAGCACTCCCAACACACATTCTCAGGCTCAATCTCACTCTCACTCCCGGCACAGACCACCTCCGAAAGTGCAAAAGTCCAAGGCATTTCTCCCATACGATAGGCCTAAGGGCTGAGAGCTGTTGCTGGTCCTCACCTTCCCTTGACAGCGCTTTCACAGCCAAACACACTCTGGCCATCTGCCTTTGCCTTGCCTCCCACCACTCCCAACACATTCTCAGGCGCAATCTCACTCTCAGTCCCGGCACAGACCACCACCCAAAGTGCCAACACCCAAGCCATTTCAGACGCACGCTACATCTAAGGGCTTTGTGCTGTTGCTGGTCCTCACCTTCCCTTGACAGCGCTTTCACAGCCAAACACACGCTGGCCATCCAACCTGCCTCTGCCCCACAGTACTCCCAACACACATTCTCACGCTCAATCTCACTCTCAACCCGACACAGACCACCTCCCAAAGTGCAAACACCCAAGCCATTTCTCCCATATGATAGGCCTAAGGGCTTAGAGCACTTGCTGGTCGTCACCTTCCCTTGACAGCGCTTTCACAGCCAAACACACTCTGGCCATCTGCCTTTGCCTTGCCTCCCACCACTCCCAACACACTCTCACCTTCGGCACAGAGCAACTCCCAAAGTGCAAACACAACAAACTCTTTCTGACACATGCTACATCTAAGGGCTTAGAGCTGTTGCTGGTCCTCAACTTCCCTTGACAGCGCTTTCACAGCCAAACACACGCTGGCCATCTAGCCTGGCTTTGCCTCCCACCACTCCCAACACACCTTCTCACGCTCAATCTCACTCTCACTATCGGCACAGACCACCTCCCAAAGTGCAAACATGCAAGTCATTTTTCCCATACTATAGGCCTAAGGGCTTAGAGCTGTTGCTGGTCCTCACCTTCCCTCGACACCGCTTTCACAGCCAAACACACGCTGGCCATCTATCCTGGCTTCGCCTCCCAGCACTCCCAACACACATTCTCACGCTCAATCTCACTCTCACTGTTGGCACAGACCACCTCCCAAAGTGCAAACGTCCAAGGCATTTCTCCCATACGATAGGCCTAAGGGCTTAGAGCTGTTGCTGGTCGTCACCTTCCCTTGACACTGCTTTCACAGCCAAACACACTCTGGCCATCTGCCTTTGCCTTGCCTCCCACCACTCCCAACACACTCTCACCTTCGGCACAGAGCAACTCCCAAAGTGCAAACACAACAAACTCTTTCTGACACATGCTACATCTATGGGCTTAGAACTGTTGCTGGTCCTCACCTTCCCTTGACACCGCTTTCACAGCCAAACACACTCTGGCCATCTATCCTGGCTTCGCCTCCCAGCACTCCCAACACACATTCTCACGCTCAATCTCACTCTCACTCCCGGCACAGACCACCTCCCAAAGTGCAAACGTCCAAGCCATTTCTCCCATACGATAGGCCTAAGGGCTTAGAGCTGTTGCTGGTCCTCACCTTCCCTTGACAGCGCTTTCACAGCCAAACGCACTCTGGCCATCTGCCTTTGCCTTGCCTCCCAGCACTCCCAACACACTCTCACTCTCGGCACACACCACCGCCCAAAGTGCCAACACCCAAGCCATTTCCAACGCACACTACATCTAAGGGCTTAGAGCTGTTGCTGGTCCTCACCTTCCCTTGACAGCGCTTTCACAGCCAAACACACGCTGGCCATCTACCCTGGCTTTGCCTCCCAGCACTCCCAACACACATTCTCACGCTCAATCTCACTCTCACTCCTGGCACAGACCACCTCCCAAAGTGCAAACGTCCAAGGCATTTCTCCCATACGATAGGCCTAAGGGCTTAGAGCTGTTGCTGGTCGTCACCTTCCCTTGACACCGCTTTCACAGCCAAACACACTCTGGCCATCTGCCTTTGCCTTGCCTCCCACCACTCCCAACACACTCTCACTCTCGGCACACACCACCTCCCAAAGTGCAAACACAACAAACTCTTTCTGACACATGCTACATCTAAGGGCTTAGAGCTGTTGCTGGTCCTCAACTTCCCTTGACAGCGCTTTCACAGCCAAACACACGCTGGCCATCTACCCTGGCTTTGCCTCCCACCACTCCCAACACACCTTCTCACGCTCAATCTCACTCTCACTCCCAGTACCGACCACCTCCCAAAGTGCAAACATGCAAGTCATTTTTCCCATACTATAGGCCTAAGGGCTTAGAGCTGTTGCTGGTCCTCACCTTCCCTTGACAGCGCTTTCACAGCCAAACGCACTCTGGCCATCTGCCTTTGCCTTGCCTCCCACCACTCCCAACACACTCTCACTCTCGGCACACACCACCTTCCAAAGTGCCAACACCCAAGCAATTTCTGCCGCATGCTACCTCTAAGGGCTTAGAGCAGTTGCTGGTCCTCACCTTCCCTTGACACCGCTTTCACAGCCAAACACACGCTGGCCATCTAACCTGCCTTTGCCTCCCAGCACTCCCAACACACCTTCTCAAGCTCAATCTCACTCTCACTGTCGGCACAGACCACCTCCCAAAGTGCAAACTTCCAAGCCATTTCAGACGCATGCTACATCTAAGGGCTTAGAGCTGTTGCTGGTCCTCACCTTCCCTTGACAGCGCTTTCACAGCCAAACGCACTCTGGCCATCTATCCTGGCTTTGCCTCCCAGCACTCCCAACACACATTCCCACGCTCAATCTCACTCTCACTCCCGGCACAGACCACCTCCCAAAGTGCAAACGTCCAAGCCATTTCTCCCATACGACAGGCCTAAGGGCTTAGAGCTGTTGCTGGTCGTCACCTTCCCTTGACAGCGCTTTCACAGCCAAACACACGCTGGCCATCTACCCTGGCTTCACCTCCCAGCACTCCCAACACACCTTCTCAGGCTCAATCTCACTATCACTGTCGGCAGAGACCACCTCCCAAAGTGCAAACGTCCAAGCCATTTCTGAGGAACGCTACATCTAAGGGCTTAGAGCTGTTGCTGGCCCTCGCCTTCCCTTGACAGCGCTTTCACAGCCAAACACACTCTGGCCATCTGCCGTTGCCTTGCCTCCCACCACTCCCAACACACTCTCACCTTCAGCACAGACCACCTCCCAAAGTGCCAACACCCAAGCAATTTCTGCCACATGCTACCTCTAAGGGCTTAGTGCTGTTGCTGGTCCTCACCTTCCCTTGACACCGCTTTCACAGCCAAACACACGCTGGCCATCTGCCTTTGCCTTGCCTCCCAGAACTCCCAACACACATTCTCATGCTCAATCTCACTCTCACTCCCAGTACAGACCACCTCCCAAAGTGCAAACGTCCAAGCCATTTCTCCCATACGATAGGCCTAAGGGCTTAGAGCAGTTGCTGGTCGTCACCTTCCCTTGACAGCGCTTTCACAGCCAAACACACTCTGGCCATCTGCCTTTGCCTTGCCTCCCACCACTCCCAACACACTCTCACCTTCGGCACAGAGCAACTCCCAAAGTGCAAACACAACAAACTCTTTCTGACACATGCTACATCTAAGGGCTTAGAGCTGTTGCTGGTCCTCAACTTCCCTTGACAGCGCTTTCACAGCCAAACACACGCTGGCCATCTACCCTGGCTTTGCCTCCCAGCACTCCCAACACACATTCTCACGCTCAATCTCACTCTCACTATCGGCACAGACCACCTCCCAAAGTGCAAACATGCAAGTCATTTTTCCCATACTATAGGCCTAAGGGCTTAGAGCTGTTGCTGGTCCTCACCTTCCCTCGACACCGCTTTCACAGCCAAACACACTCTGGCCATCTATCCTGGCTTCGCCTCCCAGCACTCCCAACACACATTCTCACGCTCAATCTCACTCTCACTGTTGGCACAGACCACCTCCCAAAGTGCAAACGTCCAAGGCATTTCTCCCATACGATAGGCCTAAGGGCTTAGAGCTGTTGCTGGTCGTCACCTTCCCTTGACACTGCTTTCACAGCCAAACACACTCTGGCCATCTGCCTCTGCCTTGCCTCCCACCACTCCCAACACACTCTCACCTTCGGCACAGAGCAACTCCCAAAGTGCAAACACAACAAACTCTTTCTGACACATGCTACATCTATGGGCTTAGAGCTGTTGCTGGTCCTCACCTTCCCTTGACAGCGCTTTCACAGCCAAACACACTCTGCCCATCTATCCTGGCTTCGCCTCCCAGCACTCCCAACACACATTCTCACGCTCAATCTCACTCTCACTCCCGGCACAGACCAACTCCCAAAGTGCAAACGTCCAAGGCATTTCTCCCATACGATAGGCCTAAGGGCTTAGAGCTGTTGCTGGTCCTCACCTTCCCTTGACAGCGCTTTCACAGCCAAACGCACTCTGGCCATCTGCCTTTGCCTTGCCTCCCAGCACTCCCAACACACTCTCACTCTCGGCACACACCACCGCCCAAAGTGCCAACACCCAAGCCATTTCCAACGCACACTACATCTAAGGGCTTAGAGCTGTTGCTGGTCCTCACCTTCCCTTGACAGCGCTTTCACAGCCAAACACACGCTGGCCATCTACCCTGGCTTTGCCTCCCAGCACTCCCAACACACATTCTCACGCTCAATCTCACTCTCACTCCTGGCACAGACCACCTCCCAAAGTGCAAACGTCCAAGGCATTTCTCCCATACGATAGGCCTAAGGGCTTAGAGCTGTTGCTGGTCGTCACCTTCCCTTGACACCGCTTTCACAGCCAAACACACTCTGGCCATCTGCCTTTGCCTTGCCTCCCACCACTCCCAACACACTCTCACTCTCGGCACACACCACCTCCCAAAGTGCAAACACAACAAACTCTTTCTGACACATGCTACATCTAAGGGCTTAGAGCTGTTGCTGGTCCTCAACTTCCCTTGACAGCGCTTTCACAGCCAAACACACGCTGGCCATCTACCCTGGCTTTGCCTCCCACCACTCCCAACACACCTTCTCACGCTCAATCTCACTCTCACTCCCAGTACCGACCACCTCCCAAAGTGCAAACATGCAAGTCATTTTTCCCATACTATAGGCCTAAGGGCTTAGAGCTGTTGCTGGTCGTCACCTTCCCTTGACAGCGCTTTCACAGCCAAACGCACTCTGGTCATCTGCCTTTGCCTTGCCTCCCACCACTCCCAACACACTCTCACTCTCGGCACACACCACCTTCCAGAGTGCCAACACCCAAGCAATTTCTGCCGCATGCTACCTCTAAGGGCTTAGAGCAGTTGCTGGTCCTCACCTTCCCTTGACACCGCTTTCACAGCCAAACACACGCTGGCCATCTACCCTGCCTTTGCCTCCCAGCACTCCCAACACACCTTCTCAAGCTCAATCTCACTCTCACTGTCGGCACAGACCACCTCCCAAAGTGCAAACTTCCAAGCCATTTCAGACGCATGCTACATCTAAGGGCTTAGAGCTGTTGCTGGTCCTCACCTTCCCTTGACAGCGCTTTCACAGCCAAACGCACTCTGGCCATCTATCCTGGCTTTGCCTCCCAGCACTCCCAACACACATTCCCACGCTCAATCTCTCTCTCACTCCCGGCACAGACCACCTCCCAAAGTGCAAACGTCCAAGCCATTTCTCCCATACGACAGGCCTAAGGGCTTAGAGCTGTTGCTGGTCCTCACCTTCCCTTGACACCGCTTTCACAGCCAAACACACGCTGGCCATCTACCCTGGCTTCACCTCCCAGCACTCCCAACACACCTTCTCAGGCTCAATCTCACTATCACTGTCGGCACAGACCACCTCCCAAAGTGCAAACGTCCAAGCCATTTCTGAGGAACGCTACATCTAAGGGCTTAGAGCTGTTGCTGGCCCTCGCCTTCCCTTGACAGCGCTTTCACAGCCAAACACACTCTGGCCATCTGCCGTTGCCTTGCCTCCCACCACTCCCAACACACTCTCACCTTCAGCACAGACCACCTCCCAAAGTGCCAACACCCAAGCAATTTCTGCCACATGCTACCTCTAAGGGCTTAGTGCTGTTGCTGGTCCTCACCTTCCCTTGACACCGCTTTCACAGCCAAACACACGCTGGCCATCTGCCTTTGCCTTGCCTCCCAGCACTCCCAACACACATTCTCATGCTCAATCTCACTCTCACTCCCAGTACAGACCACCTCCCAAAGTGCAAACGTCCAAGCCATTTCTCCCATACGATAGGCCTAAGGGCTTAGAGCTGTTGCTGGTCCTCACCTTCCCTTGACAGCGCTTTCACAGCCAAACACACTCTGGCCATCTGCCTTTGCCTTGCCTCCCACCACTCCCAACACACTCTCACCTTCGGCACAGAGCAACTCCCAAAGTGCAAACACAACAAACTCTTTCTGACACATGCTACATCTAAGGGCTTAGAGCTGTTGCTGGTCCTCAACTTCCCTTGACAGCGCTTTCACAGCCAAACACACGCTGGCCATCTACCCTGGCTTTGCCTCCCACCACTCCCAACACACCTTCTCACGCTCAATCTCACTCTCACTATCGGCACAGACCACCTCCCAAAGTGCAAACATGCAAGTCATTTTTCCCATACTATAGGCCTAAGGGCTTAGAGCTGTTGCTGGTCCTCACCTTCCCTCGACACCGCTTTCACAGCCAAACACACTCTGCCCATCTATCCTGGCTTCGCCTCCCAGCACTCCCAACACACATTCTCACGCTCAATCTCACTCTCACTCCCGGCACAGACCACCTCCCAAAGTGCAAACGTCCAAGGCATTTCTCCCATACGATAGGCCTAAGGGCTTAGAGCTGTTGCTGGTCCTCACCTTCCCTTGACAGCGCTTTCACAGCCAAACGCACTCTGGCCATCTGCCTTTGCCTTGCCTCCCAGCACTCCCAACACACTCTCACTCTCGGCACACACCACCGCCCAAAGTGCCAACACCCAAGCCATTTCCAACGCACACTACATCTAAGGGCTTAGAGCTGTTGCTGGTCCTCACCTTCCCTTGACAGCGCTTTCACAGCCAAACACACGCTGGCCATCTACCCTGGCTTTGCCTCCCAGCACTCCCAACACACATTCTCACGCTCAATCTCACTCTCACTCCTGGCACAGACCACCTCCCAAAGTGCAAACGTCCAAGCCATTTCTCCCATACGATAGGCCTAAGGGCTTAGAGCTGTTGCTGGTCGTCACCTTCCCTTGACACCGCTTTCACAGCCAAACACACTCTGGCCATCTGCCTTTGCCTTGCCTCCCACCACTCCCAACACACTCTCACTCTCGGCACACACCACCTCCCAAAGTGCAAACACAACAAACTCTTTCTGACACATGCTACATCTAAGGGCTTAGAGCTGTTGCTGGTCCTCAACTTCCCTTGACAGCGCTTTCACAGCCAAACACACGCTGGCCATCTACCCTGGCTTTGCCTCCCACCACTCCCAACACACCTTCTCACGCTCAATCTCACTCTCACTCCCAGTACCGACCACCTCCCAAAGTGCAAACATGCAAGTCATTTTTCCCATACTATAGGCCTAAGGGCTTAGAGCTGTTGCTGGTCGTCACCTTCCCTTGACAGCGCTTTCACAGCCAAACGCACTCTGGTCATCTGCCTTTGCCTTGCCTCCCACCACTCACAACACACTCTCACTCTCGGCACACACCACCTTCCAAAGTGCCAACACCCAAGCAATTTCTGCCGCATGCTACCTCTAAGGGCTTAGAGCAGTTGCTGGTCCTCACCTTCCCTTGACACCGCTTTCACAGCCAAACACACGCTGGCCATCTACCCTGCCTTTGCCTCCCAGCACTCCCAACACACCTTCTCAAGCTCAATCTCACTCTCACTGTCGGCACAGACCACCTCCCAAAGTGCAAACTTCCAAGCCATTTCAGACGCATGCTACATCTAAGGGCTTAGAGCTGTTGCTGGTCCTCACCTTCCCTTGACAGCGCTTTCACAGCCAAACGCACTCTGGCCATCTATCCTGGCTTTGCCTCCCAGCACTCCCAACACACATTCCCACGCTCAATCTCACTCTCACTCCCGGCACAGACCACCTCCCAAAGTGCAAACGTCCAAGCCATTTCTCCCATACGACAGGCCTAAGGGCTTAGAGCTGTTGCTGGTCCTCACCTTCCCTTGACAGCGCTTTCACAGCCAAACACACGCTGGCCATCTACCCTGGCTTCACCTCCCAGCACTCCCAACACACCTTCTCAGGCTCAATCTCACTATCACTGTCGGCACAGACCACCTCCCAAAGTGCAAACGTCCAAGCCATTTCTGAGGAACGCTACATCTAAGGGCTTAGAGCTGTTGCTGGCCCTCGCCTTCCCTTGACAGCGCTTTCACAGCCAAACACACTCTGGCCATCTGCCGTTGCCTTGCCTCCCACCACTCCCAACACACTCTCACCTTCAGCACAGACGACCTCCCAAAGTGCCAACACCCAAGCAATTTCTGCCACATGCTACCTCTAAGGGCTTAGTGCTGTTGCTGGTCCTCACCTTCCCTTGACACCGCTTTCACAGCCAAACACACGCTGGCCATCTGCCTTTGCCTTGCCTCCCAGCACTCCCAACACACATTCTCATGCTCAATCTCACTCTCACTCCCAGTACAGACCACCTCCCAAAGTGCAAACGTCCAAGCCATTTCTCCCATACGATAGGCCTAAGGGCTTAGAGCTGTTGCTGGTCCTCACCTTCCCTTGACAGCGCTTTCACAGCCAAACATACTCTGGGCATCTAACCTGCCTTTGCCCCACAGCACTCCCAACACACATTCTCACGCTCAATCTCACTCTCAACCCGGCACAGACCACCTCCCAAAGTGCAAACGTCCAAGCCATTTCTCCCATATGATAGGCCTAAGGGCTTAGAGCAGTTGCTGGTCGTCACCTTCCCTTGACAGCGCTTTCACAGCCAAACACACTCTGGCCATCTGCCTTTGCCTTGCCTCCCACCACTCCCAACACATTCTCAGGCGCAATCTCACTCTCACTCCCGGCACAGACCACCACCCAAAGTGCCAACACCCAAGCCATTTCTGACGCACGCTACATCTAAGGGCTTAGAGCTGTTGCTGGTCCTCACCTTCCCTTGACAGCGCTTTCACAGCCAAACACACTCTGGCCATCTATCCTGGCTTCGCCTCCCAGCACTCCCAACACACATTCTCACGCTCAATCTCACTCTCACTCCCGGCACAGACCACCTCCCAAAGTGCAAACGTCCAAGCCATTTCTCCCATACGACAGGCCTAAGGGCTTAGAGCTGTTGCTGGTCGTCACCTTCCCTTGACAGCGCTTTCACAGCCAAACACACTCTGGCCATCTGCCTTTGCCTTGCCTCCCACCACTCCCAACACACTCTCACTCTCGGCACACACCACCTTCCAAAGTGCCAACACCCAAGCAATTTCTGCCGCATGCTACCTCTAAGGGCTTTGTGCTGTTGCTGGTCTTCACCTTCCCTTGACAGCGCTTTCACAGCCAAACACACGCTGGCCATCTACCCGGCTTTGCCTCCCAGCACTCCCAACACACATTCTCAGGCTCAATCTCACTCTCACTCCCAGTACAGACCACCTCCCAAAGTGCAAACGTCCAAGCCATTTCTCCCATAGGATAGGCCTAAGGGCTTAGAGCAGTTGCTGGTCCTCACCTTCCCTTGACACCGCTTTCACAGCCAAACACACGCTGGCCATCTACCCTGCCTTTGCCTCCCAGCACTCCCAACACACATTCTCACGCTCAATCTCACTCTCACTCCTGGCACAGACCACCTCCCAAAGTGCAAACGTCCAAGTCATTTCTCCCATACGATAGGCCTAAGGGCTTAGAGCTGTTGCTGGTCGTCACCTTCCCTTGACAGCGCTTTCACAGCCAAACGCACTCTGGCCATCTGCCTTTGCCTTGCCTCCCACCACTCCCAACACACTCTCACTCTCGGCACACACCACCTCCCAAAGTGCAAACACAACAAACTCTTTCTGACACATGCTACATCTAAGGGCTTAGAGCTGTTGCTGGTCCTCAACTTCCCTTGACAGCGCTTTCACAGCCAAACACACGCTGGCCATCTACCCTGGCTTTGCCTCCCACCACTCCCAACACACCTTCTCACGCTCAATCTCACTCTCACTCCCAGTACCGACCACCTCCCAAAGTGCAAACATGCAAGTCATTTTTCCCATACTATAGGCCTAAGGGCTTAGAGCTGTTGCTGGTCCTCACCTTCCCTTGACAGCGCTTTCACAGCCAAACGCACTCTGGTCATCTGCCTTTGCCTTGCCTCCCACCACTCCCAACACACTCTCACTCTCGGCACACACCACCTTCCAAAGTGCCAACACCCAAGCAATTTCTGCCGCATGCTACCTCTAAGGGCTTAGAGCAGTTGCTGGTCCTCACCTTCCCTTGACACCGCTTTCACAGCCAAACACACGCTGGCCATCTACCCTGCCTTTGCCTCCCAGCACTCCCAACACACCTTCTCAAGCTCAATCTCACTCTCACTGTCGGCACAGACCACCTCCCAAAGTGCAAACTTCCACGCCATTTCAGACGCATGCTACATCTAAGGGCTTAGAGCTGTTGCTGGTCCTCACCTTCCCTTGACAGCGCTTTCACAGCCAAACGCACTCTGGCCATCTATCCTGGCTTTGCCTCCCAGCACTCCCAACACACATTCCCACGCTCAATCTCACTCTCACTCCCGGCACAGACCACCTCCCAAAGTGCAAACGTCCAAGCCATTTCTCCCATACGACAGGCCTAAGGGCTTAGAGCTGTTGCTGGTCCTCACCTTCCCTTGACAGCGCTTTCACAGCCAAACACACGCTGGCCATCTACCCTGGCTTCACCTCCCAGCACTCCCAACACACCTTCTCAGGCTCAATCTCACTATCACTGTCGGCAGAGACCACCTCCCAAAGTGCAAACGTCCAAGCCATTTCTGAGGAACGCTACATCTAAGGGCTTAGAGCTGTTGCTGGCCCTCGCCTTCCCTTGACAGCGCTTTCACAGCCAAACACACTCTGGCCATCTGCTGTTGCCTTGCCTCCCACCACTCCCAACACACTCTCACCTTCAGCACAGACCACCTCCCAAAGTGCCAACACCCAAGCAATTTCTGCCACATGCTACCTCTAAGGGCTTAGTGCTGTTGCTGGTCCTCACCTTCCCTTGACACCGCTTTCACAGCCAAACACACTCTGGCCATCTAACCTGCCTTTGCCCCACAGTACTCCCAACACACATTCTCATGCTCAATCTCACTCTCACTGTCGGCACAGACCACCTCCCAAAGTGCAAACGTCCAAGCCATTTCTCCCATATGATAGGCCTAAGGGCTTAGAGCAGTTGCTGGTCGTCACCTTCCCTTGACAGCGCTTTCACAGCCAAACACACTCTGGCCATCTGCCTTTGCCTTGCCTCCCACCACTCCCAACACACTCTCACCTTCGGCACAGACCACCTCCCAAAGTGCAAACACAACAAACTCTTTCTGACACCTGCTACATCTAAGGGCTTTGTGCTGTTTGTGGTCCTCACCTTCCCTTGACACCGCTTTCACAGCCAAACACACTCTGGCCATCTGCCTTTGCCTTGCCTCCCACCACTCCCAACACATTCTCAGGCGCAATCTCACTCTCACTCCCGGCACAGACAACCACCCAAAGTGCCAACACCCAAGCCATTTCTGACGCACGCTACATCTAAGGGCTTAGAGCTGTTGCTGGTACTCACCTTCCATTGACAGCGCTTTCACAGCCAAACACACTCTGGCCATCTATCCTGGCTTCGCCTCCCAGCACTCCCAACACACATTCTCACGCTCAATCTCACTCTCACTCCCGGCACAGACCACCTCCCAAAGTGCAAACGTCCAAGCCATTTCTCCCATACGACAGGCCTAAGGGCTTAGAGCTGTTGCTGGTCCTCACCTTCCCTTGACAGCGCTTTCACAGCCAAACACACGCTGGCCATCTACCCTGGCTTCACCTCCCAGCACTCCCAACACACCTTCTCAGGCTCAATCTCACTATCACTGTCGGCAGAGACCACCTCCCAAAGTGCAAACGTCCAAGCCATTTCTGAGGAACGCTACATCTAAGGGCTTAGAGCTGTTGCTGGCCCTCGCCTTCCCTTGACAGCGCTTTCACAGCCAAACACACTCTGGCCATCTGCTGTTGCCTTGCCTCCCACCACTCCCAACACACTCTCACCTTCAGCACAGACCACCTCCCAAAGTGCCAACACCCAAGCAATTTCTGCCACATGCTACCTCTAAGGGCTTAGTGCTGTTGCTGGTCCTCACCTTCCCTTGACACCGCTTTCACAGCCAA